>NC_139560.1:56714684-56882184 GCF_965112155.1 Podarcis liolepis | reverse complement strand
ATTTTTGTGTCAGATAATTAAAATGTAGCATTTGTCCTTCAGCTTCATTGTGGAACAGATACTATTGCTAATACTTTTCTCTTAGAAATGATAGGGGGCTGATTTTCTCTAAACTGACTAGGCAAACATCATTATAAATCGGAATCTATACAAATGAGCCTTCACAGAAGTATAGAATATGAACCAGTGATAGTTACGAAGTTGTTTACTAGCTGTACAGTATATTGTAAAATTGCCATAGAACTAAAAAGTAAAACAATTTATTTGTTTAAAACCTAAGCACTGCCTTATTTATAACACTAATTTACCAAATTTGTACGTATGAAGTGAAACGGGATTCTGCCCTTTGCTATTAATGGCATCAGTATAAAACAAGATAACAGTGCACAATAGCATAGTAAAGTCGCAAAGGTTCATGCAAGCCTTATCCTATTCACTGAACTTTTAGATTTAAGCCTCAGAAAACTATCCTTTCTATGATAATAAAAGCTTAAAAACAGTATTAACTAAAAGCTTGAGAAAAGGAGAATGAATTAGTACTCAGAGGCTGGTCTACTTCAGCTTACAATTCTAATACATATTTACTTTCCATATTAACTTTTTTACAATTACTGTACTAGTGGTCTATGTTTCATACATATTTTTCATTTTCCTAAAGTAATGAGACTATGGAGGCCAGAGAAAATAACTGCACACTTCGCTGTTTAGTTTTCTGGGCCACTCAACAAAGGGACATTTGGGGATAGTGATTACTAGCAATTTAAACCAGCATTTTGTTCCCTAAGTTACTTACTCCACAGTCATACATCAGAAAAAAGCTTGAATCCTTTATATTGCAAATGGCCAATTCTTTCTCAGGCCACTCTTAGCCAAATATATGTGACAGTTCATATCCATATATATGGCCAAGGCAGTTCAATAAGTCCATACATATTAGGTTTGGAGAACATGATAAAAGATTCAGCCCCTGCCACCCCGGATACATAGTTAAGAAAGCTCAACCATGGCTGGTGCTATGGTGCAATTGACAAACCACAGCTTGAGAATAGCCTACAAACAAGAATATGAAACTTTTGAGCTGAAATAGGGCTTCACTTCATGATTTGCCCTAGCTATGGTTTGGTGTGATGTCTGGATTGGAAAACCACCTCTAGAGGTCACTACTCTTAGAGGCTGGAGTGATGAGCAAATTAAAGTAGGCAACAGCTTCACACCACTGTATGGTTCTCAACTAAAGGCACAAACCAAGGTTTGGTCCAATGTCTAAACTGAAGCATATTGCCACCATAATTCTATATTATGTTAGACATATACATACCAGAGTAAGTTCCCAGTATTAAGTGTTTAGGGTTGAAGTACAGACAGTGTTTAAAGGAGAATGTTGCAACTAATTCATATGGCCATTTTTAAAAGAGCCAAAGTGGTTTAGACTACCGGAGTTGGATGTGGGAGGTGTAAACATAAATTCTGCTCCGCCATAAAGCGGAACAAAAGGTAGTTTTCAACAAGTCACTCTTTCTCCCTCAGTCTAACTTAACTCACAGATAGAAGGATCTGGCAACTTCTGTTTCAGTGTATCTGAAGAAGTGTGCATGCACACGAAAGCTCATACCAAGAACTAACTTAGTTGGTCTTTAAGGTGCTACTGGAAGGAATTTTTTTATTTTGACTATGGCAGACCAACACGGCTACCTATCTGTAACTTTAACTCACAGGGTTGTTGAGGATAAATTGGAAGAGCTGTAGGCACACATCCTTAAGCTTTGTGGAGGAATAGTATATCAATGTGATAAAATAGTATTTTACCAATGCGATAAAATAATATTTTCAGAAGTCTGAGGAAGAATTCTTTTTCCCCCCAAAATTAAAATCCATATTCTGATACTTTACAATTATTTCTCCAGATTACCTTTGACCCAATCACTTAGGTAATAGGAAATGAATGGAAAACTAAATTCCATGTTGTGCTCTTATTACTGAGACTGTATTTACCTTTTAATTTCTAGTCTACTGGCACCAAAATGAGAGATGCTTCTTCAAACCTATTTAAAATGAGAGATAATGAAACTGATTTTTTTTTAACTGCTTTTTACAATACTTCTTAAAATCATCATAATTTTCAAAAGAGATTTTTCTTATGGTTTCATCTGAAGTAAGCTCTTAATACTGGAAATGTTTCTCATGATTCATAATAACTCACTAACAGGAAAGGTGCATCAATTTTGGAGCACAGACAGTTTATAGAAATTAGATGATTCTAAGGATTCCTTACTTACGTTCCACAAAAGGTTAAAAGAATTCACTTTCATTAAAGGTTTAGAATCATAATGTGCAGTTTACTCTGCACATTCTAACGAATTTCACGATCATCTAAAAGTACGTATCTTTAGTCAGTCCATTGAGACATACCTATAAATACTGTTTTACACTGAAACAATCATCTGCAAAAAAAATTGTACAAAAGAAAAGAACAGGGCATATTGAGGCTTCTGAAAATTTATAACAAGAAATAAAAGAATGCAATAATGTAATACACAGTGATGCAGTTTGTAATTAATTTTCTCGCCTGCTTTTTGATTATTCAAATCAAAATCCCCATGGAGCCAGCCTTTCCCATCAATTTTAAAAAGAATGTGCTCACGTCTTTGATGGAAATAGCCCATAACAACATTTTTTGCCTTAAACATTCAAATGCTGCTTATACATGTCTCTCTGGGACAAGTTTAAACTCTGATCATATTCAGTACTCACAACCCTATCTTTTTATTTAAAAAAAGCCCAAGAGATGTCTATTTCTATTAACAGGAATATACTTTTGAAATTACCTGTTAATTTACAGCGCACTATTTCATCTCAAATTTTTGATTAGCTTATTCTGAGAAAGTTTCCTACATTCTGATTGTAAACTAGTTTGGGTTCGGTCTATGTGAGAGATTGAACGAGTTGATGTAGAGAGAATATATCTGTATTCATGTCATACGCAGCCAAATCCACAGCCATACTTCAGTCAAAATATTTGGATTAAAGCCAATGAGAATCTAAGGTGCCTGGATTGTGGACTGGATTCTAGACAGGGAATGTCAGTGAAAACTGGTACTCCACTAATCCCAGTTACCTGCATGGAGCAATACTACTATAAGTAGCTACCAAACTGCCTTTAAGGGTCAAACGTTTAGGTAGAAAGCAATTCATTCCTATATGAAACATATACATCTCTGCAGAGAGGGAGATGAGAGATGGAGCAAAGGAGGGAGGAAGAGGGGGGAGCCAATGTGCCCCCAATTTTGGCATATTTCCCCCTGCGTACAAAGAGGTTTAGCACACCATGTCCCAGCATCTACTAGAGCAAGCTGTATTTGTGCAGTTTGCAAGCAGTACAAGTTCTCCATTAGAATCAGAAGGGCCTAACAGAAATGCAACAGGGACTGTATGCTTTCCCATTATTAAGGAAGAATCCTACATGTTAAGAATAAAGAAGAACCAAAATCCTAAAATATGCACTATTTGCAGGGGGTAGTACTAAAACAAATGTCACACCCGCTTTTTCTTGCCGCTGCTGGCCATGCAGTGTTTGAATTTTGAGGACAACGCTCTCTAACCCTCAAGAGCCAACTTTGCTTTTTCTTATTCCCCTACCTGCTCTCAAATATTTTTATGTGTACAGGCATGAAAGGCTTATGTTCCTGTATTTCCTCAAATAAATGGCACAGAAAACTATTCTACTCTGAATAAGCTTTGTCTCCGTATTCTAATTTTGCAAACAAGACCCTTTACAATTATCATTTACACAGACCATGACAATTTACGTACAATTTAAAATAGTATTCTCTGAGGAAATCCTGTTCTTAATGCTAATTTTGCTTCCCACGGCATCTTAAACTTTTCTGTCAATTTCACAATGGGCATTGGTTATCAACAGAGTAATTTGTTATTATAGTATGATAAATATTTTTACTGTTGTCATTAATATGCTTTACATGACTTATTCACCTGCTGTTGGTTGTAAACCAAGGAACTACAGAAACATTGGGGTGGATTCAAAAATGGTAATGCATGGAGGAGATGCTTCACAATCAATGAGACTTAAGTTGGTCATGACTAACTTAAGACCCACCGATCTCAGTGAGTCTACTCAGAGGACAATTTAAGTTCAATTCACTATGCATTATTTCTACACTATTCAAAGTGATAAATGAATTGTAACAAAGTGAATCCATTCAGCATACAAATGGTGAAAAATCTTACATTAATTTTGAAATGCTCATTTTCCCCCAAAGGAAAAAAATCCTTACTAGCAAACTTGAAGATACAATGGAAATAAAAGCTTTAAAACGGAAAACAGGCTCATGCAAGTATAATATACCTTAAACTATGGACATTAGCCAGTTTCCAACTAATTAAACTTTCTGATTCTCAATGGCTACTCAAATAAAGATCGGCAGGTTGTACACATTCAGATTGTCGGAATGACAAAGTATTTTTCCGCAGTGTTTTCAAACATAACTTTACTTATCAAAATCTATTTTGTGCTCAGTTATCTTTTAATGTGCATGTTCCTTAACTGAACAGCTATCCACATCTAATATCATTCATTCACTATAGATAATTAATACTACTCTTTCGCTTTAGCTATGTTATCTCTTAAAATAAACATCACATTAAAAAATAACTTTTATTTTCTCTCAAATTAATTCTTTTTAACTCTTTTTATGATAGCTTTGAATCCCATAAAGAAAGATGAATTATCACATACTGATCCCAAGCTGTGAAACAGGAGGAGACAAATAGAGACCCCTACTGTGTTTAACAACGTAGAAGAAATTCCACACTCAATAGAAAAATTTCTACCCTTTTTCCACAGGCCACATAAACTGATAATATGAATGTGAACAGTGGAGGGCACTCTTGCTATGCAAAACTTTGCGTTGACCCGGTATACTTATTTTGATCTATTCAGTGGCCTAAATTTCACTATTTAACAGCCACCTGTGGCACAGTCACTAACTGCTTTCTGCTTAAAACAAATGCAACATCCAGCCAGCCACTAGGCTAGGGCATTTCTTTGCACATATAAAGAACACAGCAAGCACTTTACATTTTGTTTTGACTAACTGCAAAACTGTAAGTATCATATATTAAAATGTTAGTGTATTTTTAGAAGTGTATTTTGGAAAGCAATGATGCACAATGATCTGGCGAAGTTTAAATACTGCACGTATTCAGTTTTACCAGGATTTGTAATTCGTTGCGAGCTAGCTCGTGTTTCCAGTACCCAAACACAGGTGACACAAACTTTTATTAAGAGCTAATACAACATTAAGGTTTAATTGCTGATGTGTATCAAGTGACGAATTATTAAATACTGCATAACAGGAGTCTAAAAAATGTAAGAGATCACTTTTTAATGCGACTTTCCAGCTTCAGATACTGTTCACAAAACAAAAGCTAACATCTAACCCATTTTGACGCTTACAAGTTGGAGAGCACGAGAAACGCAATACCAGTTTGATAACATAGAACCTTCTGTAGAAACATATCTACTCCTGCCACGCTGACAGCATCGTAGCTATTTGCATAAGTGCATGGTTGCAATATCAGGCCTGAACTCCAGCCTTGAAATATAACGGTATCTCACCGATCTAGCTCTCCACAGATAACTATTCTATATAAATAAAGTAATATAACCACTAACAAACCAATTGGGTCAGTTGCCATCATCCTTGTGAAACATTAATATGCATAGAAAGTGAGATGGATGACCAACAGAGTCGCTTCGATTAAGCAAAATAAAACTGCATCAGCTCTGGCAAGGTTAATTAAGGAATTCAAAGCTACATAAAACAAGGCTCCCCCCCCCACTTCTTTAGAACTGTAAACACTTGTGTCGAACTAGATGGGGCATTTGATAAGCAGCACAGAATGTAGCAAAAACTCAGACGGATCTCTAGTTAACACTCAGAGTCGGTGTTAACACTTAACAGAACAAGTGGTAAGCCGCGCTGCCAAGGTCAACTGCACAGATGTACTAATTGTATTATGAGCTTGACATCTAGTGGCCACCCCTGGCAGGGCAAAGCAGGCAAAGGTTAAATCAGCAAACCTTGTCAAAGCACTTCTAACTACCCACCCTCAGGGAGAGTCCATCGGAAAGCTTGCTGGCACTCCACACAATCCCACCTTTTCACCGACAACAAACAAAAAAAGACTCTGCAATACACTCAGCACCAAGGCACGGAAAACAGAAAATGGGGGTGGTCTCGAATGCTAAACATAACATATCTACATCTTCAACACAAGGAGAAGGAAAGCATTCCTTTGCAAAATATGCAGACCTCCTATTGTCTTTCATCGGTGCATATTGTTCTATCCTTAGCTCAGCAGTCAAAACTTTTTTACAAGAACTGCTTTTGAGTTCTGCTTAGGTATTGCTGCCATATTCATTCATGATTAGACAAAAGAATCACCCACAGTATGGTATTCTTTGATGATGAAGTATTTTTATTTTGCAAAAAGAACCATTGATATTTTATATTTTCTACGGTACTTGTGTGACATGACTTGTCACTGCTTTTGGCAACTATCCAGCACTTGCTCTATGATTAAAAAAAACCCCATGGATCTCAACTGGTCTACTCTCAAACAAGTTTAGGAGGAGACTATGTATGCACAGCTCATTTCCTTTCCACTGCTTAAGTTCATTTTCCTAGAAAGCACTCTCAAAAACTCCATCCAAACTACTTATTGAATACAAATATTTAAAGTAAAGTAAAAGAAGTGAAATGATTCATATAAAAATGTAACTGCAGCAAACATTTTGCACTATTAGGTGAGAATAATTTTGAATCTATCTATTACTTACTGTTGAAGCTATTTTTAACTAAACCTTCACTATTTGTAAAAGCATGCTGTGTTATATTGCACCTAAAATGTATCATTTCAGTGTTTTCAATTTTTCACCTCCTATTACATTTAGTTCAAAATATGACAGAAACTATTCAACATCCTAGCACATCTGTTTTATTATCCAAAGCTGAATGGATCCTGCCCTTATTTTTTTTAAAAAAAATGCTTACTAGACATGCTAGTCTGGCTTTGGCATTCAGTTAACAAACCAAATCTTAAAATCCTATGTTTAAATGGAAGACGCGCACAATTTTATTTAGGCTGATTCGAATTTCAGAATATTAGTGTGTTAAGAAACTATAAGTAGCTGCTTTAAGAATATATATGATCCTTTAAAAAACAACATTTTGGCTAGAAAAGTGATCAGCATTCAAATATGAACATCCAGCTTATATTAATTGCACAGAGCTGATTGTAATGATTTTTCAAATAAAATTAAATGTTTCTTATTCATGAAAGGCATATGTTTCACTGCCTCCTTAAGGAGGCATCTCTGGGATTAATAGCACAAAAGAATTTGAGACTTTTTAGTCTGCTTTTATCATTTGCATACTAAAATAATAAACTAGTAAAATTAATTTCTGCTATTAAACCATGCTTTTGGAGGGGTCTTTGAATAGATATAAAATAGGAATGAAATTATTATAATGCAGCCATCTATAAGCCTACAAGTACAAGCAAAATAAGTTAATTGTCTTTCCTCATGCCAACAGTTAATCAGCAAATCTTGTAAAGGCTTATTTTTAAACTGGAAAACAAACAAACCAATGACCTAATTATTATTTGAAGTAGAAAGCTTGGAAAAAGTCACACAATTTCATATTTAATTCAGGGCTTACTGTTACTTCTAATGCTCTTAAGAGTATTACATGTTACAGAACAGTATAACGTAATACCCACCCTTCTTTATCTACATAATTTTAATGGACATTAGCAAGTATGCTACAGACCCACATCTACAAAATAACTGGCTATATTACAATGAACTGAGGGCAGGAAGAAACAGCAACCCTAAATGTCTAATACAGTACTGAAGTGAGCCAAAATATTTATATTACTAAATGTATGCCTATATCTGTCTGTCTGGACATATATATTACTATATCTATTTCAAATGTATCAAAATTATGAGCAGAATTTCAAGAGCAATAATATCAATGTATGACAAATATGTATAAATAGCACAATACAAATGTATTTTTGTTAGCCATGTAACATTACTGTAAGAGTTGGTTCCTAATAAACGTAAGCTAAGCAATAATTACTGTTACCTTAAAAGGTACAAAATACATTCTCGAAATTTCTTCTAATTATTTTTAAGGCCATCTCTGATCAGTTATCATCCACTAGAATACGCTTAGGGTTCCCCCCTCTTCAACATTGTCACTGCATTTGGGTTAAAGTGTGTGCAACATTCCCATTTGCTGTAACAAAACAAGACTGTTCTGTAATGCTAGTAATCTGTTGATTTAGAGATAATCATTTAACTGGGGATGTAAAGTCTCCTGATATTTGAGATTAAACTCATTCAGCATAGAGAACAGCAAATTCACCATATTGGGTTTTATAACAACTCCTTCAGTTATTGTGCTACTCTTTATAATGACCATTTCTTTCAATATGGCACCCTTTAAAACGTTTAGTGCATAAATACCTTTCATTCACTACTTGTCAGCATAAACCGCTATACAGATTCTAATTAATCGCTGCATGCAAGCATTCGTTCTCCAAATTGCCCAAACTATCTTCCCCACAACAAACGTTTCAAAATATCACTTTGCGATATTCTGAGTGGTTTTCATACTTCTGAGAAGGCTCTGCTTCGTGAAATAAAGTTGCACTGCACTGTAGTTCAAGCTGACTTCAACAATTATTTATTGTATTGCTAAAACTTCCTATTGTAACACTGCCACCTAAATTGACTGGCCTTCGTATAACTTTAAATATGGCCTAATGTTTATCTTCCACTCTGTCAAACTGTCAGGTTTCTTTTTGCTACTGTGTAACATAATATCTGCCAGAAAAAAGGAGCATTAACCCTTAATAGCTTTCCTTAATGAAAGTAGTCTTCAAATGCAACATTAAATGTGATTCTCTGTATGTGTATGTGTGTGTATGTGTATATATACACACATACACATATATGATTCAGGCAAGCTTTATAGACTTAGCAGCAGATTAAGCAGTTATGTTATATAAAAGACTAAGTAGTTAAAAATACTAATGAGAATGAAGGTTGAAATATATTTAGATTATAGAGTATTTTTTTGGGGGGGGGGAATGCTGCAAGTGTTCTTTTTGCGTGCTAGAAATGGTGAGAGCTAGTTTTTGGCCTGTTGCAAAACAGGAGCCAGGAACTGTGGCAATGCCTTGACTTTAACTGTAAACTACAATGATGAGAGCTGACTTTATAAGATAGGTTTGAACTCTTATGAGCCTTTAAAGAGAAAAAAATACTTAATTGTAAAAAATGTGTAAATGATGAGCACCAAACTCATGTTCCTAAGCATACAGCAGTTTATATACCTCCCTATATTCACGTTTCTGAAAATGAAAGTGCAACATGCAAGCAGGACTACTTCAGCTCCTTACTAATCCCTTACAATACTCTATGAATTAAGATATATTAAAAAGGGACATAGAACATTCTGATTACAACATTCTAAAGCAGAGAAGTATTTACATTGTTGCATTTTAAGGGCTGCTGTGAAAGCCGATTTTGAGCTATTCAAGGACCACAATAATAACGCTTTTAAAATTCCTCACTGGGATGCAATGTAGTCCTTTTGATGGAAAGACTGTCTTTCTCATTCGGCAGAAATAAATCCATTCATTTGATCATGTAGTCATTGAGGGCAATACAAAACAAACCAAGTGTGAGAAATTCTATGTGATGAAGTAAACAAAACAAAACCCCAAAAAAGAAAAAAAGAGAAAAAAACATTTCCATGACAAAAAGATTCTTTGTTCTTAATCTACACACCATATGCAAGCGTTTCTTTTTAGCATATCTCCTGTTCTAATCTTGGGTGACATGGCTACATAGATAAGAGATGCTAAGCAACACCCCCCCCAAAGAAAAACCCTCCAAGCTGAACAATTTTCTTCAATTTATTAACTCACCAGAAGTACCATAATGAGGCACTTTTTTCCCCTCGTTAACTTTTTAAAATATTCAGTGTTGTCTAAATTCTTAAACCAAGGACCCTCCCAAACCACTGCAGATTTAAATAACAATGCTGTATCTTTATTAAAGAAATGCTGATTTGCCTGCATTGAAGTATTTTGAAACCAAAGGAAGTGTTAATAACAAAACAAGAAATGTGTAATTTTATACTTCTGCTGTGACCCAGGGAACTTGTTTCGCTGCCTATCCATTATTGCCATTACCCAAGAAGCTTTTCACATTACTAGCTGCAGCAGCCAACCCCTTCCACTTCTGTTTTTGGAGTCCTTTTAGGAAAAGGAGATGATAGGAATGGGAGCCCTGAGCATTTGGCAATCTAGCATATGCTTACGAAACCAAGCCACACTGCCCTAAGCTTCAAGGCTGCAAAGTTTATTTAAAATAGTGAAAAACCCTTTGTTGCCAACTTCCCTGCAGAACAAACTCCTTTTCCAAGATGTTGTGTTTTTTCTTGGGCAAAATAAAAAGGAAGAAGGCTGGATGAAGTAATTATTGATCTGCAGGGAGGGGAAGAAATTTATTTCCAACCACAATTTTCCCCGATTACGCTGGAAATGTAGGCGATAACTTTATGAGGGAAAGGATGAAAAACTTCCTAGTGGATTTTGTCTTCCCCTCCAGAAGAAAAAAAGGGGCAAATTTTTTTAAGTGCCACACGGTGAATATAGTTAGAAAGTGATCGTAACACGTTCGGAAATGACAGCTCAAGAAAATAAGTTTGAGCAGCTGCAAACCAGAGAGATTTGGAAATCGGAGGCTACTTGTTTCACTAGCATTTTGGGCAAGGCTGAGTGCGCCCTTTGGCACGCAGGGGCCCAAAACACACACCCTTTTTCAACCTTGTGAGGAAGGGGAAAAGAAGATGGCAATTCCTACTCCAACCTCGACGCCATGGACATCTTCCTGGCAATAGAGATGGCAAGGGAAGGGAAGGGAAGGCGGGAGTAGAGACCTAAGCTCTGGCCCTGAGGGCAGGCAACTTCTCCACCTCAGGCCTGCCTCCCTCACGCCCAGGAGAGACATCTTCTCCCTTTGACCCTCTCCAGAAAGGAACCACCACCACCACCCGCCCCTCTCGCCTCGGCCTGTTCCTTTGAAGGAAGCCGCAGGAAGTCATAGGCGCAGATAGCGATCTTCTTCTCCCAAGCCTGGCCACCTTCTCTGGGCGTCGGAGGGAGGAGCCTCGGGGGCCTCGACGAAGCCCCCTCTCGCCCACCAGTTCCCAAGGGCCAGGGGGGGAAACTGAGGGGCTTACTTCAGAGTAAAACACGGTTAGGACGGGGGGGGGGGAGAGATGGGGTTGTTCCCCCCTCCCCCTCCATCCACACAGAGGCCTCGTGGGGTTTATTTGTTGCCAAGGGGGACGCGACAGCTGCCGCCGCCGTCAGGGCCGCTTCCGGGCGGTTACACCAGCGGAGCCCAAAGTCTGCAGTTTGCAGCCTCGGCGGCTTGGTCAAAACGGGGTGAAAAAAGCTCCTATGAACTTTTCGCTTTGGAGAAAGCGGCTGGGTTTCTTCCGTCCCAAAGTCCCCATCGTGAACCCCGATGGGTGAGAAGGCGAGCCTGGGCTGGGCGTGGGGGACTCTGCCCGCTCGCTCGCCCGCCCCCCGTCGAAGTGTCTCCCTCCGAAGCCCAGCCATAATGCAAGCGGCCGGGCGCACGCAACAGGGCCAGGCAGGGCTTCGCGGGAAGGGAGGGAAGCTCGGCAAGGTGGAGGCGGGGGAGGGAGGGAAGCCGGAAGAAACTTGGGCCGAGCGGCTGAACTTTCCTGCCCGACGCCGGCTGCACTTTCCGCCGCCTCGCGCTTCCCAAGGAGGGGGGCGGGCGGCGGGATCGTTTCGAGGCTGAGCTCTCCCCGAAGCAAGCCCAGGATCAGGCAGCGCACAGCCCTCGACTCCAGCCCTCCCTAGCCCCGGGGCTGCTGCGCCCTCTGGCTTACCCTGCTCCGAAAGCACCTCGGCTTGCAGCTCCTCGTCCGATCTGAGATGCTGGGGCTTGGCTTGCTTTCGCCGAGACATGCTGCTAACTGAGGCGTCTTCTGGTGCCTGCTTTTTGCAGAGACATCGGCGAGAGGTGGAGCGCTGGGGTGGGGGGGGAGGGGGTGGTGGAGGGGCGATTAGGTAGGTGGGGGGAGGAGGAGGAGGAGGACTTGGTGGCGAGGGGAAAGTCGAGTCGGCGTCGGGCGGGCCACCCCTTCCTCCGGATTTCGGCGCCGATCAATTAAGAGCAGCAGCAGCAGCAACTCCCCCCTTCCTGGCGACAAACTCAAGAAGCGCCCGAGCAAGTAGCGGCGGCGGCGGCGGCTGAGCCGGGCGGGGGCTCCGCGGGTCTGTGCTGGGTGCGCGGCCGGCTGCGCGCCTCGCGCACGGGGCTCAGTAATTATGATTGTGAATAATGCATGGCGATTAATGATGCCGGGGGCGAGCGCGGATTGGCCCGGCTCCAGCGGGCTCGGGCTGCATATGTAAATGAGGGAGGGCGCTCAGCAATTAGCCGCCTCAGTCCGCCCAAGGATGCGTCTGCCCGGCACCAGCAGCGCCTCCTGCGAGAGGCACCGACTGCAGAGGTAGCGGCGGCGGCGGCGGCAAGCGGGGACACGGGCAGCAGCGCAGCGCGCACCCCGCGCGGGGCTCTCTCTCTCTCGGCGTGTGCATTCACTTTACACCACATAGGTGCCCCGGCTTCCCGGCTGCGGGGAGGGCATGTTCTCTCGCGGCTTTTCCGCCCCTTCCTTTCAAACAAAATTACATCACTCTGTGTCTTTTTTCCAGGTTCCTCTTTACCCAGAAGTTAGTCTGCATCGCCCTTAAGTTTCTTTCTTCTTCCTGCTGCGGCGCCTGGCTAACGTCTTTTTGTCGAGAGATTCTTTTTATAAAAAAGAAAAGAAAAGAGGAGGAAACAAAACAGAGAGCGCGAGCAACTTTTGCCTGTGTTTGTTTTCTGCTCTTCGCTGCCTCGTCCTGCGTCGCCTTCCCTCCTGCGATCGCTGGCCGCCTGCGCTGACTTCGGCTTCTCCGGGGAGGGGGGCGTTGTTTGGAGATCGGGGAGGGGGTCGAGCAGCCCAACTCGGGGCTGGGGAGTTTTGTCTTTCACCTCTCGCCTTCTCTCCCCCTCCTTCTTTGTCTTGCAGCTTCTCTCTCTTCTTCTCTCGCGCCGACCAACAAGAGCCGCACGGCCGGTGCCTCCTTTGCTGGAAGATCGCCGCCGGTGGCCACTTCCTGTTGTCCGGTGCGCGGAAGTTTTCTGTTCTCTCCTCTCTCTCCGGCTCCGGCACAGGTTGCGGCGTGACTTCCCCGCTCTTTGGGGGCGCCGCCGCCGCTCCTCCTCCTCCTCCCCACTTGCTCCCTTCTCCCGAGCCGCTGCGCCCTCGGTGCCAAAGGATCTCGGTTTTGTTTGCAAAGAGAGAGAGAGACAGACAAAATCCTTGGTCGCCGGCAAGGGGGGTGGGGGTGGGGGGAAGGTGGGGAAAACCCACCACCGGCGACCCCCAGCGAGGCTTGGGAGGGGGAGCGAGGGTTGGGCTGCCGCGGGGGAGGTGGGTATTCCCTGGCCGCCTCCCCCGCCTCTTCCTCCTCCTCCTCCTCTCGCACTTTCCTCGATTGGGCGGCAGCCTGCCTTGGCACCCGGCGCTCGCCAATCGATGCCTCCCCCTGCGCGGGAGAAGGAGGACTGCGCGCCGCCAGGGCGTCGCGGGTTGCGGCGGAGAGAAACTTTCAAGTTGGGCAACGGCGGCGGCGGGGCTCCGCCTCCTCCTTCTTCCTGCTGCTGCCCCCTCGCCGCCGACGCCGGACGAGCAGCTCCCGGACGCCACCGAGGGCGCCTCTCCGCAGCAAACACTTGTCCACACCGGTGGCTTCTCTCTCCCCCGCCCCCCCCCGCCAGACTCCCTCTCTTCTTCTCTTTTGTTTTCCCCAAGAGAGAGGAATCCCCCCCTCCCACCCTTCGATTCTCTCCTGGGATTTCCTCCCACTTTCTCAACTCCAGTCCTGCTTCAAGACCGGGGGTGGGGGGCGTGGGGCTGGGCGCTCCGCTCCGGATCCACCCCGAAGTGTGAAACTCAGCCACAAGTTGGGCAGGAAAGACTTCCCACGACGGCGCCCACCGCTAGGATGTCCCACGGACCTACTCGCCTCCTCCAACCTTTGCATCAACCTCCTGCCATCCTTTCTTTTTGTTTTCTTCTCCATTTCCCCCCACTGACTCTCTCCCTCTCCCCCCCCCCAAGTTTTGCCATCCCAGCTAGATTTCTCTGCTGCTGCTGCTGCTTTCGGGCTCCGTATCACCTCCGGCAAAGTCTTTGGTCTCGGGCTTGCAGGCGCCCACCTTGCGGAAACGGGTGAAAGGAGAGGCGCGGGGGATTTGGGGGAAAGGGCTTTCCTCCACTTCCTCCCCCCTCTCTCTTGCATTAGGCCCCCTCCTTTCACGTAATCCCTCCATCCTCAGCCTTGAAGGACATCCACAGCTCGGCTTCTCTTGGGGAAACGGCGCTTGTTAGGGAAACTTTTCCACGCTGCGTTCAGCGGAACCAGCGCCGTTCCTACCGAGCGCTTCTCCTCCGTTGCGCCGGCTTCCCTTCCCTTTCTGTTCCGTTTGTTGCGAAACAAAACAAAACAAAAAAGTTTAGACAATCCCGGCAATCTAATTTAATTTCTTCTCTCAATCTCTCCCGGCAATCTGAATTTTTTCTCATTCTCTCCCCCTCTAAACACTAAAACTACGCCTTTTCGCATCGTTTTTAATAGTCGAAGTTATTGAACTAAAAACAAAACAAAACCCGGAAAGGGCTAAACGAATAGATATCCCCAAAACAACCCTCCACCTGGATCGAGACTTTATACACCACGAAAACAAACCCAGAGAGCATTTTCTGCTAATTCTCCCCATATTCCAAGTGTTTCGAATGCGATGCATACATGCTGTGAACGTGAGACTTTTATTTACTTTTTCTTGCTATTTGTTTTGAGTTTCTCTTATTTATTCATTTTCTCCCTTGCCTTCCTCCTCCTTCTCTCCCTCGTTTGCCTTTCTGACTTCTCTCCAGGAAGACTTGGAGTGGTTCAAGGCAGCTGGGAAGTTTTGCCGGCTCGGCTGGGTCCTCTGCCAGCAGAAAACTGGGGAGGGGAGGGGGAGACGAGAAAGGACGAGAGGTGCTGCTCGGCGAGAATCGGAGTTTGCTGGGGATTGTTTGAACGTTTCCCCCACAAGTAGACTCCTTTTCAGGACCCCCTGCGTATGTGCAAAAGTGGGGCAGAAAGGAATAGGTCCAGGGGACCGGCAGCGACTGCTGCTATAGAAACCTTCCGGCCGGGAATTAAAACCCAGGCGGGTCCGAGATCTCCCTTTTCTTTTTGGCGTGTTGGCATTTCTTCAGAAGTGCAAAAGGCCAGTTATTTAGTTTGGCTGGGATCCTAAGCACATTTACTTGAAAGTAAACGCCCGCTGGATCCGAGGGAGCTCGGTTTCCAGTTCGCGCCTGCCTAGGGATCTTCTGTGCCTTCCAAGAAAATGTACCTAAAGCATCTTCACCCGATCAGATTTAGATAGCTATATCTGCCTATATAAATATAATTTCAGTTTCAATCCGGTCGTCACCTGCAAAGCAATTTCTCGGAAGCTTGCTCGCCATCCCTAACCATAGTTTTTGTACGTGGATTCAAATAAAATATTCTTCTAAAAAAATATACCATGAATGAGAGTTGTCTAAAAGCTTACTTTCGCTTCTTGAAAATCCCCAACACATACACTACGAGAGATTTTGTGGGATGGGAAAGGATCTCTAAGGGGGAAACGAAAAGGGGGGGAAAGAGCCACTTAGGGATGTTTAATGACCAGCCGGCCTTAAGAAGGCATCGTTACCAGATTTGTATCTCCGGTATTTGCATAGCACTGCACCTCACATCTTTTCCGGTTTTGTTTTAAGCACACACACGTTGTTGTTGGTTATTTAATGCGGGCCGGGGGAGATAGGTAGGGGCGTGTGTGTGTGTGTATTCTGGGAGTCGAAGGACTTCTGAAAGTTCTTGCTTTAAAGGCAAAAGAATACCAACACTTCTCCTCTGCCTGTGTGGAAGTGGGTCACCAGAGGAAAGCCTTTAATGGAAGGGTCGCTCATCCTCTCTACTTCACACCTGCTTGCGCGCTGCCACCCCCCACCCCAAAATCTTTTCCCCGATCCGGCGGAGAGAGGACCGACATTTGTCAAATCCCGTGGCTCCCAGTTCTGGAGATTCCGCTTTCTCCCTGAGGGCTGTAGTTTAAGGGAGAAACAATCAGGATGTGAACAATCGAAACCGCACCAATTCTACTCTCCCTACAAACACTTTCTCTCTAAGAAAGTTTTCTGTAGCCCTATCCTAAAACCTTCAAGCCGAAATAAAGGAAGTAAAACGTGGGGCGATATACAGAGGCACTTTAGATAGCAGGTTAACTGATCTATGTGTGGATTACAGCACAAGCGTCCAGATATTAAAATAATAATAACCTATAAATCCAAAAATCAAGAACGTGTGGATACAATTCCAGCCATTTTACTCCTCGCCCTACTGGTAGTACAGAAACCTTATAATATTTTAATACATAATAGTGGGTGGTGCGTGGAGGGGGGGGGGCATAATCAAACACCAACTTGCTTTTCCCCCTCCCCCTGTAATTAAATCTAATTTGTTAATTGCCCTTCCCTCCGCAATGGTGTTTTCATCTGAAAGGAAGGCACGCAATCATTTTGTCTGCTTGATAATAATATTTTTCCAATTAGTACTGTATTTTGTTATAACATTAATGGGACACACAATTATGCAGGCTTCCTTTCACTCGTATCCTTGAGAAGTGGGGTGGTTGGTGGGGAAGGGGTGGCAGAGGAATCTGATCTGCAAGATTGATTTCTCAAGAGGGAAAAGGGTAAAGAGTTTAATCTCCCGTGTGTATATGCATATCTATATAACTCCGGACAGGGGCTCGCAAATCCGAGAAGACCTTCAAAGCGAGACTCACGTGCAGAGAAGGTGGAGCTCACACTTTCCGGGTACATGCTAAAAAGAGAGAATAAATTTCCTGATTGCAGGTGTGTGTGTGTGTGTGTGTGTGGGCGTCCATTATACGGAGTTTAATGTTCATTATCTTTTCGTTCCCCTCTAACAGAATCCTCTAATTCATGTCTGCTCAGAAGCACACCCCATTGAGCTCAATGAGATTTACTCCCGGGTAAAGGATGTAAGAGGATCGCAACCTCAGCCACCAGCTCGAGCCATTCCTCCAGCCCACCCTGAATCCCCATCTCCCCTCCCCTAGTTTTCCTTTGGAAAACTTGGAAGTTTCAATTTGCTCCCCACCCCTCACCCCCCCAAAAAAACACACGCGCCCGCGCGCGCGCGTCTGCGACGCTCTTTAAAGAACGGCTGGCAAATCCGCCGGCACTTGAGCGCAGATATTGCTAGATTAATATTATTATTGGTAAGAAGAGGTAATTGATAACACCACCTGCCACTCCAGAGCAATCAGGATGATAAATGTTTCCATCAGAGGGAAATCTGTGCTTGGTCTACCACAGCCTAATCCAAACAGCATGTCAAATGTCAATTATAAAGATGTTTCTTTTCTGTTACCATTTTTTTTTTGGAAGGGTGCTGGTGGAAGAGGAAAGGACGAGGGAGGTAGAGAGCAACTATCTCTGCCTGACGGATTTATAGAGCCTGCCCGGCGCTTAGGTAAAGGGACCCCTGACCATCAGAATATTGCCCAAGGATGTCCTCAGACTGAAACCGACCGTGCTCTTAAGACAGCAACTGGACACAGTTCCTAGGTCTTTCTCCCAATTAACCAAGGGATTAGTAAAAGGATCAGTGAAAAAACAGGCAGTCCTGAGATATGCTTTATTTCCACATCACATTAAAAAAAACCACAACCCAACAAAACACCCAGATCAAGTAGAGGCGAGGATAGGAAGGAGAGAGGTGCCTAACTGTGATGGCCCCCACAAGGCATATTTAGCCCAGAATCCCCACGAAGCGAATTTACATGAAACTAAAAAAAACCACTGCTTTCAATGGGGCTGCCTTCTTTGTGCTCAGGATCTCAGCTTTGCATATGCAAATATCATCTAAAACGACCGTGTACAGTAGATGTATGCGCGCGCCCGCGCGTCCATCGTTATTTGTCTGGTATACGTTGTTATGTAGTCGTGTACCTACCCGGCCAGACATGTGCAAAATTGGCACCAGCGTAATGACCATGGAGATGTGTTATCTATATAGACGCATAACCCAACTATTTATTTTCACGCACTCTCACACCCTCCCAAGCACACACGCAATTTTCACCCTTCCTCTCTCCCCAAATACGCACGGTTATACACATCTATTTCTAAGGTACAATTTATATTTCAGCAGATTATGAGTGTAACCGGCTCCCTCCCGTGCCTAAAAAAATGAGGAAAGAAACTTTGCTTCCTCTCAGTTCCAGATACGGTTTTTCTTTAAGATTATTATTAGCTGGTATTAATAGATGCACAGGCCTCAAAAGACGAAATCAGCTATTGATAATTGCAAGAAGTATACGGCAGCTACTGTATCGATCGGCTTGTCCCTTATTCCCCTGGTATGGGAGAGATAAGAAGACACACTCTTTAGTGCAATATAATTTCTTTTGACCTATCTGCTTGCTACAGACTTATGATGAATAGCCAGAGTGGTTAAAGTCCTTTATCACGAAAGTTGCCCCTTGATATAATATTGATTCTTTATAACTAGCTCCAAACACAAAAATCAAAGTGTCCACTTGGCCATCATCATCATCAATATCATCACAAAAGCTCTGGAATAAAGATCAGCCGAGGACGGAAAATGCTTTCTATAATCTGCCCTCCTAATCTTTATTTGCTGATGATGAAAAAGAAAAAGGGGGGGTGCAGGGAGGAAGAGGTTGTGTGTCGTCTGAACCAGTGGGATGGAAGCGGAGAAATTAGGCAAAGGAAAAACGCTTTTATTTATTTTTTATTTGCAAAGGAAAATTAAGCGGGGAGTGGGGATAGATAAAAGCACCCCCCCACTAAAGGATGCTACAGGGAGTCGGTTTCGAAACTTCCTATCCAGGATAGCATCCCTTCTTTCCGGCCCAGTCAGACGCAGAAAGTTCTGCATGTGAGGAGCAAAACAAAAGGCGCGACAATTCTTGTAAACAATGCTAAGCTTGTTGGCGGTTGCTTCTTCAGGAGAAAGCAACCCTGTCGTCGCCCTGCTGTTCTTCCCAATGAGCCTCTCGGTTCCCTTTCCAGACAGGCTTCATTTCTATAAAGCCATCAATAATCTCTTTTAGGTGACAGGTATGCAGCTCGGGAGGCGGAGGGGGTCACGTCAAGACCGCAGCTTATGGGATGTTGTCAATGGGGATGGACAACCGTGCACAGGCGAGCCCGGGAGCCCAAGCCACGTGTGGGTTTCACCCTGACCCCACCATCCTCACTCCCCAGGAACTCGCCGGCGTTTCCTTCCGTTCCTTTGCTGCATTCGGACAGTTCGCAGTCTCTGCGTTCGTGTGCATGCGAGAGAAAATGGGCCGCTGGAGAGGAGAGAGAGAGAGAGAGAGAGAGAGAGAGAGAGAGAGAGAGAGAGAGAGAAGGAAGTTGGACGTCATGCCTCTTGGAGCAATCGGGAGTGGGAATGGTTTCATTCCGTGCAAAGTGGACGTGGCTCGTCGTTAATGGGCTAGTTAGGCTCGCCTTAACGCTGAGCAGCCACTTGCAGGCCAGACGGGAGTTGGAAGGGGGAGGGGCTGCCTGGCGCGGGACGGGAGGGTGGGGGCGGGCGAGGCAAGAAGTTCCCTTCCTTTTCGGCCAGCTACCTTTCCAGGGAAAGATGAGAAAGCTGGACACGGAAACAACTTCTTCCAGACTGGTCTCTCCCCCCCCCCCCCACCTTTAAACAAATACGAATAGAAGTGATCGTGCCTTCCAGGTCAGATCTTGCCCTCCAGAAACGGCAAGACGGTGGTGAGGAGGCCTTTCCCTCGGAATGGTCTTGGTCTGTTGCGGAATTAAGACCCGGAAGCAGGCGAGCGAGTCACGGCAGGTTACGCGCCCACACAGCCGCCGCGATATTGCTTCTGACCTGGAAGCGTGAAAGGATGCGATTTAAAACCCGAGAAAGGGGAAGGAGGGCGCGGACACGGGAACCCTATGAAGAAGAGGGGCGAGGTGGGGAGGGAGGGAGAGAGAGAGAGAGAGAGAGAGAGAGAGAGAGAGAGAGACTTGGATCGGCCTGCGGCGCTTCTAAGCACCGGATCTATCTATCTATCTATCTATCTATCATCTATCTATCTATCTATCTATCTATCTATCTATCTATCTATCTATCTATCTATCATCTATGCCCTTCCGCCACTCCGCCGCCTTCCCTTCTCGCCCGCCAAGGAAGCGCTCCTCTGGCAAGCAGCCGCCTTGTCCTGCTGCGTCTCTCCTGCCTGCCTGCGTCTCTCTCCCTCTCCCCCGGCTCCCTTTCCTCTCCAAGCGCTCGCTCCCTCGTCTGCCTCTGCCTCCGTCCCCGCCCGACGTTGCCTTTGCCTCTCCAGCCGCGGGAAGCGCGCCCTCCCCTCTGGCTACTCGGCGACCCGGCCGGCCGGCCCGCTCCTCCTCCTCGCCACCAACTTCCTGGCCAACTTCGCAGAGCTCCCTGGTTGTGGGGAGACCCACGAAGAACGGACGACCCCCACCCCCTTTGGCGAGGCCCCCTTCACCCCCCCCCCGGAGATCAGAGAGCAGAAAAGGGAGGGAAGACAGGATCGGGCCCCCAGTATTTATTTATTTATTTAGTAAAGGCGCTTCTATATAACGCTAAGGGGTAGGTAGTGGCTGGTGGTTACTTCATACGCAGAAGTAAGCCCCGTAGAATTGGGGGGGGGGTGTTCTTCCCAGGTAAGTGGGTAGAATGAAGGATCCCAGCGATCATTGGGAATGATTCACAGAGGCGCAGGAGATTTAGCTCCGAGCCTATCTCATCACCTTATATATAGTGTAAACGTGTTTCAAGATGGAGAGGGCCCGAAAACAGTATTCCGTGATTGGGGGGGTCTAGGGAGGAAGGCTATCTTCCCCCTCTGTGCTACAAACTCAAACCTTCCTTCCAACTCCCATTAATCTTTGAATAACATTACTGGGTAGTTTTGTCAGTCTCCTTCTCTCTAAACAAAACATCCCAAACAATGTTTACATCTAAGTCCCACCGAGTTTATTTACTGGAACTTCTTAGTGAGTATGCCTTAGTGTTTCAGTCCAGATCTGACAGTCTGTCAAACGCTTACAGGGCTGGCTGGATCACTCATGTATACAAGCCTCTTTTCCACGCACAGAGTTTCTTGTCATTCAGTCACCTGCAAGCAGCACACCTAGAGGCCAAATTCTATTCCCTTTTTTCCACGCATATGCCATCAGCTCATTATATATACAGATCTGTCTCTTTCCCTCTCCCACACTCACTTGAGTGGAATTTACCCTTCCAAGTTTTTGCTTGTTGATGCTGCCCCAAGATTTGTTCAAGGTTCGCAGTGAAATAGAATAAAACTTTACTGCATGTTCTGTACTGTAGGTCACTGGGATGTCAAATTCATAATGCTAGGCAGAGAGAATGTACATTGAATGAAAAACATGCACGCACACATACACACACACACTTGACAAATTTCAAGTTTTTGGATGCAGGAAGAATAGACGGATTCTAAGCGGATTCTTTGTGTCGTCCTTTTCTAGATAAGGATGCACATTCAATTTTAATGTGACTGTGCACATAGGCGCATGGGCAGGCACATATGCAGAATTCTGTAAGTGCCTCTTGTGCTGTTTATCTGCGAGTGGAGACTGAAAATTCCACTGGCCCTTGAACTGCTGGTATGTCGACAAAGCTGATCAAGTGGTGCCGTTTTTGTTCAACGGTGCGTTTTCTCTCTACTATGACCTAATGCTGTGTGCTATTGAATTTTGCAAAATACATCCATGCTTCCCTTGGGCAGAGCTAAGGTGTAAGAGTTGATGACTAACAAAGGTAATATAGATTAGAATCAATTCACCTTATCTGGTAAAAAAGTAACAACATTGTGTCAGCGGTGCGAACATCCTCTCATCAAATGACACAATATAATTTGATTAGTTAAATAAATAATCAGCTATGTCCAGACATATAGGTCACCTACTTGCAAATTAGATTACTCTGTTTACTTACAGGCAGCACCTTGATTAGTAAACACTTAGGTTCTTTTTCCTTTCCTTTTTCATATCTTCTATCCTGCCTGGCTGTTAAGACAGAACTTCAAATTTTTAGGAGTTTAACCTTTGTACCAAATGTGCCCTGGCTGTATTGTATTCATTCTTATGTGACAGTGTATTTATCTGCTGTCAAATCTAAATAAAAATAGAATAAAATGTAAAACAAATAAGCAGGGTCTTATGACTAATTTTTTTTTTTGGAGCATATACATGATAGAAGGCATTGTATTCTATACTTATTATCCAAGTGGTGATTCTTATTGTAGCTAAAACAGCAACCTCCATGCATAAAGAGGAAGAAGTCAGCAGGCTTGAGGAATCCCAAAATTTGGCAGGAAGTCCTTTTTTTGGGGGGGGGGGATCTCTCACACAAAGCAGTTCAACAAAGACTAAACATGCTCAGGGGTACAGAATGCTGACTGTTGAAGCAGGAAATGGAAAAACGAAGTGAGGGAGGGAAATAAGAATGGAGTATTCTGGAAACGACCATGGCTGGCTGCCTGAAATCCTGAACAGAAACGCTTGTCACTGCAACATTTTGTTGCAGGTTCAACTTGTCTAATAATATTGTTATGAGTTTGTGGGGTGTGTGTGTTAGTGTTAGTTGGATGTGGTGGTATGAGGAAAACATAACTTATATAGAAAGGAGAGTTCCTGGATGCCAAGATCCAAGTTTGGGGCATACTCTTTGATGAGAGAACCTCCCCCCCCCAAGATTTTTTTAAAATCACAAAATGTGCAGCAAAGTAATGCATGGAAATATAGGCTGCTAGACCTTTAAAATATGTGCCCTTTAAAGTGAGTTCCAAAGTTTCCCTATTTCTCTAGCAAAGGAAAAGACCACATATTTGGTAAGTTAAAATTGGTTTACTTACAAACTCTCCAAATGTCAGATTCATGTGCTTTTCCATACAGCATTCAGAAAAAAGCTGCCCAGGCAGTAAAACTTGGCTTAGTTACAAAGTGGTGAAAGTTCCTAAGTTATTAGTATAGGAACTCAAGAGGGGCTTATGAGAGCCATGCAGTCTGAGCAACCAAACCTCTTTACATGCTGAGCTTTTCAGGTAGGCTGGAGGTTGAACAATAGGCTTGATTACTCATTTCCTCCCAAGATAAGGGGGAGCAACATAGCTAAGCCTGGCAGGACAGCTTACTCTATGATATTAACCCCTTCATTCATTAATTGTGCATGCAGTTGTTGTATTTGCTTGAGAAGGGGTCTGTGGGATAACTAGCCTCATATAACCAATATGCTTAAGTCTAATTAATGCATGAAGGGGTTAATGCCGAAGGAACCTGGCCCTCAAGAAAAGAAAATGTAGCCCACCTCGACTGAATGTATTGGGGGTCAGTGAAGATCACAAAGCAGTTTATTGTTTTTTGTTTCATTTTGTTTATGAATTCCTTCCTATGAAACATCTCAAAGTGCTATAATAACCTGGAAACCGAACAACAAAATTTAATAATGGAGTAGTGCAGTGTAGTGGTTAGAGTGTTGGACTAGAACCTGGGAGGTCAGGGTTTATATTCCCACTCAGCCACTAAGCGCATGGGGGGACCTTGGGCTAGTCGCTGCCTCCTAGCCTAACCTACCTCACAGAGTTGTTGTGAGGATAAAATGGGCAGGGGGAAAACCATGCACTTTGGGGAAAAGGTGGGATGTAAATCAAATCAACCAACCAACCAACCAACCAATCAATCAGATAAAGCATCAAAATCCATAGACTGGGATTCCACTCATTCTATACACTTCCACTCACCCAATACTCGCATAAATTCTGCACCCACAAACACTCCCATCCCTCTGTCACCCTACACCTGCATACATTCACTCATGTTTGTAAAACACACCCTCCGCCACTCTTAACAATTGAGGGGCCCCACCAATCCCCTGGCTGCTTATACAAAAAGACCATATAACGACACTGGCAGCCTAAGAGGATGTGGCTAAAAAAAAATTTAATCTAGGACTCCACCGATCCCCATTGGAACCTTACACCATTCGCCCAAACATTCATTCGCATAGGGCTATTGTCTATGGGAGAGGAACCGAGCTCTTGCTCACATTAATCAGTCACCTGTTCCCAGCTCCCACCTGAGAAATGGCCCCATGTGAGTTTTCTATGGGGGGGGAGAGATGGTTTCATTTATGTGATCTCCCCCCACCACCGGAGCATGAAATGGTTCAGTGTTAGGTGAAGTTCCATGTGATGCTTCTGAATGTTAACCTCAGCCCTTTAAAACTTGGATGTGTGGGCTGAAGAGTCAAAGGACCTGAAGCAAAGGACAAGTCACACACACACACACACACACACACACACACACGGAAAGAAAGCGGCAAGCTGAGAGAAGAGCATTGTGTCTGTGTAGAGTTGCAGGCTGGGTGATGTCCTGCTGGAACGGGCCCATGAAGAAGACACTGGCTGGTTTCAACAATGCACAGGAACCCAAAACAGGATGGGTTCAAGAGTAACCATCAGAATCTGATCTTCAAATCTTTCCTTAGTTTGGGGTAGAAGGTAGATACCATTTTAGGGCAGAGAGACTAGGTACATGAGATAAATATTTGAAAGCACTGCACATGCAGAACAACATACGATGGATTCCATCCATTCAGAAAACTGTTGTGGTGAACTGGAGTGAAGGCCTGCCCTTACTTGGGTAGAAATAGAAAAGGAACAAGGACTGAAAATGAGAAGATTATGCTTTTCAGACAGTGGATTTGGATTTGGACAGCGTAAGGAATGTGGGATAAAAAGGACAGTGTAGGATTTAGTTAGCGGTGACCAAAGTTATTTTCCTATTACAGAGGGGAGTATTTATAATTTTAACAATTTTTAAAACACACACACACACACACACACACACACACTGATAGAACAATCCAAAGTTGGGCGAGAGCTGCTCAAAACTATTTATTTAGCTGTTCATAAACAGGTTGCAAGTGCTTCA
Source organism: Podarcis liolepis (assembly GCF_965112155.1). Taxonomy (NCBI): domain Eukaryota; kingdom Metazoa; phylum Chordata; class Lepidosauria; order Squamata; family Lacertidae; genus Podarcis; species Podarcis liolepis. The sequence goes on along the minus strand of NC_139560.1, from coordinate 56,856,895 downwards.
GGCCATTTGTACTACTAAAATAAATATCAAAGAAGGGAGGGGTAAAAAAAAAAAAAATCCACCTGAAACACCCACTTCTGCTTTTTAAGGCCCTCACTAGCTGACAGAGAGTCAAAATGAATTTTTAAAACAAAATTTGAAGTGTTCATGATACAACTACACAATCGTGCACTTTGCTGAGTGTATGTGTATTCTGTGCTTTTGCTAATGTCACCTGACAACACTTTCATTCAAGGTAAGGCAACATGGCAGAAAAAGTATTGACTTTCTGTTTTTCTGTCAGTGAAATGTATAAAATGCTGTGGGTTTTCCCCCCTTCTCCTGGACAAAATTGATAAAGTATCACCTTTGGATTGCGAACATTTACTTAAATTGTGCAATAATACTCTCATATTGTGGGCTTGGCTATTATAGCAAAATCTTCGCCATTATTGAGATCAAAATCAATTGATCAGTCAATCATCCTGTCTGTTTTCCTCTCCTTGCAGAGAAAATGGAATAGAAAACAAACTGAGCCCTGTCTTTCTTTATATTATCTGGTGTGGAATTAGTTTCTTGTTTTATTTTTGCTTTTAAAAAGGTATTCATACAAACACTTTTATGATTTGAGTGTACAAGGTTTAAAACTACTGAATTTATTTTCTTTCAAAACAAGAACAACACTAACCACGTGCGCATGCACACACATTAATTTGAGCCATGAACGGTTGTGATCCTTGCCGAGTCCCGCATTGCACTCGGATGATGTAGCATCAAGAAAACTGCACATTCCAAGAGTAGGAACATCTGAAGATTAGCAGATAATGGACCTCCGTGTGAAAGAGTAGCTATTGAATCCAGACCCATTACACAACAATGCAGAACATCTGAGCATGCATCTGAACCCTCTGGAGAATCAGCTCATCAACTAGCCAGGATTCTTTACTTCCTAGTAAAACCTTGCTAAGGAAACATCAGATCTGCACAGAAGCAACAGTGTCATAAGAGTACATGGCACCAGGGCAGAGTGCTTATCCTTTAAGCATTATCCATACTATGTGCTGAGAAGCAGGACACACATTCTGAACTGTGTTCAAGTAGAAGTAAGCTGTCTTCTCCTTGGAGCAGGGTCTAGGAGATATTGTGCTTGATCTGAAATGACATATTCCCACATCCTGCTTTCAGCCCACCTGATTCTGGAGCTAATTGCCAGTTATTACTGCTTATTATTATTTCAAAATATAAAACCACAAAATACATAATCAAAATACAGTGGTACCTCAGGTTAAGTACTTAATTCATTTTGGATGTCCGTACTTAACCTGAAACTGTTCTTAACCTGAAGCACCACTTTAGCTAATGGGGCCTCCTGCTGCTGCCTCGCCGCCGGAGCACGATTTCTGTTCCCATCCTGAAGCAAAGTACTTAACCCGAGATAATATTTATTGGTTAGCGGAGTCTGTAACCTGAAGCATATGTAACCTGAGGTACCACTGTAAAAACAACAAGAACAACAACAACAGAATAATAATAATAATAATAATAATAATAATAATAATAATAATAATTTATTATTTACACCCCGCCCATCTAGCTGGGTTTCCCCAGCCACTCTGGGTGGCTTCCAACTGAATATTAAAAACAATACAGCATCAGACATTAAAAACTTCCCTAAACAGGACGGCCTTCAGTTGTCTTTTAAAAGTAAAATAGTTGTTTATTGCCTTGACATCTGATGGGAGGGCGTTCCACAGGGCAGGTGCCACTACTGAGAAGGCCCTCTGCCTGGTTCCCTGTAGCCTCACATCTCACAGCGAGGGAATAGCCAGAAGGCCTTCAGAGCTGGACCTCAGTGTCTGGGCTGGATGATGGGGGTGGAGACGCTCCTTCAGGTATAATGGACCAAGGCCGTTTAGGGCTTTAAAGGCCAGCACCAACACTTTGAATTGTGCTCGGAAACAATAACCCCCCCCCCACATATTAAATGGGCATAGGATGTGTATTGCCACCTGTTTGCATGTGTCTAGTGAAACTGAGGGTTAGTCTTCCAGTATGTTTTGCTGCCTGAGGCAAAGGACAAGATGATGCTGGCGCTTCAACTCTGATGATGGGAAAGTACCCTCTAATGTGCCTGAGGGCAGCAGGCTTGCTTTAGTGGGTGCAGAGCAGGTCACATGGCACACCCAGCATTGTCCTCCAACATCTTGCCACCACCTCCCAGTCACCCCCAGCATTTTTATTGTACCTATAATGTCTGAGACTAAAAGACCTTTAGTCCTCATCCTAAAACATCCTGCGCCAGTATATCAGTTGGAGTGCAGTAACAATTACATCACTGCAACGCAACCCCCCCCCCACGTGTTGTTGCATTGGCATCAAAGGCAGATGTGCTAATATGAAAGCTAAGGTTTAGGTTGTTTGCCACTTAGAGATATTTATGTTGTTGAAAAGGACTGGAGCAATTCCTGCTAACACTTAACAAGGATAATCTATTTCAAAAGATGTATTAATCTTATTTACATATCTCCACAGATACTGAGCTCCCCCAGTGAGCAAATGTTGTTTTAGAATTAATATAAACTTATGGCGCATTGCACTTCCAACAGTAAATGAAATAATAAAGATATGGGAATAAAATCCTTTCTCAGCTCTAGGGAACTTACTGATGAAATAATCTGCAAATAAGATTAAAAGATTTCAGTACCACTAAGATTGCCTCTCGTGACCTTAAATGTCACCCAACTCAGAGTTAATATGGCACGCTGTATTTATTTATTTTATTATTATTAATCAGTCTTGTAAGACATAAGGATCACTTATTATTATTTTGCAGGAGTGCTGTTTGTGAATCAAGTTTCATTGTGTGAAATGAACATTTCCATGTTGGAAGTAGGACCTGCGCTATGAAATAATAAATGCTCTTCGTGGGAGGAGGCTCTGGAGGAGAGATGGTTCTTTAATGTGGCACACACAGGCATAATAGGATGCAGCAGACAGAAATCTGTTGCCAGACAAATTCAGAATACAGAGAAAGCACAAACTCTGAGAGTAATTAAACCCAAGAGCAACCTTAGGTGTTTGTGTTTCCCACAGAATTCAATTAAAAACAAGCCTCAGAATGGTGGCTAAAACTGTGAAGATGGAAAGGTTTCCTAAAAATTCTTGGAATTACACAGCTTTTGCTGGCCAGCATTATCTCAGATCAGATGGTCATAATGGGATAGAACAAGAACTGAGAGCTTGAGGGCCAAACTAAATGGGACAGGGCCAGCTGCATTGGGTCAGCCCCATTTATGCATAGATGTAATTGTTACCATAAAGCATTATGTAGAGGTTGGGAGCTGAACCCCACTGCCCTCTCTTCTCTGTTGCTTCAGGCAAACTTTCCCCTGTCTAGTGAACAATGCTGGCAAAGCAGTGGAGAAAAGTGCCTAAAGTAGTGAGGTATGATGAAGCAGGGTTCCTCTATACACATCTTTTGTTGTAAAAACCATTCTCCCCAGCGCCTGCTGCATGTACAGACAGATGCTGTGCTCCTGGAGGAAGTGCAGAGGAAGGCTTAAAGCTGGACGTTGCATAGGAGGCCCACAAGCTACTTCCATCTCCCTGTGTTTAAACACAGAGCTATATGGCAAGAAAGCTGTAGCATTTTGGTGCTGAAATCCGTCTAGCCCTGATTCTCCCAACAAGACAGAATAAGCAGATGGGTGTTTAGGGTCACAGCTAGACTTTTCCCACACACAATTGTTGATTATCTTGGGGTAGTGTGTGTTTGGTCTACATCATACGGCCTTCTTCATGGGCCAAGTCAATAGAAATCCACAATGGGTCAAAGTGATTTTTTTTTTAATCAGTTGACTGACACAACTTTGGAGCAAGCCAGCATGGATATGGAGGAAAGAGATTTCAGGAAGGTAAGCACCCCAAAGCAATTCTTCTAGGATGATGTTTTCACACAGACTCAGAGCAGCTGAAGCATATTTTAACTGGTTGGGCAAGACCTCTGAGAAGAAGCCATCTTCAACATCCACAGCTCAATTAGCGTGGAGGAGTGGTATAAGCTTGGCTGTGAGGGCTTGAGAATATTGTTGTCCACCCTGACCCATGGCAGAGTAACCCATATCAGGAGTGGCCAGGGCTGAACCAAGATGTTTTGCTGCCTGAGGTTGAGCAGCAAACAACATACGTGCCGAAGTCAAGAACCATAGCACTTGAGGCCAGTCAAGTTATTTTGGTAGCGGAGACAGAAAAGTCTACAAACGCCTCTGCTGTTCCCTGGCACACACCAAATAAGAAATGATTTGTTGACCTTTCAGGATACCCCAAAGTGGCAACCTGAGGAGACTACCCCACTCTGCCTAATGACATGGCTGGCTCTGTGAATGGCCAAATGGTTGGTATCATCTGCCTCTTTGATCAGACTGGAAAGTGGTTAGATTAATGGGATTCACATGAATGCATTTCACTATATATCTTTTATAAAGGGGTGGCCCAGTCTCTTGCCCTGTTTCAGTGACACAGGGGAAATATACACTGTTATCATATCATTTGTCTTTCCTGTTGTATAATGCCATTTGCATTCCTGATTAGTATTTGGATATTTATTCATGAACAGTGCTTGCAATGATAATGACAATAGTAAAAGTTTTAGAAATTGCTATGATGAATCAGAATTCTTGTAAGCAGCAACTGTGAACGGCAAAGTGGGATGAATAACAGTTTAGCAACAATAATTTAATATGAACTCATCTCACATAAAACCAAACTCAGATAATGCATGGCTGAGGATAGAGTTTGTAATGATGGTGCAAAAAAAATAATTCCCAGAATTATTAAAAAAAATTATAGTGCCTTCAGAGAAAACTCATAACAAATAATTAGATAACAGTTTCAAGTAAATTGTCTGAAGTATACCAGAAAGTGATTATAGCTTTCAATTCCTTTTGAAACATATGAAGTGATTTACAATTCAGTTGGGAGGAGCATAAACCCATAGGCAAAAAAGCAACGAAGACATATACCGTATTTTTTGCACCATAACACTCACTTTTTTCCTCCTAGAAAGTAAGGGGAAATGTCTGTGCGTGTTATGGAGCGAATGCCTATGGGTGGTGGTGGTGGGGGGGATCTCCTGCAGTCGTGAGCAGAGGATCCATGGTTCCCCTTCCTTCCCTCCTCCGTGGCTCGCTTTGAAACAGCAAAGCGGGAGAGGAGCCGCTTACACAGGTGTAAGCGGCTCCTGTCTGGTTGGCTGCTTTAAAGCAACTGTGCTCTGTGTCCCTCTCGCCTCCCCACTCAGCTCGCTAAACAGCAGCAAAGCTTTTCAGCTCTCTAAGCCGGGGAGGAGGGAGAGAAGCAGAGCCTGCTTTCTTTAATGGAGCAAAGCGGGAGAGGAGCCTTCTCCTCTTATACCCCTCTTCTGCATTATTAGCAGCATCCTTCTCCACCCACCCCACACGTGCTCCTTGTCCCTTGAGTGCTTTTCCTTCCCTCCCCACTTAAAACGTGGTTACAAAGGATGGATCGACATGGATCCTCAGGAGTTTTGCATTGGGCTACCCCAAACTCACCGTCAGATCACATGTCTGTGGCCACAGCATGAACCACAAAAATCATACATCCCCTGTTTCATTTAGAATATTTTTTTTCTTGTTTTCCTCCTCTATAAACTACGTGCGTGTTATGGTCAGGTGCGTGTTATAGAGCGAAAAATACGGTAAATTGCTGTGTCACACTTTAGTAGATTAGGTCTTGAACCCTTGGACTTCCCTTTTCTCTGTGTTTGTTACAGATACTGAAAAAGGGGACCATACTTTCAAATTTATTTTATTTTTATTTCATAAAATTTATATACAGGTTGATTGTAAAGAAAACGTACAAAGTGGTTTAAAGCACAACGTGGGGAACTCTTTTCAATCTAAGGGCCACATTCCAAGCAGGCAACCTTCTGAGGGCCACATGCCCAAAGTGGGTGGAGCAACAGATGTGACTTTGTACAATCAAGAGGCATTCATACAGTTTGTTCATCCAAGTAAAAAATAAACCTGGATGAAGATGTGAAGGGTGTGGCTTAGTGAGGAGGCATGGCCTATGGAAAATATCAAGGTCCAGATAGGGAAGTCCGGAGGACTGCATGTGGCACCCACGGGCCACAGCTGCCTTAGCTCCATTCAAATTGAATGGAAGCATTACTATAAGAACCTGCCTAGTCATTTTTCTCCCTCACTCCTCTAGTCTGTGTTCAGGACTTTATTAGTTGCTGGACTGTTTTGAATTATGTGTACCAATACCACTTGTGGAGCACTTACTCGCCTGTAGGACCAATCCACCCGGAATAATATTTCTCCGCCTAAACCATGAGATATTCACTTATTCTTGAAAATTAATACACACAGTATGCTAAACAGCAAAGGAGAAAGCAATCTAATGTTGGAAGCGAGTAAGAAATAACAAGAGATGCAATGAATTATTATTCTATATTATATAATGAATTGAACAATTTGTTCCTTCACTGCTCTGCAAAAGTACAAGAGCTGAATGTCAGAAATGGACTTACGTGTTTGTAGACTTCATTTTAGTTATGAAAGAAGACTGAGGGGGTTAATATATTCCTTGAAAGAAAGGTATGACGAGGCTGAAGGTTTTTTTTGTTTTCTTAAAAACCCTTCAAGTAACAGACTTTATATTAGCTCTGAAGGAAGGAAGGTTGATGTGTGGCTCAGCTCCTTATTTGGGTTTAGTCAAGATTATTACATTAGCGCAAGCTCTTTATTTTTGATGTCTGTCCGAGTGGCCATATGCTCATTCTTAGAGCACGACAAGAATGCCCCCTTTGATTGTCTTAATATAAGCCAGGCTGTAGTTTGAGAAAGTCAGTGATAAGGAAAATAACTTTTTTTTTTGGTATGGAAACAGTGTAGTTTAGGTAATTGACACAAATATAATTAGTCTGTTTCTCTCTGGAAATTATTTAACTCAAAATGATCAATAATTATTCTCGTTCTGAAACTAGGATGATTTTTATTTTGACCGCAAGTATAGCTTTGCACATTTCTCCTCTGTATTTCTATTGAAACAAATTAAAGCTTCACACGTAAATCGCACTGAGTGAATATGTTGTGGTGCCAAACAAGTACAATGCAAATAAGCTAATTATTGTGAGGAAAATTGTGTTTGCACGTTAATGCTGTCGGAGGAGTTCTGTACTTTCTGGCAATGCTTTCAATTTTGCTTGAATGCCAATGCTGTAATTCGAGCTCAATTTGTACACAAAGCTGGTGTGTTTCACACAGATGCAGAAGGGATGCAGCAAATGGGATGGGATGCACCTTGACATTGCAATGCTTCTCTGGTGGTTGCTCAATGTACTTGATAGAAGCTTCTGCCATTGTGTCTGAAACCCTGCCAGTCGGTGTAGACTAGGCTTCCTCAACCTCGGCCCTCCAGATGTTTTGAGACTACAATTCCCAGCATTCTTGACCACTGGTCCTGCTAGCTAGGGATCATGGGAGTTGTAGGCCAAAAAAACCTGGAGGGCTGAGGTAGAGGAAGCCTGGTGTAGACAGTATAGAACTAGATGGATCAGTGGTTTGACTCAGTATAAAGCAGCTTCCTGTGACATTGACCTGTTTGAGTCCTTGCAGTGTTAACCTCTGCACTTTGCTATGACACAACCAGAAGTGCCTCATCAGCTGTCCTCAGTTATTACTGTACTGTTCTGTGACTGTTGATAAATTGGGTGTGCACGGCTGTTATTTGGGGGATGTGTGTGGAGAGAAAGAGAAAGAGAAAGAGAAAGAGAAAGAGAAAGAGAAAGAGAAAGAGAAAGAGAAAGAGAAAGAGAAAGAGAAAGAGAAAGAGAAAGTATGATAAATCAACACAGCTGCCTGCATTTTTGGACTCTCTGTGACTCTTTGATGAGCTCCTGCACATCAAAATTTACCACCATTCCACTGTTCATGAGGTGATTTTAACAGTCACCTCCAGGTAACAGTCTTCCTCCAACTTCCTTATCCCTCCCACAAGCTCATCCACCTTGATTTTCAAGGTTTGCCATTCATGTGGTGACAGGAGATCCACTCACCATATGCCTTGCAGAAGTATTAAAGAAAAGCACCTCATGGAGCAAAGAGGGCAATATTTTATGACATACAGCTTATATTTTTCCAAGAGGGAGTATCATTCTGCGTTTAGAAATACATTGTTACAGTATATTATCAGCATGCTGTAGTCATTTCTTCATTTCTTTCCTTTTATGGTCCAGTCTCATTTGAAAAAAACACAAACACTTTAATTGGACATTCTGTCGTGAGCTGTCTCCATTAACACCGTCTCGGAAGATCTCTGTCACAGGCAGTTGCCAGTTAGTGAAGTTTCACAAACATATCTTCATTATTTATGCATGCTGTGCTTTATTACCAACACCAGGTGTGAGCTAGGAACACTTCGCTACACACAGGCAGCTAAAGAGGTCAAATGTCGCTGTTAAAAGCAATAACGATTAACAAACAGAACAACAAAGGTGCATTCTCACGTGAGCAGCTGGGCTCGCTGCTTCCTCAGCACTGTCATGCTCACATTTTTATAGTGGTGAGCCCCCAACACACACCCTATTAATTTATTACAGGAAGAGTGCAGGATGTTTGGGGGTGAACACAAGGCACCCACTTACTTTTGGAGTCCCTCAAGGACTCAGGGCAGTTTTCAAGATTTCTTCACATCATTTGACAGTCTTATAAGGAAGTTTACACCAAGAGGTAATGACTGGTCTATAGCCATATGAGAGCCAAAGTGGAGGTTCAGATTGGGACTGTGATGCTGGGGCCATATCTATCTATCTATCTATCTATCTATCTATCTATCTATCTATCTATCTATCTATCATCTATCTATCTATCTATCATCTATCTATCATCTATCTATCTATCAATCAATCATCTATCTATCTATCTATCATCTATCTATCATCTATCTATCTATCTATCTATCTATCTATCTATCTATCTATCTATCAATCATCTATCTATCTATCTATCTATCATCTATCTATCTATCTATCTATCTATCTATCTATCTATCTATCTATCTATCTATCATCTATCTATCTATCTATCTATCTATCTATCTATCATCTATCATCTATCTATCTATCATTTATCTATCATCTCTCCCTCATGTTTCCCCAGAGACTTTTCTTTATCATGTTCCTTCAGAGACTTTTCTCCCTCATGCTCCCCTTCTTCGTGTGCCTTCTCCTCAAGAGGTCTGGAGGGTGGCAGCACGAGAACAGGCCTTCTCTGCAGTGGCTCCCCGTCTGCGGGATGCTCTCCACAGGGAAGTTCATCTGGTGCCTTCATTATACACCTTTAGGCGCCAGGCAAAAACGTTCCATTTTAACCAGGCCTTTGGTTGATTTGATTGACATCCTATGGCCTTTTAAAATGTGCCCTTTGGGGGGGGGGAGAGAGGGTGTTATTGGGTTGTTTTATTTTGATTATATATTTTGTGGTTTTATATTTTGATTTTGTTCTGTGAACCGCCCTGAGACCTCCGGATATAGAGCAGTATATAAATTCAAAATTTAAAATAATAAAAATTAAGTGTTCCCCCAGTTACAATTCTCATGCTATATGCCCCATAGGGGGACCCTTAATCATATTGTAAGTGCATCTGTGGTCCCCAACTCTGTGAGTAGGTCAGTGGAAGAGCACCTGTGCTGCATTCATAAGGTCCCAGGGTCAAACCTCAGCATCTCCTGCCAGGGCTCGGAAGTTCCTCAGCTACTGCTAGTCAGTGTAAACATTGCTGAGGTAGAAGGACCAATGGTCTGACTTGGTATAAGGCAGTTTCCTATGTCCCAATAGTAACTGGGGGAGGAATTTTAATTGGGAAAAGCATTCATTTAAATGCGGATTACGATCCTTATTTGGACTGGTCTCCCAGCAGCTGTATTTTTATTTTTACAGAGACAATTTATTTGTTACTTAAATTTCTACCCCTCCCAAAAGAAGCCCAGGACAACCCAACCAACCAAGCAGCAAAAGAATATGATTAAAAATAAAATAAATGAAAATGCTGAGAACGTCTTTAAACATTTTTAAAACAGCCACATATTCTCCCAGACAGGAGCAGTATTCTAAAGCCATGAAATGGGAGTGAAAAGGAATGTTTTAAAAATTCTTCCTGAATGTTAATAGCAAGGAGTCAAGTACACCTCATCAGGGACAGCATTTCACAAACGGGTCTGCCCTGTTTTCCCATAGGAAAATTCTAATCACAGATAGTCTGCATCATCTAATTTTGTACCCTGAACTTCCTAGATAAGCAGGGATCTGAACCGGGATCTTCTGTATCCCAATTTGTATTGACTGTGCTGTAGTGGTTAGAGTGGTGGACAAGGACAGGAGGGACCTGGGTTCAAATCCCCACTCAGCCATGAAGCCCACTGGGATGGAATCTACACACATATAAAAAAAAGCTGTGAAAATGCTTTTTTTAAAAAACGTTTTGAAAAACACATTGATTTTGCCATAGCTCACATTTGCCATCTAGTGTCACATTTGTATATTGCACTTTACAACACATTTAAAACATTTTATTTGCAGCTGTAGAGCTGAATCTTGAACCAGTATTGAATTCCTTGGAGGAATGTCACAATGTCACATGCCTGATAACTGGACTGCTTGTTGAATTTTGATAAGGTAAATTACTGGTAAGGATAATCCCATCTCAGTACAAACAGCTGGTTCTAGCATGAAGTTTGCTGGATATGAGATCACTTTTAGAACTAATTCAAAGAGCACTTACACACTGAACAGCTATGCTGTGTGGTTGTCCAGATAAGCCAACATCCAGATAAGCTGCCCCTCATGCATATGTCCATTGAAAACAAAGGGACTGCAGTTAGTTGCAACTAATTTTCCCTGCGGACTTTGGTGTAATTCTAGTAAGCAACAAATCAGTGATAACCCTGCTTCTAAACTGTCCCACTGCAGATAGGGGAATCATATGACACTATGCAAAACAAATAAATAAATAGCTCTACTCCATATGGTGCTGGAGGAGACTCTTGATAGTCCCATGGACTGCAAGAAGACCAAACCTATCCATTCTTAAGGAAATCACCCCTGAGTTCTCACTGGAAAGACAGATCCTGAAGCTGAGTCTCCAATACTTTGGCCAGTTCATGAGAAGAGAAGACTCCCTGGAAAAGACCCTGATGTTGGGAAATATTGAGGGCACAAGGAGAAGGGGATGACAGAGGATGAGATGGTTGGACAGTGTTCTTGAAGCTACCAGCATGAGTTTGACAAAACTGCGGGAGGCAGTAGAAGATAGGAGTGCCTGGCGTGCTCTGGTCCATGGGGTCACAAAGAGTCGGACACAACTAAACGACTAAACAACAACAACAACAACAACAACAACAACTCATAGTAAACTAGCATGTTAAGGAGTCCCTTAAGTCAGGTTAGAACTCTTCTTCCTCACATCTCCAACTTGGTGGTGACAATGCATTTTGGACTACAATTCCCATCAAACATAGGCAGCACAACTGTAGTCCATGTTCTAGAGGAAGAGTCAATCTAGTCTAAAGTGGGACAGTTCAGAAACAGAACATCAGCTCAAACATTCTCTTCAAAAGGGACATTCATTTATTCTGAGGAGAATCCTAGAAATTTGTCCCTGGATACAGCTCCATGAAAAGTTGACTCAACACACTTTTGAAATCATGTCATAGAGTGCTTTCCTGAGAACCTAATGTTTATGTTTATTATTATTATCATCCTCAGTGCTTTTTTTTCCTAAAAAAAATGTTTAGGGGTACTGTCATTTTCCTACTCATATTGAAATACTGCCCCTCAATGAGGCCAAACTTAGATTCACAAAATGTTTAGGGGTATGCTTACTGCTGCTTCCCCCCAGAAAAAAAGCACTGATCATCCTTAACTTTATTTTTTCAGGGTCTAAAATACATACATATAACAAACAATCCCCATAGAGAGGAGATATGGTATCTAAAGGGCTGTCACATGGAGGATGGAGGAAGCTCCTTTTCACTTGCTCCAGAGGTTAGAACCCGAACCAGTGGATCCAAATTACAAGAAAGGAGATTCCAACTGAATATGAGGAAGAACTTTCTGTTGGTGAGAGTAGAATGGACTCCCTCAGAAGGTGGTGGACTCTCCTTCCATGGAGGTTTGTAAGCAGAGGTTGGATTGCCATCTGCCATGGATGGTTTAGTTGATATTCCTGCATTGCAGGGGGCTGGACTAGATGACCCTCAGGGTCCCTTCCATCTCTACAATTCTACGATTCTATGATTCTACCCCCACACCTCAAGAAACATTTAGTGCATATGCAGTAGAAATAATGTAGTCAAACATTAAGCAAACATTATGTAAATAGTTTAGAACTAATTACACCAGGTGTCTTATACTCTCCAACTTAACAGGTTGTCCCAGAATGAGCCATGGGGGATGAGCAAACAGCATGTCTTTTCCAGAGTACTGAATCAACTTGCACCAGAGAGGTGAGAACTTTATGTTATTCTAGAACTCACCCTACAATATCACTTCTGATTTGTGCTAGTGGGGTTTACATCACAGCCTAAGCCGAAGGCAGCTCGTTTTCTCCCAAGGCTGGTTCTTTCTGAAGTGTAGTGGTTAAGAGTGGTAGACTCGTAATCTGGGGAACCGGGTTCGTGTCTCTGCTCCTCCACATGGAGCTGCTGGGTGACCTTGGGCTAGTCACACATCTCTGAAGTCTCTCAGCCCCACTCACCTCACAGAGTGTTTGTTGTGGGGGAGGAAGGAAAAGGAGAATGTTAGCTGAGACTCCTTCGGGTAGTGATAAAGCGGGATATCAAATTCAAACTCCTCCTCCTCCTCTCATTTATGCACTGGTACCAATGGCACTTTTATCAAGGTATGAGTACTGGGTCTTCATTTTTACCAAAAAAGCAATGTCTCTGTCTCCATTTACACTTACCGGTATTTCTAATCCTGGCTGTTGGATTAGGTTCTCTTTTCCCCAATACAACTGTACTAATAATACTTCAAAACTGAGCACAAGTGTTTTGAATAAGCTATTATGTTGCTTTCACATTATCATATTGTTTGCTGTAATATGTGAAAGAATAAAAAAAAAAGTAATTAGAGAATGGTGCTTAGGTCATAGCCAAACTGGCATACTAAATGCATAATAAATGTCTACTTTGCTTTTAATTAAGCAGCGTCTCCTTAAAGGTTTTTAATCACTAGTTTGGATAAGTGGGATTTGCAATGATTGTTAAGATACTGTGGAGAGTGGTTGAAAACATGCACCTGCATGCAGTTAGAAAGGGGAGGGTTATGGACAATATTATGTAGAGAAGAAAGGAAAGCTTTCTTAAAGTATAGTTAGCATGATGGATAATATCATAATTCATAGTAAAATATGGAAATCCTTTTAGCATACTTTGTCCTGATGTTCAGCTTAAAAAAAAAATCAACCCTATGTAATTTATGGAGTACGTACTTATGGCACAACTATTTACCAAACCAATTGCATAATGTATTGTAGAGGAACAGAATAAAATATGTACCCACTGATCTCTCTGACTGTGGGGCTTTGATTGGGGCTGGCTTTAGGTCTGAGCAAAATGCCCTGGCTGTTTTACTTCCTCTGTGGGTGGGCCTCTTAAGATTTGTTTGTTTGTGTGTGTGGTGTGGCACCTTGTAACACACACAGTAAAGCGGTGAGCTCTTAAAAAAACCCAACAAGTATGAGGTGAGGGAAAACTTCCTTCTAGCTACCATTTTGTCTTTCTCAAAATGTACTGGACTGATGCAACAGCCGTGAATTGTGAGGAAAAGAAAATGGTGACCTCCCCACCAGCTTTGGGGGGGGGGGGGGAGAAGGCTAGGCAGCTGGCCACTCAGTGGCCCTGCTTGGCAGCTTCCCAGGGATGTGGAAGGTCTTAAGCGGAGCTTATTCATGCAAGGATGTTGAGAACAGGAATTCCCCTCACCATTTTCAGCCCATGCACATTAGCCCCAAGCATCTAAATACAGAGTCGGTGTCATGTTTAGCAGCTCCCCGCCCCATTCACCAGCCCATATATATGTGGAAGAATAGCAAGTCCATCTTCTGCTGACCAGGTGGGCATGCCGCATGTGTCTGTGCCTTTTAAATCTCACACTGGCCATGTGAAGCTTTTCCACTGGAACTCTGTAGCATCGTGTTTAAACCAGACCTTTGTAATTAACTTATGCACAAGTCTCTGGGGCCCGAAGCAGAAATGCATCTTTACTTTTTATGATAATTATTGGGATCGCAGCAGGTGGGGAGGCAGGGATTAACCCATTCCTCTCCTGTTGAGGAGCTGAGGAAAATCTATTCTCTGAAGCTGCCATTTGCATTGGGAGGAAATCCCAGAATAGGAGGAAAGTTTTTATCCCTGACAGACTCGGTTCATTCCAAGTCAGCTGGGCAGTGGAAGACAGACCAAAGAAGCAAAGAGAGACTTTGCCAAGATAAGGGGCAGCAAATTTGTAAAAGGCTGGTTGATATGGGGAAAGGCAGTGGTAAAGGTTCTGTGATAAAGAACAAATAAGGGCAAGCCTTTGTCAGGAAAGTGGGGGGAAAAGAGACAATGTTCAGGGGGCTGGAGCAACTCAGGAAATCAGGATGAATGCTCATGGTTGTATAACTGCCCCATGAATGAATTAGGATGAATGCTCAATAATGGGCCGACATAGTCAAACCTCCACATAAGCTTTGTGTAAACAAATCAAGGTGAATGCTCAATAAACAGACCAACATCTGGAACCCTATGACCCCATCCACCCATGAAAACATTATCAACAATTTCTGTATGGGAGTTATCATTTGCCGTAACTGTGTGGTCAAATGACTGGGATTCCCCACTCCCTGTCTTCCAGACCCGCATCTCTGTGAGAGAGCTAGTGCAGTTAGTTTTGTGCGTTGCCAGTTTTTCATGGACATATGTACTGCAATTCAAGCCAATATGAAATAATGTGGAAAGAACCTGAAACGGAAAATTAGGAATGACACATTCAAGATAAAGGGGCTCAGCCACAGAAACAGTGTCTGATGAAGATTTAGAGTGATGGCTGAGCCATGTGAATTGTTTATCCATTCTGCCATGGTATTGCTGCAAGCCAAGAGTGGTGTAATAATTTATTTGGAAAACCACAGTTTAGTACAGTGAGGGGGGAAAAGTAATCTAGTACAGCTTTGACAGGCCAGGCAGATAGATATGAAAAAGAGAAACAGATCTATTTCTTGAGATGTGGGCTACAATTATGAATGAATAGGCAGGAACAGTAATGTATCAGTTGCTGGCCTACAGATTTGTTTTTTGCTATCCCTCACATAGGCAGCTATATGTACTTCTTCAGGGCTTTAAAAATAGTTATATATCATATGTGTGTGTATGTCTGTGTATATATTGCATTTTCTGGTCTTTACTGCTCAGTACATATACCAGTGATTGCCTTGTTTACAGTACCCCTTTCCTTACAATGGGAAAAGCAGGGATTTCTGTATTGGTTGTAAGGATGTGAAACTGCTGCTGGTGGCTGTGGTACTGTTGCTTCCTTTTATATTTTTGGAATCTTCCTTTGAACATTTTCTTCCCACATTTTCTGTGTTCTCTGTGATACATTTTTCTCCACTAAGATCCAGCCGTATTCATGCTTAAGACAAGTGAAGGGAAGAACCTTAGGCCATCTGTGGTGATGTGGCTTTGATGCAGTGCTACTGATTGAAATACATATTTCAGTTCTGTCAAAAACACAAGGTGGAATAAAATTCCAGTTGCCAAATATCACTGCTTGCCATGATTGGGTGGTGTCCCTATGAATTCAACAAGAGGCCTTGCTGCCTTCACAAAAAATATATGCAATCTAGTCATCACTCTGATTATGGATACAATTTGGGAACCAGGAAAGAGCCAATTCATCTTCACATATTCCTTGTGTGAAGGAGCTACAGTGGTACCTCAGGTTACATACGCTTCAGGTTACAGACTCCGCTAACCCAGAAATAGTGCTTCAGGTTAATCACTTTGCTTCAGGATGAGAACGGCAGCAGCAGGAGGCCCCATTAGCTAAAGTGGTGCTTCAGGTTAAGAACAGTTTCAGGTTAAGAACGGACCTCCAGAACGAATTAAGTACTTAACCCGAGGTACCACTGTACATGGGTCCAAAGAGACTAGGGGGTTGCAAGCCCCCCCCCCAAGTTGTATGGTATCTTCTGGCTCTTCAAATGCTGAGGAACAATGGTATATTGTTGGAGTGATCTAGCACTTGAAGAACAGCCTTCTCTCACATACTGAAGTCAGGCAGATGGTGACCAGGAAAGGGGCCTTCATGGTTGCAGTTAATTTTTAATTATGTGCTACACAACTGAAGTCATGCACATGGCCATCTAAAGCCTACCTCCCACAATAAGACAATTAAGTCCAGGGTCTAAGATTACCTCGCTACATCACCACTGGAAATGAACTAGACATGTCTACAAGCAGGCAATGATTTTTGCAAATATGTGTATAAACATACTGGGTAGCTACTTATTTGCATATATGCTGTTTATTCTAGAACAGCAGGTGGTGAATAGAGAATAGACAGCCCAGTACAGATCCATGAAAGGGAGCTTCATGTGACCAGATAAAACAATATGGTGGAACTAAGTATAAGATCACTAATACTATGGAAACTCACAACACTGTTATGTCTTATTAAGCCACAAACACATGAATGGTATTGATAAATACTGAGTTGAACTGCTGCTAGTTGGTTTCTCGACATATTACAGCACCCAAAGCTAAAAAGAAATATTTGAAAGTAAAATTCTGGCAGTCTGATTTTGGGAACCACAGAACATGCGAACCTGGCACGCAATTTGACAGTGCTTACAATTATACCATGTGGAAATCATCTCCACACAGCCACAGTATTGTTGGTCTTTTGTATTAATTGAACTGGTTCAATTTGCTACTGGAGAGGAGAGAATGGATTCCTTAAGAGCAGTGGGGTCATTGTGGAATGCAAGCAGGTTAGTACATGTAAGAAGCGAATATCTTGATCACACCAGTAATACGGCTCCTCTGCCTCAGAAAAGAAAAGGGCTAAAACCATACTCATGAGCTTTAATCTTATTAGAAATCCATGTCTCAGCTGACCTTGCAACACTACTGATTGACTGCCATGAGTGACACAGGGTTGGAATTAGGGCGTCAGGGGAGCAAAGTGAGCAGCCAGACAGTGGTTTGTGGGAAAATAGTATTGGCCTGGGGGGAAGAGAGAGCCTGAAACATTTAAAAGCAAACAAATGTATTAGGTGTTCTTATTAGTTTTCTCAAGAGTCTGTTATATATACAGACTCAGACAAATACTAATCTGTCTAAGTATATACTGGGGATACACATGGCTTATTCTCTGAATGTTTTTTCCCCTCTTGCAAATGTTCAGGACACTGAACATGAATCTGACATCCCGTACAGCACTGTAGTTAAATGCAAATGGTGTGCTTTTCTTTTCAAAGTGCCATGTCAACATAAGTTAGGGCTCAGTTACAGTTTCTGGGGCCAGCAGATTACGTGGGCAGATTACCTGCCTTTCAGTTAATCTGCAATTTAGTTATTAATGTGAAGGAAGGTTTAAATCCCCAAACCGTTCGTTTTTCCTTCTCTGTCCAAGTTGATGTGGGCTGCCAAGCTTTGATCTCATAAATGCTTGCCCAGTGGGCAGGGTCAGGAGGTGGAAGCAGACTGTAACCTGGCAGCTCAGAGAAAAAAGGAAAGCCAGAGGTAGACCCTGGGTGAGACTGGTGCACTCTAAATAGTTTAAACTGATTTTAATGTTACATATTTTTTTTTTACATGGTTGCAACCCGTTATGGAATTTTATAGTGAAGATTGGATAAGAAATCTAATAAATCAGCATTATCACTGTTATTCTGGATAAAGCTTGGTGGGTCATGCAGAGCCTGGTTGGGATAAACCAGAGGTAGACAACTTATGGTTCTCCAGATGTTGGAGGACTCCACTTTTCATCAGCTCCATCTGATGATGGGAAATTAAGTAAAAGACCCCCACATGCATGGGAGAGTCACAGTTTTCCCACTACTGATTCACAGCATGGAATACTGTACATAGCAAAACTAAACAAAATTACGGATCTGCTTCTCAGATTCATAGTACACTTAACTTCTGAAAAATTCAGTTTGTTGGTGTTTCCAGTAAAATAATGGATGGTTGGCAGCACTGCTTTCTGTCCAGTTCTAGTAACTACCTGTATCCTATGGTCTAGTTGAGATGGCTTAGGTCTGCAATACTGTGCTCAGTTATTTTGTAATACATGCAACTGAACATAGTGATAACAATTTCTGAGTAAACATTTGCAGACATTTAAACTTAGAAGCTATGTTGAAATGGTAGTACTGAGGGCAGAATTAGATCACTTGGAACAATATCTTATTCCCAGTTGCCTCTTCAATGTCAAACTTCCTGGTAGCAGCAGGCTGAAAATTTTCTCTTCCAAATAAGTAAATGACATTGGGATGGTGTTTGGTATGGATATTCTGTGTACGCCTGGGCTTCTCATTGACCACTGTTATTTAGTTTTTCTTTGCAAAGTTTATCACCAGAATTGACAGGAAACAACCTGCATATAAAATTGAACACAATGGTTAAGCAGTTTCCCTGTAATGCATTAAATCTTGGGTTTAAATGTTTAAAGCTTACTTAGTAAGCACATTTGCACTACTGAAGTGTGTTTGCAATCGTTACTACATCCTATCAGTCCCTCAAGTTTAGTGACTGATACCCATTAGGAAAGTATTTCTTGCTCTGCAAATCTCTCTCTCTCTCTCTCTCTCTCTCTCTCTCTCTCTCTCTCTCTCTCTCTTATGAATTCTCTATAATGTATAAAAACATGATTAACAGTGCAATCCTATATTTCTCTAGGATTATTTAGAAGTAAATCCTACTGAGTTCAATGGGACTTGCCCTCAAGTATGGGGCTATAAGATTGCAGCTAAAGCTGTAATCCAATTCACAATTATTTGTGAGCAAATCCCACTGAACTCAATGGGACTTACTTCTAAGTAAACATGCAAAGCATTGCTATGTTTACTTAGCACATGTTTCTACTCACATCAGGGAACTTGCTGTTGATATATCACTAGTCTTATTATATCTTATTTTATATCCTTCGGCATTTCCCCTGAAGTTTCAATAACAATATTAGCAGTGCAACTTCAGCAAGAATGAGAAACCTATTTTGGCGGAAGTCCTTAGGCAGATATATCATCTTCTCTTAGGCTTGCCTTTCTACCAATGCAATATGCATTTAACAGCGCAGAATAAAAACAATTATTCAGAAAGAACTATTTATTTTTGGTGACCACAGCATATTTAGTTTTAATGACCAGCCATGGAATTTTGAATGTATGGATTCTTAGAAAAGACAAATAAAAGTAAATTTAATGAGAATAGCCCCAATCTAGATATATAGCACAATTCTGTACTACCTAGATGAAACATACTGGGACTTACTCTGAAGTAAGGGTGCATAGAATTGCAGCAGAAGACACACACATACACAAGATGATGTCTTAAGGGTACACCTAAAGAAGGCATATGAAGAGGTTCTTCATTGAGAATGGCTAAATGAATAATAGAATAATAGAACTGTAGAACTGGAAAAGATCCCAAAGGTCATGTAGTCCAACCCTCTGCACTGAAGGAATCTCTGCTTAAAAACCTCCAATGAAGGAGAGTCCGCCACCTCTTGAGGGAGACCATTCCACTGTCTGTCAGCTCTTGCTGTCAGAAAGTTCTTCCTGATGTTTAGCAGGCTTCATTTAAATTCTAAGAAAAATGTCATAAAAGCAAACCAAACGAAGCAACACCCAGTAGAGTAGGTGGTTGCATAGATGCTTAATTGCAAACATTTTTTTTTTTTTACCAAAGTTGCCCCACATGGTGTTATGAATTTCTAGATGAATTGTGGGCTTATTGTGAACTTTGGTTGGTCCTAATGAACTTGTTGTTTTACTGATCTTGGGCTTAACCAGTTGTTTAAAAGAATCCTTTGGCATCTACAGAGTTTAATTCCCAATGTTTAAGGATCAGGGTTTTTACATTAGCACAAAGGTTGTTTGGCTTGAAGTGCCCCGTAATGTTCATTCTGCCCTTGCAAAAAACCCAAACTTTTAGTGTGACAGCACTTGATATTAGGCAGGTCCATTCATGTAGTTTAGGCAATCCTAGCCGGACATGCTAATTTTATTACATAGATTTGTTTTTTAAATCAGAGCATACCAGTTGTAAAGTAAATGGATCTAAGCTATCCTTGCCCATTGATTTCAGTGGATGTGCTCTGAGTAAAACATTGATTTTTATCTATGTTTTGATAATGTTATTATATCTACTATTATTTAAGGCTGTTTTTATTGCTCTTTTTAAATGAGTACTTTATAACATTTTATGTAAGCAACCTAGATTTTTTTTTATTAAGTGGTATACCGTATAAAACTTGCTAAATAAATAAATAAATAAATAAATAAATAAATAAATAAATAAAACAAATAAACATGGGGCTGCTCCACAGCTCAGCTGCAAATCCACCCAAGGATCTTTGGGCAAATCACTGTCTCACAACACTGCTGTAATGATAAATGAGTCAAACTTTTCAAAGCCCATTGTTCATTTAAAAAGTATATAAAACCAATTGATAATAATAATTCTGGGAGGTATCACATTTGGATAATATCAAAAGTAGTGACCAGTATATAACTTTGTTTGCATTCCATTTGAAAAGCCAAAATACAATAAATGATTCCAGACATGCAGTATATTAACATTTGATCTTGTTCTCCTACAGGGGAGGTTTCATTTAAAGGATGGCCATCACCCGTTTCAGAACACACTGTCTACAAAATGTATATTTCAGGTTCTGAGGTATGAAAACATAACAACAGCAAATGCTCTTAAAATGCAGCATTGTTGTGTGTTTGTGTGTGTGTGTTTTGAAATTTAATCTTGAACACATCTGAGAACATGGGAATAGCCTTTAGTGAGCTCAGTTACTTGCAAGTAAACATGCTTAGGATTTAACTTTATTTTGATTTGAACATCATGCAAATGGGCATAACTGTGCACATGATGTTTCCAGATTACTGTGAGTGTTAAGCACTGGGATTTATGGTCCTGTTTTAATCTCCCTCCCTCTCTCTCGCTCTGCATGTGTGTTATATATACTGTACATGTGCACACATCACACACATATGCATGTAGCTGTATACACATGAGTTTATATACACTGAAATTACAATAGCTATAGCAAACAAGGAAGACTAAGCATGTGACAAATTCCAATATTGATGCAGGGTTCCTGGGCCACAGCCCATGCTGTTAAGAAAAACAAATGTTATTAACGTGTTAAGGAGAAATACTTGCTAATAACTAGATAATTTTAAGAAGTTAGGTTCATACCATCTGTTAATCTTAGTTGTGATTAAAGAGGTAAATCCTAATGGCCATTATTCCTAATGACAGGACCAAGCAGGCTTAAAGCATTAGCCGTCGCAGGCTGAAGAGGAGAAGCAATGAAGGATATCAGCAATCTTAGCTGCAATTGAGGAATTGCCCCGTCTTCCACACAACAAAAGTGATACAAAAGAATTACACCCTCACTAAAGTCTATTTCCTCGTATAATCACACAAAATGATTTTTCTTAAATATGATAATAAATCACAGTAAAAAATCAATGTGGCAGGGCCCAACTGCTATGGCCTGATAACGCATCAATCAATATTTAGTATTTAGATTTTAATTAATACATAGCAGTGCAGAGGCCTTTTAAGAGAGAAATATTATCACAGATAAAAAATCCTGCACTGTTAGCATGCAAAAGTTGTTGCTCATATCTGTCATTGATCAATCTGCCGCTGTTGTGATTAAAAACCCTTGAAAATATCAGACAAGAGCATAAAACAGATTGAGCCAAGCAGAGCACGTTGTAGGCACCTCAGCATTGCAAAGCCATTAGAAAAGGATGCTGGGTAAAACTGGTTTACAAGGAGGAAAATACTGTTGGCTGAACACAGGCCATCTCATTGTGAAAAATATCCTTAGTATTTTTTAACAAATGCAGTACAGGAGAAATAAAACAGCCAGTGTTTGAGGTATAGCAGAAAGCTGCTTACTAATTGCATTTAACACATTCTCCACTGCAGAATATAAAACAAAATATTGTAACTGAATCTGAACATTAATTTTGATCTATATCTAAAAGGGGTTTCTCACGGACTATGCATTACAGTTTGAATATTTGTTGGCAATGTTGGTATAATAGACCAAGGTTGGGAGCATGAAATTCAGAGAAATAACATTCCCACATTCTCTCTATTTTGTTTAAGAAAATACCTACTTCATGTAAGCTGAGTCCACATTATAATTTATCAGGAATTATAACTTTTGCAAAATGTCAACATTTCTTGAAACCATCTGTGTTCTGATTGGATGAGGAATTTGGAAGATGAATCTAAGATTCTTCCCTATGATAACCACAAAACCGAATTGCAGAAAAAGCTTGTACAAATGGATTTGGTCAGCAGTGTGGGATTCGTCAAGGAATAATACTAGAATATTTTATGGGAATGAATCAAACACAGTATAATTAATAAAAAACCAATTTTGTTCCAAAATTTGGATGATTTGTGAGGTGAGGAAGACAGGCAATTTATTCAGGTCTAATGGCATTGCGAACAAATTAATCTTTGGCTAAAGCCACTAAACCATGGCTTGAGATGAGAGAGTTTTAGTAATTCTCCTAACTAGGAGAATTCCAGAACAAAATATCATTGATACATATATAAAAACAGGAATATGCCACAGGCATGGTCAAGATAGAAAAGTCTGAGAATTATAAACAACCAAACATACATACATAATATGAGCAATGTATACATTTTGCAGTTCCATGGGAACTGGGGCCATGAGGCAAATCTAAATGTCTTCCCCAAAGATAACTAGCTCTGAAATGGGGGAAGAGAGGGATGTTTATTCCTTTTTCTAATCTGTTGTTCTTTCTAAAACAACAATGCAGATATTTTTTGGCTATTTGGATATCGTATCAAATTGAAGAAAATATACAAGGTTAATCTACAAAATTGACCTTAGACCAGAAAACATTTTCCCCCCTCCCCGTATATTAGCAGCTCCAACCACTGCAGTGCAAATCCTCTTTTCCCCAGTGTAAGCAGAGAGAATGCCGGCAGCCTCCTCTTCTGTCATCTGTCATGGTGGTGTAGAGAGTAAGGTGCATGGGTCCCATGCCCTGGTTTGAGACCTCTGGGCACCTCCCTCCCTCTTTTACAGGGGTGGGCTCCCTCTTTGTCCTTGATTGGAGTCCTACTGGCCACATTCCCATCTTCTGGGAAAGCATCTAGCAGCACAACTTGGAGGTGAGACTATCCCTTGTATGGAATGTGACAAACAAGTGGCCATTTCCCCCACATAACAGAATTTATTCCACAAATTCTTTAATTCTAAAATAAAAATAAAAAATCAATTAGCCGAGCAGTTTTGGTTTGAAATTTTCATTTCTGTAAATATTAATGTTTTGTTCATAAGCCGGGCTGACCTTCCCTTCCTTCTTTCTGCCGAAATACTCTCTTCACGGAATGGGTGTGCTCTGCAAACTTCCTGAGTGGAAACCTCAATTCCCTGTGAAATAGTCATGCCCATTGCATCTCAACATTGAGAAAGAAAATGCCATAAGAAGGAGTCAAGTATCATATGACCATAGCCACAAACCCAATGTAATACAAATCCACATGCTATAACAGCACAATTTGCACTGCCTCTGTGAAGCCTGTGCTTGCATTTTGATTATCAGACCATTGTAAATGGATCTTAGCCTAGGAGCAAAGCTTTTTTTTCCTTTTAAAAAGATCTATTAACTTATAGAGACAAAACAGTTTATTTAGTTCTTAAAGAACTTCAGATAATTGAAGATTCTGGATTTGAATGGGCTTTCTCAACGAGGGTCTGGGCTTGGACATGAGTAACATTGCATGGAAAAGGAATTGGTATTATATATGACCTGTCTGCTTCAAACCTGTTAGCAGTCTGGCGGCCATGTTCTGTGCTAGTTGAAGCTTCAGCATTGTCCTCAAAGGAAGTTCCACATAAACAGCCTTGCAGTAGTCCAGTCTTGAGGTTACCAGAGCCTAGATTACTGTCGCCAAGTTACCCCTGTCCAGATAGGGTTGTAGTTGGGCCACCAGCCTAAGGAAGTGGAAGGCACACTGAGCCACTGAGGCCACCAGTGCCTCAGTTGACCACAATGTATACACAAGAACCCCCACAAGAACTATAAACTTACTCCTTCTGAGGGAGTGTGACCCCATCTAGAGCAGGCTGCACACCACTCAGCCAGACGAAGGAACCACCCACCAAGATCATCTCTGTTCTGTCTGTACTGCATGATCATAAGACTCAAAAGTGATGCTTAATTTAATTAATGCAGGGTGTGCTTCCTGGTTGGGAACCATTTACTCACAATGGGAGATTGCTGCCCAGATTGCTTGTATTAAATAGAATACTGCATTGTGGAGTTAACTAGACTAAGGCGCAACCTCTGTTCCTGATTGGCATGGGCCCTATAGCTTATGCCAGTGCTGACACATGCTGGAGGTGCTTTCCCTGATAACCAAAATGATGCTCTCATTGCTGAGAGCAAAACCAAATCACATACCCATATGAGCTAGCCAGAGCTTCTTGGTAACATAGTTATATAGTGGGAAATGTTGACGTGCAGGAGCTCATCATGTCAATTTTTGTGACCATGCCCCTAAAAAGACCCCAAAGAGAGTTAAAAATTGCCAGCAGAGCTCTATCTATCTATCTATCTATCTATCTATCTATCTATCGGCAGTACATTGCATTATCCTCAATTTAGTCAGATCAGTTGGCTGCATAAAATAATGAGTTGGCATGTTAGACTACGGCTGAGGAGACCTCAGTTCACATCCCTGATCAACCAGTGTGGGTTAGTGGCTAGAGTGTTGGACTGTGAATCTCACTGGGTGTCCTTTGGCCAGTCACCCACTCTCACGGTCTAATCTCTCTCACAGGTAGGACATAAATGCAATGCTAAACAAACAACTAAATGAAGTTCACTATATGACCTTGGGCAGTCATTGAGCTTAACCCACCCCAAAAAGGGTTCATATGCCAGGTCAGACCTGTCCTCCAATCACTGGCAAATTCCACTCTAGCAACTGATGGCCATCACCCCTGAAAGTCAAGTATAAGGTTGGAAAGAGGAAACACTAATGCGCCAGCCCTGCAGAGCTTCAAACATAAAATTTCAGTGTAAATTCAACTGTATTCTGCTCTGGTCAGACCTCACCTGGAGTACTGTGTCCAGTTCTGGGCACCACAGTTCAAGAAGGACACTGACAAACTGGAACGTGTCCAGAGGAGGGCAACCAAAATGGTCAAAGCCCTGGAAATGATGCCTTATGAGGAACGGCTAAGGGAGCTGGGCATGTTTAGCCTGGAGAAGAGGAGGTTAAGGGGTGATATGATAGCCATGTTCAAATATATAAAAGGATGTCACATAGAGGAGGGAGAAAGGTTGTTTTCTGCTGCTCCAGAGAAGCGGAAACGGAGCAATGGATCCAAACTACAAGAAAGAAGATTCCACCTAAACATTAGGAAGAACTTCCTGACAGTAAGAGCTGTTTGACAGTGGAATTTGCTGCCAAGGAGTGTGGTGGAGTCTCCTTCTTTGGAGGTCTTTAAGCAGAGGCTTGACAACCATATGTCAGGAGTGCTCTGATGGTGTTTCCTGCTTGGCAGGGGGTTGGACTCAATGGCCCTTGTGGTCTATTCCAACTCTATGATTCTATGATTCTATGAATGTTTGGCTGCTGCAACACCAGAAATGGTTGTTTGCTGTCAGCTCTATAGTATCAAAAAGCCACCGAACCAACCCAACCTCCCCCAAAGAGTTGATGATCCATGTTTAATTCTGCGCATTTTAATATTGTTTACGCATCTTTGGAAAGAGATATTGAGATAGTGCAGATGTGTGCGAGTGTACACATAAGCAGACATCTGCCACAGCGTCTGTTTTGCACACACATAAAAGTGCCCACGCACACAGGTAGAAGCATATGTATTCAGTCTCTAGATAATCAGAGACACAGATAAAATAAAGCTTCTCGAATGACAGACATTCTGCAGACAGGGTTGTTAGTTTATGTAGGCTATAGGCAGAGTCGACTGGAAAATTTTGATCACTTTAATTTACTATATCCAGCATGCCTGCTGTACTCATCCAGCACTTTTATCAAGCCCTGTGAGGTGGTATTGATTTTTTTATTTTCTATGTAGGATAAGAAGACAGAGAGTTAGGAGCAAGAGTGAATGAAGAACTTTCCTCAGATTACTGCTATTCTCTAGCTTATTGCATCCTGTCGTTTGTAGTTTCAGATGATGTCCAGTATGTCAGGGTTGCTTGAAGCAATAAACAGGGTGAATAACAATGGAAAGGCGAGATGAGAAAGATTGAAAAAAGGAAAAAAGAGGCAGCCAAGAAAGTAAGAAAGTGAATGTGAGAAATAAGGGGAGGTGGGTGGGCTGAGAAGGGGGGAAGCAGAGGTTGAGAAAAAGTGTCTGCAGTGTAGAGAGCTTGATGAGCGCATTCCTTTAAAGTAGCTATATAACCAGTCATGACAGTTTTTCACCAAACAGCTAAAATGTAAAACCGGTCAGGTAGCGAAATAATGGAAACGGTGCCCTTTATGTTTTATTATTTTGCTACAGGAAGCAGCAAAGCAAAGCAAAGCAAAGCAAAGAAAAAAGTGTTTAACAGCTATATTATTTTTTATTCCCTTGAATTAGCAGTTGGGCTGTTGTGAAAATATGGATTTCTTTCTCTTTCTCTTTTTTTTTGGTACCCTGGCCTCAAAAACCTCTGTAGAAACCGTTAGAGATTCTAAATTTGCAAGTGATGCAGTGTTTCAATCATAGTTCTTCAGGATCTTGAGCTTTGGGGGCATTTTTGCTGACCATCAACTCCATGGGATAAAAATCGATTTACAGTAGAGAATGTGCTTCACCTGTTCATAAAGGATGGCGAACTGTATTCTGGCTGATGCCTACCCTGCTATATATAAATATAGATTTTGCTTTTCTCTACTATGCAGGCAAAAGTGGATTGCCATCAGCACATTACACCAGTCATTCAGCATCATTCAGTACCTTAGCAGTGCTGGTTTTCATCTAGAAAGACTAAAATGGCTTTTACATACCACAGAGATGGTCTTCTTCCCTATTTCATGTCATGATTTCTATGGTCAATCACAAACAGTGCCATGAACAAAAGTTTCGGGGCCAGTCATTATTATTATTATTACTTTATTTTTTAGTGGTATGTTTACTTACAGCATTCCTGGGCACTGCTGGGGACCCAGGAAGGGGCCTACCTGGGTTGGGCTGCCTTTTAAAAGCTGGCACCATTTTATTTTCTCACAAATACTCTGACATAGATCTGGGGCATTGTGGGAAATTTAAATAGTGGTTCCTATACACTTGGATTGCAAGTACTATTGTTGTTGTTGCTTACTGCTGCAGTACCAAGATAGATTCAACTGTCAGCTCACTCAAACCTGATGCTGCTTATCTTTTTAAGACATAATTTATACTTTAGATATCTCCCCTCCCCTCCACTATTTATTGATGTTAAATGTGCAGATTAAAAGTGCAACGAGTGACTGATCAAAGAAATAAACATTTACATTAATGGCCATTACTTGTTTGGATTGGAATATTTATTGACATTGCTGGAAGTCAGTTGTTATTTTATTGATAGAATACAACAACGTAGCTGTCAAGGAATCTAAATCAAAAGGCACCTTCAGACAGTTGCCGTTTTCGGGTGGGATTCAATCAAATCCTGGCAAATTCAGGCTGTGCAATTAAAGCTTTTGTGAAAGAAACATGCTTTCCCCAAAGATCCCCAAGATGACAGTGATGGAGCCATGCGCAGTGAAGTGTGGGGTAACACTTGCTTCGACACAATGTCATCTAGCCTCCCTGAAAACAAATCAGTCTGGATGCTCATTAGAAAGATCTCCTGGAAGTGACCAAGGACGCAGACGCCTTACTTCCTGCGCTGTTAAATCTCCTTACTGGTTGAAGGGGCTACAACTACATGTTGTAGTGCTACTCATATAATGGACAGGGAATGTATTGCTGATCCTTAGTCCAATTATATTCCGTGACCTGAAGAGCCAATGGTTGTGTATAACCATTGTTCCAGTCTTGGCTCATCACTCAGATCAAGGTTTTACCAGAAATATTTCACTAGTATTTATTTCCATTGCATATCTTTTTATTTTAAAACTAAGGTACTGATTACATTAACACCCACCCACCCACCCATCAGTCAATCAATCAATCAATCAATCAATCAATCACAATGAATGCAGGATTTTGCAGTCTGTCAGTGTGCCTGGATCCTGCGTTACATCTGAATGCCTAGCAATAATAATATTATTAATCATAATAATTAATTTTTTGTACCCCACCCATTTGACTGGGTTGCCCCAGCCACTCTGGGCGGCTTCCAACAGAATATAAGAAAGCATAACTAAACATCAAACATTAAAAGCTTCCACATATAGGGCTGCCTTCAGATGTCCCCGGAAGGTCGTATAATTGTTTTATCTCTTTGACATCTAGGACTGTGCCCCTTCCTGGAAAAAGCAGATCTAGCCACTATTGCACAAGTCTTAAATCAGGGTTGAAGAACCTGTGGCCCTTCAGATGTTGCTGGACTCCAAATCCCATCATGCCTAGCCAGCAGGGCTAGGGATGGGATAATTGGAATTCTAGTCAACTGGAGGGGCACAGGTTTTATAGCTGCACCTAAGATGAGTAGGTAATAACTTCAGTTATTAGGCTCTTGCATTTTGCAGGGGTTGAGTTGTGGAGTTTATTACAACACTGTGAATAATTTGATGCTCTTTCATATTTTGTGTTGTGTGCCTTTAAAAATGTTTTTAAAGGTAGAAGGGAATCCTAGGCTGAATTTCAGCACTTCCAAATATATGACAAGAGCTTTCAGAGTAGGTCACCTCAATGTATTTTGCCATTTAAGCTCAAGTACTAAGGCACTCTTGCATTTACCAACAGTATTCCTGATGTGATGTTTCATTTGAATTTTTTTTAAATGGCTTTTTTTATTTCTAAAGTTTTCTAAGATAAGATCATTCTACATAGTGGACTGTTCGTTTTAAACCTGAGAAGATTTAAGCTTCCACTAACTTTTTAATTTAAAAGATTTTTCTAACTAAAGAGTTTTTATAGAGAGAGTCAGCTGTAGTTCAGTTTATCACAGTGACAAAGACATTTGAGAAGGGAGGCAGGCTGAACTTTAAATGCTGGAACCAGACAACTGGAATGCTGCATATATAGAAGCAGAAAGAACTTACTATGGCCATGTTATCAACAGGTTGCATATGCTTCCTTATGACCAGCAGACTGAGCTTTTGACTCATGGGCTGCACTCTCTTAAAATGGGCAGTGACTGCCATCAGGGAGTTGCTACACTGGGAAAGCAATGGGAAACCTGGGTACCTGGTACACAGCAACCCCAAAGGCTGGAATAGCTTGGAATAGAGGTTGTTCACCACTCCAGCATGCCTAGATCTTGCCAGGAAGTGAGTCCCACTGAACTCAGTGCACTTTACTTCTGATATACCGTACATACCAAGGAATTTGTACAGATCTTCTGGAAACTTTAGCTTTCAGCAATTCAAGAGCTCCTCCTCATGTTCTGAGGCACAGGACTTTTAGAAATAAGAATCTGCATTCAGATTAAGCTTTGCAGATGCAGAATTTTATTTTTATAGTTCCTTCCTGCCCTTCCTCACAAGGGAGCCCAGGGTGGCAACATTAAAACGTGTAGTGTAAGTCTTGGGGTGGACGAGCTTGTGATTAACCCAAAGCATCCTGAAATCCTTATATACACTGCATTCCGGATCACATTCTCATCCATAGGCACCCCCCCCCTGTTAAAGTGATCAACACAGAAAACATGACGCCTAACAACACATTACATTAAATACACAGCACATCTATTTTTTAATTTCTGTTTTTAAATTAAGTTTGGGAGGCCTCCAATTTTCATTGGGAGCACAACTTTGTTGGAACAGGAGCTTTAACCCTTCTGTGCCCAACTGCAATGCCTATGGGAGTCCCAGCTTCTCATGACAATTACCATTAGAACTTAAAACAACAACAACAAAAACCACACTGCTGCCGCTGCACACCACACATTTAATATAATGTGTAAGTAGATGCCAAAGGGTGTTGCTTCCTAGTCTCATTCTTGAAGGGATATGTGCTCTGTGATTAATCTTCCCTTTTCCATATTAATATGGTTCAACTTTACAGAAACTTTACAGAAAAAGTAGAGCTAAAAAAGAACGACAGGGGCAGGGGAAACAGAATGTAGGAGTCAGGCAGAGCAAAACTTCACTAATCCAAGTGCTCCTTGCTTTCAGAGCTGCAGACATCTTTGAAATTCTCATTAGGACCATGAGGGCTAGAAACTTTAATAAGTTATGTTTAAAACAACTGAACATCACAACACTCAGTGAAGCTTTGCTGCCAAGGAAAATGAAGGTCATTCACAGTAATGTCTGAGAGCAGGAAATGGCTGATGAAACAAGCCCTCTTCAGGTGTTATGTCCCTCACACAAAGAAGGGGACACAGGGGGCAAGCATGCTAGCTCCATCCTGTCATGACACTGTGCCCCTTCCTGCCATGTGTTGGCACAAGCCTGCTGCAGATTGTTTCCCCTCCAATATCTGGGACTCACAAAATTATCTACCATAATTGTCTTTCTGTCATTTGTCATCGCTTCCAGTGAGCATCTGCTCTGCCCAGAGAATCCTTCTGAACAGTTCCAGATACAATATAAAACAGAACAACTGCATCCCTTTTATGGTTGATTTTCAGCCGTCTTCTCCAACCGACCACCTCGCTATTAGGGAGAACTGTCATTGAAAGCCAGCGCTCAGTGCCTCAAAAAAGCCATCAAAAACAGTGCTTTCTGCCAGCCTCCTAATCTACAAAAAATATATATGTTAGAACCAAATTAAAAATACCAATCATTAAGCCTGGATCTCAACATTATGACTCTAGTCATTGTTCCACCTGTGATTATGTTAGGGTAACTGTCACATTTAAAAGCAGTAAAAAAAACATAAAGCCCGCCACTCTACTACACCAACTAATATATCACCTGCAAATTCACTAGTGTTTTAGATGTTATACATTGCAAACACCCCTGTTTTTGTTTGTTTTTTAACAGAGTACCTTGGAAAAAAACACCAAAGGACTTTGTACTCACTTCATAAATCACATCACAGTTGCATCAGGGATGAGGGGTGGGTGTGTAGAGGAGAAATAACACAGAGGTAGAGGAAATGTCATTCTTTTCAGCAAGGACTCAGTTTCCCCAAGATCTCTCTGTTGACTTGAACAGAGGAAGGCCTAGACCCATGTGAAAAACAAAAACAGTGTCCATATCCCTCCCTCAAATCACTGTGTTTGGAGTATCCTGGGAAAATAATTCACTGTGATTAAAGCCTAGACCTTTCCATCAAAACAGACAAACCCACCATGCCAGCCGTTCCCCACTTGAACTCAGGACATTTCCCTAGTAATCTAGGTTTTGCTTTTTTATTTTTAAAGAAATAATGCAACCATAACTTTAAAGATCCAAGCCCACGGAGCACCTTGGGAGTTCAGGGAATGCTTGATCTGACTTGAGACGCCTCGTTAATGACACAATCCAACTCAGGCATTCAGCTCACCTCATCTGTCTTGTAATTCAGGAAGTACACATCATTGACACACACCCTCATGAACACCTACTTCAGTTGGTAACTAAGCCTCTTTTTCAGAGAAAGAGACTTTGGCATTGTTTTGTATTCCCTGGTATTCTCTTGCCTTACTCTTGTCACGCAGTTTACATGCCACTATCAATTGTCCTGTACTAGGAGCAGGGCTTTTTCCGTGGTGTCCCCTGGTTGTGCCATTCCTGAAAAAACCCTGCTACATCTGCTCATTTAGGAGGAAAGTAAAAACAACAACATAGCATCTGTTCTGTAGGTTTCTTCTTTAAATGTCAGTTCCCATTTAGGCTGTTTGCTTTAGGCTGAAATCCTAAACATAGATACTTGAGCATCAGCCTGACTGAATGTGTTGCTGTTTACTTCTCAGTGGTTAATGCAAGTAGTTTATTGCTAATCTAGTTATGTCTATCTATCTGATCTGACTATTAAATGTGTTCATTAAAAATGGTAGCTACCCATTTCACCAGCTATTAGAGGACAGGATTTTAGAAATGCCATGTTATCTTAAGTAAGTGTGATTATAGTCCCTATGTTTCGAAGTTTGTCTTTGTTAGGGTTGAAAAAACAGAGGCAGTTTTAATTTTCCAGGAACACTGGCAGGTATCTATAAACTTCAAGAGGTGTTTTTGAAGATACTTTCCCCTCCTTCTCTCTCTGAGGCACAACCCAGATTTCATTAGTTGGCTAACCGGATTATAAGAAGCCTGTAAATAGAACAAATGATTCCACATGATCCAGGTTATTTCCAAACAGTCATGCAAAGATATAACTGAAATAATTTAGACATATGGATAAGAACCTTCAAAATCAATAGTGCTGGAAGAAATGAAACATATGCTGATGCAATCAAACAGAATTGAATTTCATACAAATGTTAGCAAATCTATATCAGATTATCACGGCAAAAACTTCATTTTCATTGATTTATAATGTATTATTATTGTTTCCACCAAACTGCCATAGACAGCCATTTAGCAGCTGCCAAGCGCCTTAAGGGTAAATAAAGGATATCACTGATGGTGCTGGGATATAGTCGTTTAAGTGTCTAATAATTCACAAATGCAGCAGGTATGATATTCTGTTTCTGTATATTCTTTAGTGTTTTACTTTCAGTCTAATTTATTAACCTTAATCTTTTATTCTGAAAACAACAAAGAATGGCATTCTCAAGAAAACCTTTATTTTAAGGCTGTAAACTGGGCAGCCTTTAAAAATATTTTTGTTGTTGTAAAAGCATAAAACCATGTGTAAGGTGCCAGACTTGGGGAAATAAACAGATTTGGGACTTCTGCTTACAACACCTGATCTTTCAGGGTGGAGGTTTTGGAGGAATCAGTGTAATAGTTTCTTGGGCCTATTGATCCAATGTCTTGTAGCAGCTAGATGGGTGGGGTATAATAATAATAATAATTAATAATAATAATAGTAGTAGATTGAACTGAATCAAAACAAAGGAAATGAACTTGACGAACAAGGATGGGTGTCCCTGTGAAAGACATGTTTGTCTAAGACTCTAATTGTTTGTGTAACTGATCTTTATACTTGTAAACCTCTTACAGTATAAGCCTATACTGGCATTAAGCAGTATATAAACTGTAAGATTCTGGACAACCAGAAGAAAGTACTTCTTCATGCAGCACATGGTTAAAGTATGGAATTCACTCCCATAAGAGGTAGTGATGGCCGACAACTTGGATGGCTCTGTAAGAGACTTAGACATAGGCTATCAATGGCTGTCTTTGCAATGTTGATATTGCTTGGAAGCCCAAACATCCAGCTATCAATCTCTTCTACTTTTGTTCATCCATCAGTCCTCCTGAATGTTTAGATGAAGCATGGGAGGATGTAAGGCTTGTGGGATCCACCTAGGTGTCCCCCCTTTTTTTACCAATGGGAGTCATGTAGAAAATGTATGTGCATGTGGACTAGTGGTGGTGCTGGCACTAGAACCAGTATATTGGCTCAAGATGTCTAGCATATACTCCTAATGCACCCTATGAGCCTTGTATTGGGATTTCATCTAAGTTACCACAGATCATGGATTCTAATAACTTGATTTAGAAGGGGGAGTTGCTCTTTGCTGCTCTACTACAAATTGCCCAGAGCTATAGATCCCAATCTACCCACTCCTAGTCTTGATTATATCTATTCTAGGAAATCTGCACATTCACCGTCCCTTATCTTCTGTCTTTGCCTTTCCCTTTATCCACACCACTTCAGCTCATACTTCTCTTTTGGTAAGCCCACACATCTAGTGAGCACCGTGTGGATACAACTCTCTGCACAGAGAATGATTGAGGCATCTGTGAGAATAGGCTCCATTCAACAAATGTGAAAAGGTTTTGGCATATTTCAATATACATTTTAAGTGTTTTTGTTTAAATAGAAAACAAAACAGAGGCTGAACTGCATTTTAATATCTAAAGGCATATAAGCCACCCATTTCTGTTTAACTTAGGCCCTTTTGAAATTTCCATTTGGGCTTTTGTTCACCTTTATTAATTCATGTTCATGCTTTTGAGTACATGTTCTCCTTTATTAGTTCAACTCAGCAGGGTTTTTCTCCCCCCATGTGACTTTTGCATTGAAGCAGGTGATCAGATTCCATTGCAGTGAGATACAATTTAACCAGAAAATAATTCATTAACAGGACAGAAACGGTAGTTCTTCCTGATAGCCTCAGTTTAAGTATTTATAGGCATGAATATTAGAATATCCGCAAGTGGAGACTTGCATAAATTTGTGAAAGTGTGTGTGTGTGTTCAATACTTTCTCTTTAACCACCCCACCTTATACTTTTGAAAAATATTTTATAGATACAGAAAAGGATGGACAGTGTAAAAGGTATTGAAGCCTTCGTAAATGATGTTGTGTGTCAGTTACATGTGCTCTGCAACCACATCTGTGGCCAAGAATTATTTTCTATTACATCAACAGTATAGTTCCACCAAACTGTGCCACCATGCAACCCTTTTTCATTTCAGCTGGGTTAATGGAGATTTTGCTGCAGCAACACTTGGTATCTTCCAGTGTAGATCTCACAGACGGTAATTAAAACATCTTTAAAAATGTAAGATCAGCTAGCAGCAGACAGCTTTAGACTGAGTGGCTCATGTGATGCTTATCATATGTGATGTCATAATATTGAGTGTCTTACATACTTTGAGGGCCATTTGTTTGGCAGGAAAGTGGCATATAAATGCCTAAATAAAGAAAATACACAGAGTACTAACAGATCATATGAAATGAAATAAAAAAGCAATGGGACAAAGCATGCAATGGGACAAATACATGCCCTATGGAATAACATGCTAAGTGGCGACCAGTATTACGTAAGTCTGTGGCCATTCATAAGAAGAGGGTAATGTTTTTCCACCAGATCATTTGACTTAATCAGACATATTTCTAAGGATGCTCATTTGAGTAAACAACGACTGCTTTCTCTGCCACATACTGCATTCACAACAAGATGCTTTTTAGTTATAAAAAGGGATAACCAGTCGAAATGGTGGCAATCACTGTCATAGTTGATCTAGGATTAAATAGTCTGCACCCAGGACAGAAATAAAATTCAAAGCATTCATGTGTATATAGCTATAGATATACCGTATTTTTCGCCCTATAGGACGCACTTTTTCCCCTCCGAAAATGAAGGGGAAATGTGTGTGCGTCCTATGGGGCGAATGCAGGAGGTCCCGCCGGCTCGCAAAGCTTACGGGCAGCAGCCTGCAGCCCACAAGCTCGGGGGATAGTGGGGAGGCGGAGCACCGCCACCCCGCTATTCCCCGACCTGATCTGGAGGCTGGCGGGGGGGGGGGGGAGAAGCAAGCTTGCTCCTCCCCATCGCCAGCCCCACAAGCTCGGGGGATAGTGGGGAGGCGGAGCGCCGTCACCCCGCTATTCCCTGACCTGATGTGGAGGCTGGCGGGGGGGGGGGGAGAAGCAAGCTTGCTTCTCCCCATCGCCAGCCCTATAAGCTCGGGGGACAGCGGGGCAAGCCGCTGCCCCACGGAGGCTAGAGAGGTTGTCCCTGAAGGCAGAAGAGGGAGACGGGGTGCTCCGTCTCCCTCTTCTAGCTTGGGGATGGCTGCACAAACCTGGGGAAAAATAAATCCCCCCCCCTTGATTTCCCCCCCAAAAAGCTAGGTGCGTCCTATGGGCCGGTGCGTCCTATAGGGCAAAAAATACGGTAGATCTATAAGATTTGTGGAAGTACAA
The DNA here is from genome assembly GCF_965112155.1 of Podarcis liolepis. Lineage (NCBI taxonomy): Eukaryota > Metazoa > Chordata > Lepidosauria > Squamata > Lacertidae > Podarcis > Podarcis liolepis. Next base: position 56,820,743 of record NC_139560.1, on the reverse strand, counting down.
AATAGTTCTGGAATTCTTTCCCAGTGTATTGTGAGACACTCAGAAATAAAATAAAATCAGTTGGAACAATGAGAGCATTGTCAGAGGAGTGCTAGTCTTTCCTTTCCTTGTAAGAGTTCCTGCATCCCACTTGTAATTTTCAATTTCTGGGCCTGAAAAAACTTAAGTAGAATAAAGCAAACAAACAAGCAAAATACAATAATCATCATTAATTTTACTTGGGGAAGCATGTAGCTCTAGTCTCAGGGAGGTTTCCATTAGTAGCAAACATTTAGACTGTACTTCAACGATTTGTTGTAGGAGATAAATACATACTTGTGAAGGTGCAGTTTGATTAGGTCAAAGGAAAGGAAGGAAATTTTGTGGACTTATATTCTAGCCCATCATCATCTTGGAAAAGAGCCATTTGTCCAGAAGCACAACTGACAGCTAGAATGTGGTAAAAATAAAACAGCTAATGAGATTCACTGAACATAGGCCATGTGGGCAGTGAATCAGAGTGTCTTAGCCTATTAACCTGTATGGCACAGCTGTAGTTTAGCTTTTCAAAATCTCTGATTGTTTTGCTTCATTATAATCAGTGAGAATTAAGGGAAGAAGGACTGTCTTTTCTGCTAGGGAAACCTTTGCCATATTTAAGCAACTATCTTGGCCATAGTTACCACAAAAACATATTAATATCTGACAGTATTGTCTGAATTTTCACATGGTAGATCTGGATCTTCTCTCCAGGTTAGGTATTTTGGTGTTCTGGTCAAAGTGTTGCACTGCAGCTAGCCATGTGATGAAGCAATAGGACTGCCCAGTTCAAAAAGTGAGTCCGCCTTTATTCTGGTGCTCCAACTCAGGGTAGAGCTACATAACAACAACAACAGCAGCAGCAACAACATGCTGCTCATCCGACTGGGTTTCCCCAGCCACTCTGGGCAGTTCCCAACAAAATATTAAAAACACAATAAAACATCAAACATTTAAAACTTCCTTATAAAGGCTGCTTTCAGACATTTCCTAAAAGTCAAATAGTTGTTTATTTCCTTGACATCTGATGTTCCACAGGGTGGATAGAAGGCCCTCTGCATGGTTCCCTGTAACTTCACTTCTCACAATGAGGGAATTACCAGAAGGCCCTTGGTGCTGGATTTCAGTGTCTGGGCTGAACAATGGAGATGGAGACACTCCTTCAGGTATTGTCAGGATGCTGTCAGTGGCTCCCGGCTAGTTGCCCAGGAAAGTATAAAGACAAGGGAAGGTTTCTTACCATCTCCCCCCCCCCCCCCAATAATTAGAGAGAGGCTATAGAACCCAGCCTCTTGGATAATGGCACTGTTGCCTGGCTTCTTTCTCCTCCTTCTCTCTCATTATTTCCCAACTTTCCCCCTCATCTGCCACTGAACTCTGACCTCCCGCAAACCACTTTTGTAAGTCTATACTGTCTTCCTCTTCCTCCTCCCTGGAAGGGTCAGGGTGGGGAGGCGGTCTCCACCATTCCTCCTCTGCCCAGACCCTGACAGGTATACTGGGTCAAGGCTGTTTAGGGCTTTAAAGGTCAACACCAACACTTTGAATTGTGCTCAGAAACATACTGGGAACCAATGTACATCTTTTAGGACCAGTGGTATATGATCCTGGTGGCTGCTCCCAGTCACCAGTTTAGCTGGTGCCTAGCTGATGGCATTCATGAGATGGTGCTACCACTGAAAACAATGGTGTTATGTTGAGGTTTCTCCTCTGTTACCATAACTTAATTGTCTTGCTTCCTGAAATCTTTTGCATACACAGCATTTATCCTATTGTTGACCTATGGGCAAGTCTTAATGTCTAAAGGAGAGAGAGTAAACTTGACATGAGGCTCCCATTTTAAACAACTGACCTGAGTGTAAACCCCTGCTTTAGATGTTTTGTGATGGCACTCTAAATGTTGAATTTTGAGCTGGGCAGAATGCTAATCCAGTTAACCACATCTTGACAAGTGAGTTTGGTTGTGCGAATGAGCCCTTAATCTTAGTTTAAACTGGTGTGAAAGGAAATTCAGCTCTACCGTATGTTGATTTCATTAATCTCAGGAAGTTTAAGAAGTTAAATTAACAATGACCTTTTCCTTAGGACTAGGTGATAACACAAGACATACTTGGACTCATACAATAGCATATGACATCACCTCTCAGTGTTTAGAAAGCATTTTTCACATGATGGTACATTGAGTTTTCTTTTTATGCAAAGTGAAGTTTTAACTAAATCAGGATGTCTTAAAAACGCTTAGCAGAATCATATCTTTTCTTAGAACGAAAGAAAGCTCCAACACATGTGATGGTTGGAAACCAATTATACAAGATTTTTCATCTGTTGCAGTGCATTTATTTATGCACGTATTACCTTTCGAATGGTTTTCATCTCTTGTTTTATGCTGCGGTATTAATAAGAAATTGTGCTAATTTGCAGAGTTTCCTTCAGTTTCATTTTAGATTGTCAGAATCTAAATCCTGCAACTGGTGAATGACTGAGAATGGATGATGAAATCTGATCAGGATGACCAAATCTGATCACATTGATGAGGTTTTGACGTTCCAAAATGGACATTTTAAATTGTAATCCTATTCACCTTCACTTGTTATTAAATCCCACTGAACTCAGTGGGGCAACTGTATGAGTAGCTATGCACCACACTGATAGGCTGCAATCCCTAAGCACATTTACTACAGAGTAAGCCCTGTTGGATTTGGTTTCCTCCAATATGCATGTATAGGATTTCACTATTGTTTTTGAGCATAATGAATATATGGATCGGGGAGTATTCTGAAACAAACAGACAGTGTGTGTGTGTGTGTGTAAAATTATATCCTGCCTGAAATTATGGGCTGCAGTTATGTTGGGTGGCACATTAAACCAATCCTGCTTATTACATATATTACACTACATAGCAGCCCACACATTTCTCTCTGAGTTCAGTTTCCTATACATGATCTTAACAGAGGTCTACTGAAATCAGTGAAAGTATTCTAATTGATTTAACAGCTTTAGATCAAGTCCCGTGGTTATAAAGCAAAACCCCTACATTTCTGCCCTGCAGGGGTGGTCTCAATTAGCGGTCTGTGGCCAGTTCCCTGTGGACAATTGTGAATTGTCCATATTTGCAAACCACACACACACACACACACACACACACATATTCAGGATGTTTTTAGATTTTTCTGGTGGCATTATCAAGGATGCAATGTATCAGAGGTGGTATGCATTACATTAGAAAGTTAGAATGAATAGTGGCAATGCAAATTCTTAAATTCCTAGCACCTGTAAGGGGACGCGGGTGGCGCTGTGGGTAAAATCTCAGCGCCTAGGACTTGCCGATCACACGGTCGGCAGTTCGAATCCCCGTGGCAGGGTGCGCTCCCGCCGTTCGGTCCCAGCATCTGCCAACCTAGCAGTTCGAAAGCACCTCCGGGTGCAAGTAGATAAATAGGGACCGCTTACCAGTGGGAAGGTAAACGGCGTTCCGTGTGCTGCGCTGGCTCGTCAGATGCAGCTTGTCACGCTGGCCACGTGACCAGGAAGTGTCTGCGGACAGCGCTGGCCTATAGAGTGAGATGAGCGCACAACCCCAGAGTCTGGCAAGACTGGCCCGAACGGGCAGGGGTACCTTTACCTTTAGCACCTGTAAACCAGTGAAATAAGTATTTTTCAGCTTTTTACTGTATTACAATTATTTTAAAAGTTAAAGCTCAAGTCAAAGTATAATAAAAATGGTTAAAAAACAAACAAAAACAGATTAAACCAGATAAAGGCAGCAGCAAACATTTGTGATAAAAACTTTCCAGGTGGTAAAAGACCAGAAAAGTACAAAGATATTCACTGATTGTGAAATGATATTAAATTAGATGCCAGGCAAGCTTCCTTAGTGAGAGAGTTCCATAAACTGGGTGCCACAACAGAGAAGGTCTTCTCTCCTTCTCTCCTCTGGCTGCCATTCATATCACCTCAGAAGTCAGGCTGAGGGGTCCTGTAGAAGAGAATTCATAGGGCTGTACTCACCTGCTTAAACACTTTGCCTAAGAGGGTGACAAAACAAGCCAATACTTTCTGCAGCCTTTGAAGTCTTAAGGAAGGCTCTTTAAGATTAAGTTTCAAAACTGCCTCTTCTCATTTAATACATCCTGGGCCAAGCCAGACAACCCCTCTCCACTCCCCAGGTCAACGTTGTTACAAGCCAAGATGGGCAGAGGTCGAGCAGACATATGGTAGGCCACAGTCCTCCAAGCATCTTTTCCATATCCTCATATTGTGAGGACATAAAGTCACTCCATAACACAAAGAACAGCCAACACTGTGCCTTCTAGATATTGCTGCACTGGAACTCCAATGAGGCTCACCCAGCGCGACCAGTGCTCAAGAATGATGGGCGTTGTAGTCCACCAATATCTGGAAGTTACCATGTTGGCTACCCCTACCATAACACATGACTAGATGGGGCTCGAGACACATCCCTTGACTCCTCTCCAGTAGCTGTTGTATCTAAGCTGAAGTAGATAGAAGCAATTTTATCTTTGAAATACTAAGCAAAATATAGACACTACTATCCTGACACTTGTTAGAAATATATTTTTCTTGCAGCAGGGCTTTTGTGCCTTTGAAAGCTACAAAATAGACAGAAATTGGAGAGGTGTAGCATTTCCCAAGATGAGGTAGTAACCTTATTTGAAAGCCAGTTCAGATGATATTTGAGCCGACTCACTCTTGCAAATAACTGCTCATTGTGGTGCTTCCTCTGAGCTCAAAAAACCACAACTTGCAAATTTCCTTTGCAAATTTCTTAGTAGGGCTTGGGATCTCAACAAAGTCCGCTCCCCTCCATTTCTGTGACTGTACCACTCACACAAACAGTTATGTGCTGTTTATCTAAATTTACATCTTTTAAAGCATGTACAAAAGCAGAACTCTATATCATACCCTTTGATCTATTTGTTCTTTGATTAATGCATGATGTATAAGGGACAGACAGATGGTCATGCTGAGTAAGAGCTACCACCATTTTGTGGAAGGGCTCCTGTGTGCCTTTGGCACCTTTATAGCAACGATTGTACTATCTGCAGCAGGGGAAAGCTTTACTTATTAAAGAACTGTCCTCATACAGTTTTAGAGCCAAAGTGGCCTTTTCCAGCAAAAAGAAGCAATGATCTATTACACGTTTGGTTTCCCTGTGGCCCTCCAGATGTTGGTGGACTTCAACTCTCATCAGCCCCAGTAACCATGGCCAATGGCCAGGGATGATGAGAGTTGTAGTCCAGCAACCAAAATACTACCGCTGCTGCTATGTTACCAAATTTGGGATTTTGAAAACCACAGTATTTAGTATAGCATTTGAGGACTTAGTATAACTTTGTTGTCAAAAAACAAACATAGCAGTAGTTTGTCCTCAGAGCTTGCTGCATGTTCAGACTGGGGAAATTCTTCTTTCACATTCACATCACATCACAGCTTCTGCACCTGCACATGTTGTATGCCTGACCCATAAAAAGAACCTCCTTCCCTCTCCACACCCTGTAAATGGATTGTGCCAGCAAGATGTACTTGCATAGGATTGGATGTCCACTGGCATACATTCTGCATGTTGTGGACCTGTTTGCCCACAAACATGAGGCTGTGATCCTATGCACACTTACCTGGGAGCAAACTCCTTTGAATACAGAGAGACATTCTTCTCTGTAAGAATGTGCAGCAATGCTCACTGGTTAGCCTCACTGCCATACTCTATCCTGTATGGAAATCTCACATGCCAGAGGGATATGTGGTCAACTGGCCCACACTGGAAAAGAGCCATACTTAATTTCACTCAGTGGCATAGCAGTTGCCCTGGGTGCAAAATTCTTAGAGGCACAAAATTTCAGCACCCGGTGCTGCCTCAATACAGCTTTGCACTTCCGTCACGGGACTTCATTGAAGAGGGCTTCTCCATGCGAACTGGGAAGTGAGCCCTCCAGATAACGGAACATCTCTTCTTTTCTTATCTCTGTGGCTGTGGTCTCTTGGGTGACATCGACGCCATTAGGCAGCTGAATGTGCATCTGTACTCCATCTATTTCTCTCCTTCCCCCCTTCCATGTGGCCCCAGGAGCTGGCAACCCACGCTACGCCACTGATTTCACTAGTAGTTCTCGAAATATGTGCAAAGAGGTGTGTGTGTGTGGCCACTCTACGAAAATGTCAGACCGATCTTTGTCTTTTAACTAGGTTTGCACACAGAGCACTGTTTTATAACCAAGTCTCAAGTTTAAAGCTGGGAGTGCTGCTGGATCATTATCTAGTAAGCCCTGCCATAAAGAGACCCTTAAGCCGAATGCTTAAAGAGTGAGGAAAATGGCGACCATACCGAGACAAACATGAAGATCCTCCGTTTTCTACTGTAAATGGCATTGTGGCTTTCTTGCTTACTGCCAGGATTTGTGTATTGTCAGCCTCCTTTTGATTCTATTCTAACAGACATGAATTCTTCAGTCTGTAAACATTTTCACACTGACCAGGCCTTTGGCTTAGCCAACATATGAAATCCATAAAGAGTCTTATTTTCTGATAAAAGAAATGGCTAAGGACAATTGACATTATCGTTTGAAGTCCACGGCTTTCCTGCTTGTTTAGTATTGTAGAAATGGAGCCGGGGCCTGGATTTATGGGAGAGAGCTTGCCCAAGGTCTCTTACCTTTAACATATTTTGTGCTCCATCTGCCTCTTATACAGGGAATGTAATATGATTTTGATTAGTTTCTGATGAGCTGCAATTTCAGTAAGTGCAACTCCAGCGCTGTTGTTTTGTGCCGCTGCTACGTTTCAACAATAATTTAAGAAGACTGTTCTGTTAGTTTTATTGATAAAATAATAAAAAGACAGTATCTAAAAACATCACATACAGATAAAACATCCCTACCATCTACCTAAATCTTGGCTTGGATCTTTCTTTCTCTCCATTAGCTTATAGGAGAATATAGGCCAGAAACCACTTTGGCCTATTGGTTAAGGCAAACACGATTCCTTAAAAAGCCGGATGGTAGAGCTTCATGCACATCGCGCATGACATCCCCCAAAGAATCATTGGAACTATATTTTGTTAAGGGTTGTGGAAATGGTAGATCTGTTGGGGTAAACTCTGTTCTTTGGGGAAGATGATGTGCTTTAAATGCACAGGGTGGAATTTAACATTGCACTACAGTGGTACCTCGGATTACAAACTTAATTCGTTCCGGAGATCCGTTCTTAACCTGAAACTGTTCTTAACCTGAAGTGCGCTTTCACTAATGGGGCTTCCTGTTGTCGCCAAACCGAGTGATTTCTGTTCTCATCCTGGGGCAAAGTTCGCAACCCGAGGTAGTGGTGGAGCTTCATGCTCCGGCACCTGGGGGCAGAGAGCAGGCAGGGGTGGGGCTGGTGCACGTCCCGGGGGCGTGATGCGCTGCCCACAGGGGCGTGACACACATCCCGGGGGTGTGGCATGACATCTGTGGTGGCATGGTGCCCCACCAGGATTGTGCTCCTGGGGGCGCTGCGCTCCCCCCGCACTCCTCTTCCTTCTCCAGTGACCCGAGGTACTACTTCCGGGTTAGCAGTGTTTGTAACCCAAGGTACCACTGTATTACAATCACACCATCTGCACCAGCATATCAGCTCATCAGATGGAAAGATCCCCCCTCCTCTGCCCCTCTCATGCTGGTCTGGAGAGATCCAGTTTCAGGGGATATGGACATGTCTGTTGGGGGAAGAGAGGGAGGAAGTCTTGTTGTAGGGTTCATTATGTGAATCCTGCCCTGGATGTGTACGCAACTCACGTTTCTGCTTCTGATACCACTGAACTACATGCCGAGTGCTATTGACTGGTATTCAAATAGGTTTTACTCAGAGTAGGTTCACTGAAATTAATGGACTTAACTTAGTGAAGTTAATTAATTTCAGTGTGTCTATTCTGAGTAAATCTTAGTTGAATATCACTCATTAGGTAGTCCTGGCCTCCTAGGAGTGAGCCACTGTATATTTCCAGTGGGGGGGAGACCACATTTCTGAATGTTCCCCATGTAAAAAAGAAGAAAACTGACACAGAAACTTGGCACATCAAATAAAAGGCTGTTAGAATCCCTTTCTGATATTCTCCCTAACAGTACTGCTTCTCACTGCCCTCATCCCATCTTCTACATTTCTAACTTGCTCCATGCTTTGCTCCTCCAAACATGAGGATATGAATATATACATGGGGTCCCATCCAGCTTCAACTGGCACATGGTACTGAACATTGGCTTTGCTCTCCAGAAATGTCCAGCAAGGCTTTGTGCATTTGTGTGCAGTGTGGGAGAGAGGGTTGACGCGAGAGAACAGAGCGCCGCCATTTGCCGACTGACCGGCCTTAATGGATAGTCTTAACTGCGAGCAAATTTGGCTTGTTCACCAAATACCTAAAACATGATTCCCATGGTAATGAATTGTTTATTGGCTTATATTCTAAATGTAGTAACAAAGACAGACACCTAAAGCAAATGGAAAAGTACCGAGAACATGGTTTACATTACAAACAGGGTGAGAGAAACATTCCTGAATAAGTCCTCCTGGCATGGCTGACCGTATGGGCTATGTACATCTATGTGAGCAGCAAAAAGCTCTCCAAAGTACTATTGAACACAGTGTATGAAATCTAAAATCAAGGAAATTCATGAAGTCCTTCGTTAAAATTTCTGCTACCCACACAGCTCTGTGCAAAAATCCCCAACCAAAAACAGTTAGAGGCTTTCCTCTTTTCCCCCTCCTGCTTTTAATACTTTACTGCAGGTTTAATTGCAGCAATATTTCAATGCCAAAGAGAGTAATTTGCAGCTTGAATACAGCATTAGATCTGCAGTGCCCTACAATTTTAAACTCCAGTATAAAACAAGCATTTGGTACTCATACTACTTGAATTCTCATTTTCTGTTCACACTTCCAAAGGAACGGAAGTTAAATGTCTACATTAACATTTATAAAAATTTAGGAGTGATTCCCTTATTACATAATTAGCCGGAGCACTTGGAATATCTGTATATCTGCCGATTAGAGACATTACTCGGAACATGCCCTCGAACAGCTGTATTCCAAGACAAAAAAAGAGTCAGTAATGTGGCCCTGGGGGGAAGTGTTCCATTTTGACAGAATAAGGCAGCTTTGGTTAGTTGTTACCATTAAACTTGCTCACTTTAAGGGAAACGGTAGGAAAATGTCCTCTGAAACAAAAAGGTATCTCCGCCCCCCATGGAAACTCCACACTTTTACCTTTTGAGGTGTTACCAGCCTTGTGGCTGTGTGAGATTAGAAACAACTGAGATTGCATAAATGTCTCAGAGTTTTCACAGATGAGAGTCACTACTTATATGGTAAATGAGTGCAAATGTTGGTTGTGCCTACATTCAAGGCTAGCTTGACCTCAACAGCAAAGGAGGGAGCCACAGGGGACAGAACAATGCCAGGGGAACCTAGCATGCCTACAGCAGCACCTCAGTCTGGCTTTTTGTATGGCTTTCAGGATGAACCAATAAAGTACTTCATTGTCATTGCAGAAAAGTTCTGGAGACAGCCAGTTCACATGAAGAAGTTCCATTTGGGTCTGCAGGATTTTACAGCTTCCAAATTGGCCAGCTCCTCCCACAATTTGAGATAGTATATCAGAGTGACATTGCAGGGGTTCCAGCGGTGTGCTCTGTGCTCATGGATGTATTTTTTTGTTTGTTTTGGTTTTTTTCTATCATTCTTGGTACGTATCATTTTTGACCGTAAGGCCTCATAGCAGTCATTGTCAGGGATGGGACAGAAATTTTAATCAGTTCACATTTAAAAGCTAATTTTCCACTTTCTGAAATAGTATTCAAACTGAAATGCAAACACCCATCAAAAATTCACACTTCTTTGAATTTTTAAGAGGAATTCGCGCTAAAACACCGGTGAAATTTCATGAAAACGTTTAACAAAAAAATTCATAAAATGCAAAGTAGTATTGACATGTGGAGGATGGAACCGAAGACTGGAAAAATGATAAACTGAGAGAAAATGAAATTGACAGATTTGCCCACCCCATGCCATTGTAACATGCTCAGACTTTTTGATTCGGTCTCTGCCTCCATTGTTATTTGTTCCTTCTTTCTGGTGTTATGAGGATGATGATAGGCTTACTTTATTATTATTTTTAAAGCTTTTACTCATTCTCTTTTTATCCAGCTTTCCAGACAAAGAATTTTCTCCCAAAGTGGCTCACATAGCAAAAAGGTAGGACATGAGCTCCCTGCTCCTGTTCCTTCTCTGTCTGATGGATGAGGACAACTTGGTTTCCCCCATGTTTCTGTCATGTTATTCTTAGGAGGGAGTGTGTGCATCCTTTCAGTGGCCCTTCATTCACTGGCTAATGGCAGAAGCCAGAGCGTGCTTCTATTTAGTTCTGTTAGAGTTCATGTTCACAGTCTTCTGTGTCACCCATTCACATAACAATGAAGGATACTAAATTCTGTGCCCCTGATGAGGAGGCTGCAACTTTCCACTCTTTCCAAGGTTTTCATTCTGAAATAAACTCAAAAGAACTGTGGTCACACTCAAAAGAGACCCAGGTCCGGCCCGCTGATGGGACAGGGTGAGCTGCCCACCTCAAGCGGTGCATCCACAGTGTTTGCCAGTAACTGAGAAGCGGTGCTGGCAGTGGTTCTCTCTGGGGAGATCTCTCTGAAATCTCATGAAAACTCACGGAGCGCATGAGATCTTGTGAGATTTCTCCGAGATCTTGCCAGAAGCCTCTGCTGCCGCCAATGCTTTTCAGCTGCCACTGCTGCCACCAGCACTTGGTGGGCACTGCCGCTGTGCAATGCAGCCAAGAGAGGTGTGCTAGTGGCAGGATACCAGTGAGTGGGTAAGAGCGGCACGTTCCCATTTTGCCTCAGGTGGTGAAATGGGACATGCTGCCCTGAATAGACTCAAGTTAACTTAACCACATATCCATTAATTTCAGTGAATCAGTTCTGAATGTGATTGGTGAGCTTCAACACCAGGGGTTGGTAAGGATTACCTCGCTTGGGCCGGTTCACTCCTGTGGAGATTGCTCCGTGGGCCGGATTGCGCCTGCGCAGACGCGATTTCCGGTGCCATGGAAGTGAGTCCCTGCTCTGCGCTGCGCCGGTTTCGTGTAGCACATGGGGACTTGCTGAGCGGGCAGCTCGGTTCGGGGGTGGCTTGGGGGCCATTTAAATGACCCCTGTGGGCCACTTTTGGCCCATGGGCTGCAGGTTGCCGACCCCTGTAACTCTATATGTTAAGAAGAAATGAAATGGAGCTGCTACTACAAACAGCAGCTCTGGGTTTCACCTGCCTCTGAATCTGGAGGTTTCATCTAGCTGTTGTGGCTAGCAGCTGCAAAAGCCTTTCACCTCCCACATCCTCCAGGAATTTATCTAATTCTCATTTTAGAACTGTGTAAGATTCCATCCATCATCACAACAACCTGTAGCTGTGAACTATGCAAGTTAATTACATGTTATAAGAAGGAATTTCAGCAGGTACAACATTGCCTTGCGTGGAGAGGCTTTATCTGTCAAAATCAAAGAAACAGGACTCTTTTGCTCCATTGCCTATGATTACTGACAAACTGGAATGTGTCCAGAGGAGGGCAACCAAAATGGTCAAAGGCCTGGAAATGATGCCTTATGAGGAATGGCTAAGGGAGCTGGGCATGTTTAGCCTGGAGAAGAGGAGGTTAAGGGGTGATATGATAGCCATGTTCAAATATATAAAAGGATGTCACATAGAGGAGGGAGAAAGGTTGTTTTCTGCTGCTCCAGAGAAGCGGACACGGAGCAATGGATTCAAACTACAAGAAAAAAATTCCACCTAAACATTAGGAAGAACTTCCTGACAGTAAGAGCTGTTTGACAGTGGAATTTGCTGCCAAGGAGTGTGGTGGAGTCTCCTACTTTGGAGGTCTTTAAGCAGAGGCTTGACAACCATATGTCAGGAGTGCTCTGATGGTGTTTCTATGATTCTATGATTCTATGATTACCCTAAACACAACTAAGCAGGGGAAACTATGCAGAGGTCCAATAGTAGTGGGCTTTGGGCTCTCAGATTTAAATGGTGCTCCAGAATTCGGCGCCCCTACTCTTCACACTCCATTCTGCAACTGCACCAGTCATGTTATCCTAAGACTGCCTTGGGTTCTAATACTGTCCCATACTGTCCTTTCCACCTACTGCATGCCCAGAGATTCCTCTTCTTGCCCTTCCTTTTATTTCCAGTGGAAACAGAATACTGCATGGAGCTCAGCCAATGCAGGTTCATCTTTGTCTGACCAGGGGCTTCCTACGCAAATGAACTCTTTTCTCGTGCCTCATTCCACATAAAATAAGAGCTAAGCTGGAAAGATGAGGCAGGTAGGGAATAAGTCTTTTTTACCTTCCAAAATGTCATGTAGCTTCCTCCCAGTTCACAAACTTACCAACGGGTTTAAGTTCATTAACGACTGCATCTCTCAGGACTCCCTCTTACCTCTAAATTTTCTAGTCAGCCATGCACAAAGTCCATTTAGTTTTGGGTAATTATCTTAAAGCCCATATTCTGGAGCTTATCTGGATAGAAATCTTTCCAGGACTCAACAGCTCAAAATACCTAATGGGAAAAGCTTTTGTGTTCATTCACATGAACCTGTACGCGGCAGTTGATTGCTCTGCCCTTAGTTCAACTTATTTATTGCAGGGATAAAATATACCATTTACAAGTGGGGATCATTTTTTGTGTGAATGATCCTGAGAAAACCGCCCTCATTTTCTGCGGTTGAGGAGTGGGAAATCTGCTGAAAAATTGATTAGACAGATGCTGTGCATTGCATTTTTACCTTCATTATATCAATTTTAATATTAGTAGATGCAAAATAGTGAGTTCTGTGAAGTCCTGGTCGAAATACAAGCAGTGATCCTCAATATTATTAATTAATTAATTAATTAATTAATCACCCTCCACATGTGCTTCAAGGCAACGCACAGAATGTAATAAAACAGCTAAAAAAACCAGTTGAAAACCATACAAAAATAGCAGCAGAATAAAACTGTATACAATACTAAGTAGACACCCATGCAGAGACCTATTTTACCAGCTGGGAAGGCTTCTTGGAACAAAAATGTCTTCAGTCATTTCTGGAAAGTGCAGACTGTGGTCTCCCATCATATCTTAGCAGGAATGGTGTTTTACAGAATAGGAGGAATATGTTTTGAGTGAAGCAGGATTGCATCCAATGCCCCTTTCCCAACCTCTCAAAGATCAGATATTTTGTCCAATAGTGGAGGGGCCAGAAAATTTGTGGGGGCAAAGTATATTTCTAGGTGTGCAAGGAAAAATGAACAAGACAGCATTTGTTAATGATAGATGTTCAGAAGTGGGGTGCAAGCTCCTTGTTTGGGGTGGACACTTGCCCCTCTCTTCTGGCACCACCTATGTCCTCCAGCAATTGCATGTGTATAATAGTCAAACAGATTCTGCCAGAGGGCTAGGTTGGGAGCAGAGCTGGCAGGCATGGTCTTCCTTTCCTCTCCCCACTTTTTTGTCATCTACATAAGGTTGCAGCAGGCATTATCAACGTGGTGTCCTCCAGATGGTGTTGGACTACAGCTCCCATCATCCCTTTGCCATTGGCCTTTCTGGCTTGGACTTGTTACCGGAAAAATCCGAGGGCCCTCTTGGACAAAAAGTAAAGACACCAACCAGAGTAAATTGGAGCAAATCAGCAGCCTGTAGGCTTGGCCTTTATTGAACTGTTGCAACAGGGTGTTCCCCTCACTTGCAGGAGAGAGGAAAAGATGCAGAAAATGGTGTGCAAGACCTTATAAAAACTTTTGAAATTCCCATCCTCTAGGTCAAGCCCACCCCCAGAAACATCATGCATACATTGCAGAAAGGAGGGGTTGAGGGAGGAGTTGTGGTGGTAACCTGAGTGTCCTGTCACCTGGCTGGTTCCCTTCTACCCCCCCCTATGAGTCATTTCCTGAAGACAAAAGGTAGTCACAGTTTCCTGCCCCCTGAGGGAAGATCTGATCATTGTCCTTTGTTCCAGTCCATGCTGAATCCACTCCCCTATGCAAGTTCTTTGTGATCCTGATTGTCTTTGTGATCTTGATTGTCTTCTGTCTGGGATCATCAGGGTTGGCATAGCAACTGGGCAGGGCTCCTGTGGATGTGCTGGTATGGTGAAGGAATTATGGTGCCCTGTATCAAACCTTCCCCATTTTGTAGTCTTTCCTTCATGGAGTAAAATAAAAGTGGAACAGTGCAAATCCGATGTATGGTTGATTTTCTATGAATTTATAACAGAAGTGTAGCGTATGTAGTGTGTGAGTGTGAGTGTGTGTGAAGTTTGTACAAACTGAATGAATGGGAGGGGGGTTTCCTGCTACAGACTGGAGCTGGAGTCTCATGAAATTGGAGAGGCACCACCTTTACTATTCTGTGTGTATGCAATCTTCTCTTACTGCAGAAAATATTTATTCCATGGAGAAAAGATGGATAAGCAGACCCTCCCTTTGCCATTCAACACTGCAGCCTCTCGTGACTGCTTTTCACTGGGATACAGTTACATGGATCTGCCTCGTAATTCCCACTTTGTCTCTAGCTAACTGTCACACCGTACCAATATGGAGTCCTTGGTGACTGGGCTTTCCGGGCAGCTCAGAGTCTTAACCAACAAACAACCTCAGCTCTATTGTGATTGGGTGATTTGTGATGGTAAGTATAGTACCGGGAGATGGTAGTTACGCTCAATTAATTAATCCAGAAGGGAAGGACATTTGCTCCCAGAAAGCAGCAGACTTCTCCAGGTGTTTGAATGCCACATTGATTTGGAATTAGAGCTTGAGGGATTCTCTCTATTACTACTTTTACTCACAAACACTGCATGATGAGAGGCGCGGAGATGATTCTTTCCCCCTAAATGAACCTTGTTCAAAAACTCGTGAACATGCACTGCTCAAGTTTATTACTTATATTGCAGCATTTCAGCACCTTGTTGACTGCGCTCATAATTTTCAGTGTTCTTAAAAGCAGGTAAAATAATGTTCATACTAGCGATAATTAGCAAATGGACTATATGAATAATCACACTCATTCCCACAAAGATTTCTTGTTCTCACAGACCAATCCATTACTTGCTTCAATGAAGCGTCTTGTTGTTAATTTGCAGGGTTTTCACCCCTAGGTGATGGAAATACCTGCCCTCTTTCCAGTCTCCCATTAAGTATGGTTTTCACTAATATGTATAATTCATGAGAAAAATTTGTTTGTCAAGGATTCCTGACAGGTCACTTAAATGCTAGATCAATTGATAATGTTCACACCAACATGGCCCAGAATGAAAATTGCTCTGATACTGACTTCCCTTTCTTGATAAAAATGATATAGTAGGTTTTGGAGTTTTTTTGTATTTTTTTTAATTCAGCATGTAGCATGAGTTGATTTTAAAAAAGAAAATAAGCTTCAGATACAAATGATACTGGTATCTCCAATGTATTCTTTTTTCATTTTGGCAATATCAATGTCACTTTTCAGCATCGTATATTCTCTCAAAGCAGATTTTTTAAAAAAACAACAACAACATCACAACAATACAATAAAGCAACATTTGTAATGACACAATTAAAAGCAATATAATCCTTAAAGTATTAAATAAAAACAAGGAAGCAGCAGATGATTAAAAATGGATGACACCACAGCCAGACCCCACATTACTGGCATAGGATACCAGCTGCCCCCAACTTGACAGAACCAAAAGCTGGTTCGATTTTTTTTAAAAAAATTAAAAAATTAAGGCTTAGCTAAAATAAATCAATAAGGGAGCTGAGCACTTCTCAGGGAAAGTCAACTCATGAATTGAGGGCTTGATGCTTAAGCCACTAAGGGGGCAGTCCTATGACAAAATCTGCTGGCAAGTTCTTTTATAGGCATGGTAAACTCCAGGAACAGCTGAATAACATACTGCATTACTGAGGCAGTTAGCATGTTAATGCTGAAATCTTATGTGGAGTATGTCCCACTGAATTTAGTGGAATGTACTTCCAAGTAAACATACTATATGCACATTTGGAGCTTGACTCTTGGCGTATGTGAATGTGTAATATCGCTTTTCTCCTTCCTGCCACCAGCATTTGGAGAACCAAGCTTAATTGATTTGCCCAAATCCTCCATTCATTAAATCATCTCACCCATTGCTCTTGATCTATGATGCACAAATGGAATGGAATGGCTACTGTATGTGGAAATACTTAAATAATTATGATATGTAAATGTGACATTTTAGTGAGCAGGTGTAAATATATCAGTCTTTTCCAAGCAAGCATTTTTCTGATCATAAACATCATGGCCATATTGTTTTCAATTCAGCCCCCTGCTATAATTATGATGTCTGTGCCCGAGTTTGCCGGTGTGCAGAACCTTACATGAATGCAAAGACAGTGTGACCAAGCTTATATGTCAAGAGTTCAGCGTGTCTGCATGGGGAAGCAGAGCACCCTTCATTAAGTGTGGCGAAAGCACAGTTCTTAGAGCCATGAGGGTCATCAAGTGCTATCTTGGCTCTGACTGACCATGTGCCATGTTATTGGTTTGTAGTTTCTGCTGAGCTTATGGAGAAGCATGACAGCCCTGTGGCTCAGATATGGACTCAGGTAAAGTGGCACCACTATCTTCTAATTGCTTGCTCTCTGGATCAATTTAAGAGTATTCAGCAGTGACACGTTTTCAAGAAGGGAGGTGGAGAATCAGGAAGACAGGTGGTTTCTCTGCAGTGGTGGCCAGGTCTCGCTAAGTTTAGGACAATCTCTCCGCCAACTATAGCACCAGAGAGCAATGATGAAGAGTAGAAAGTCTGGAGGTGCTGACACTAAGTAGCTCAGGGAGGAGCAGCCTCTTGCATGGTTCACATGGGGAATGGGGAATGAAAATGAATATGAGAAACAGTCTAGGCCACGGATGGGGAACCTGTGGCTCTCCAAATGGTGCGGCCATTTCAGGCCTGATCTAGAGAGTCACAGGTTCCATTCTACTCCCCGGCCTAGTCAAGGCAAGAGATGTGGGGTGCTATACCTAAGGTTGCCTCATGATGTTTTGGCTTCATTCCTGTGTCTTTGACAGCGGCCTGACATCTGGAAAATAAGCGGGTGATGCTTGTGGCCCTCTCAGGAAAAGCGTCAGCAACTGTTTAATCTATGAGTGTCAGACTTTGTTTAGGGACCATTAAAAAAAGACGAAAAGATGGCAACCACAATCATCCGGACTTAGCCAACCAAAGCTGAGGTATCCATGCTGTCCTATGGAAATAAAGGATTGTGCAGTGGAAAATTGGTGGTAGACAGGATGTGTGATATGGAAGTCTCATGTTGTTTACTCCTGCTTTGATGAGTAACAAGTCTTACCTTTTGCTTAGATTGATTGAAATCTCTCCCTGCACATTATGGATATTGCATGTGTATGACAACAAAACTTTGCCAAGTTTTACATTTTATGCAAACCATACAGTTGCAACAAGCAGCAGATGAAAAGGACAATGTCAGTTCAAGAGTCTTTGTTACCCACACTTTGAGGTAGGTGGGCCCTGTACGGCATATGTATGAAAATTACCACTTGTACAACTGAGAGAGTTGAGTAGGGAAAAAGAGTTGAGTAGGAAAATATCAGGGCCAGGCAGCAAGAATTTCCAGAACAGGAATTGTATGAAATAATTTATAGCACATCAAATATTCATTTCTTTTCATCTTAAATACACTTGGTATGAATCAATATCACATCCTGATACATACCACCAAAACCACAATTAGTATTTTTCAAGAATTGAATTAGATCTGGTTTATATGATCTGGTTAATTCCTAAATAGCTGATTAACCACACTTTTTCCAGGAAATTGTATCATTCTGCACCATGACATCACTGCAGATTAACACTATTATCATATTATTATTTTCTGTGAATCATATACAGCTGCTCTCGGCACATCTTTACTGGATGAATCATTCACTAAAATGAATAAATAAAACAGAATGAATTAAAACAAGGAGAGGGCCAAAACTGAATTTATTTGGGTCTAAATTGGAGGAATCTTTTATTTTTTTTGTTTCATGTTTTTCTGTGGAATCAGTGACAAAGGTTTAATTTTACTTTATATCACAATCAAAATAGGGGAAGTATCCCAGGATACAGGTTAGGGAGAAGGGATCAATTATAAGTTTTATTTCACTGTTTTGGAGTTAACTAACTTTTGAAGCAGGTCTAAATTCCTATTCATTTGCTGCCTTTACAAAGCTTGCATCAAGATGCAGAAGGCCAAAGTATACACCTCCTTATTTTAGCCTGCACAGGAAGAAATGTGACTCTTTTGGTGGGCTCTTTTGGTTCCCTACTGGGAAGACTTGCTACTGGCATCTATATTGTTGAAATGCCTGCATTGCAGGGGGTTGGACTAGATGACCCTTGGGGTCCCTTCCAACTCCACAATTCTATGATTCCATGAAATATTATTGCAACCCAAGTGGAATGGGTAAAATACATTGCTTGTTCTATAGGGAGAGTTAACTCATCCTTTCCTTCAGTAAGCAAGTTTGCTAATGATAAGGTAAACAATAATTAATGGAAAACATAGATGCCTCTGGGTAAATAAACTTTGTTATTGAGTGGCATAGAAATGACATAAGTCAGTAAATAAACAACAGTGTTCTAAAGAATCCCCAATCAGTTTATTGTTAAGCATTGTAACAGGCCAGGGAAAAGAAGATGTTCTGTTTGGAGGCTCAGTGAAAAAAGAATGAAGTCTTGCCTGGGTGAAACCTGGTCCTTTAAGAAACCCTGTCCAGTTTTTTTGTTTTTTTTATTTATCTTACAATTAAAAAAGAACCAAAAAGAACAACACTGCAATATTTTAAAACAAGAAAGATTAAAAGAACAGTAGGACCAAAATTCAAAACTGCAACTCAGCAACACTCCATATCTATATCTGTGTTTACAGAACTGAAGAAAATATAATTCAGCCAGACTGCCACCCAGCTAATAAGCAGTTTTGCAACACCCTGATTTCACATGACATGTGGTGGGTGGTTCTATAATTCTTACGTTTATAAAAATAAAAAAGCAACCCAAAGAGGCTGAAAGTGGAAGTAGATGACGTGTGTGGGGAGGGGGTGCTTAACTTCCCCTCTTCTTGCACTTTTTGCGGTCAGAATTGCCCCCCACCCCTGCTGGTTTCATGTCCATGTGGGGAAAGTTACAGGGTGCCTGTAGAAAAATCTGCCTGTTATGCAGCTGATTTTCATTAAAACAATATTCAGAGGAATAACCATGGCTTTCATACTGAAGGTCCTGATATTAAGTACCAGAGTTTATGTGTCACATTCAAGGGTAAATATCTGGTGCATCTATTGAGGCAAAACACAGCAGCAGAGTGGATCGTAATACAGAACGAGCGCTCTATGGAACTAGAAAAATAATGCTACTTAGCATAGCATATGATATCTTGTAACATAAAGTCACTCATTAACCAGACTTGTGACTACATGGTATTCAAATGGGTTTTTTTTTAGTTGTCTTGCTGTATAGCCAGAGGTCTCTTTTGTGTTTTTAATAAGCATGACGTGCATTTTCCAATGTTCCGAGTTTCAAGATATTGCAGGTCAAACCACAGATTTCTGAGTCCCGCTGGAAAACAAAGCTAACCAAAACTTCCCATGCCTGACTGTGAAAAAAGCCTCCACATGTCGCACCAGGAAGTGACATCAGCCCCTGAGGTTTTCATTTGTGTGTTTCTTAAAAAATTGCCTAGCAATGCTGCGTTCCTTGTGCAAGTCCACAGGCTATTGTGGGAATGATAGAGGACAAACATCTAGCAGTTTTACTGACTAATGATGCATCGTTATTTGACAGTCTCATTAACAATCCATTGACCTTCATAAAAATGGAAGTTTCAGGGGGCAAGGAAACCATCCCATATCTATTTATCAATAAAATACCAGCATGGCAGTTATGTGAGTATAAAGATCTGCAGCACAGGCTATTTTAAATCAATATATAGCATTTTCAATCATCTGTCAATTCTTTGTACCCTTTCCAGGTCTTTTTCTGCCCTTCCATTGGTTTTTCTGATCAACTGGCTCCCCCCTTTCAACCCCCGACACACATGCAGCACATAGCCCTTCTTGACCCGGTTTCTTCTTTGAGCTGTTCCTCCTACCAAATTGACTCTTCTTTTTCTGGCAGCAGCTCACTGTTTTCCTTTACCAACATAGAATGATCTGTGACATCACAGCAGCTCAGCCAATCTGTAGTGAACAGCCATACTGGGTGAATATTCCCCCCTCCCACCGTTCTCAGGGCTTCACTCCAGAGTGAAACGGCCTGTGTTGTGAAGCTTCAGCTGGTGCAAAATGTGAAGGTCGCTGTGGCGTTTGCCTGTTCATTTGAAAATGTCTGTACAGGGGGAGAGAAAGAGTTAATAGGTAGACCAATAGAAAAGCCAGAGGCGGAGCCTACCTGTTTATAAAAGGGCTTAGCCCGAGGTTAGTTTGTTAGTTGGTTGGTTGGGAAAAGGCAATTGGCAGACAGTTGGAAATAGAGAGACACTTAGTGCAGTTGGTTCTTGTGTGAGGGGAGGTAGAAGAGTTAGAAACAGGATAAAATAAGACTAAGAAGGTAAAGAGTAACAACGTTTTGAATGCAGTTAAAGTTTATTTGTGTTTGCAGTAAACTACACTCTTCTTTGTGAACTTAAGAACATGACTGAGACTAAGTGATTTACCGGGGAGGACCTGGTTGGTGGCAGCGGATTAGTGGTGTACGGGTCAGTAGTCCATGAGACGACCGGGGGCTCTGTATGAACAACACAGTCGCACTGATTTCTGGAGCTCACTTTGCTGACCAGTGATCACTTGGTTTTTGTTTCATCTCCACTGGCTCCCAGTACATTTCCAGGTGCAATTCAAAGTTTTTCTTCTTCAAATTTATATATTTAAAGCCCTAACAGTTAGAGACTATGCTGTATGAAGGACTGTCCCCTCCCATACAAACCTGTCAGCCCCCTGCTTCCCCACATCAGAGGTCAGGTCCTGCAATACATCTAACCAAGAATCAAAAGTATGATTGATTGGGATGCAAGAAAGGAACTGTCCAGGTTGTGGAACCTCCTCCCCTTAGGAGGTTCCATTAGTTCCCTTTCTCTTAAGCTTCTGGTGGGCTGCTGAGACCTTTTTATTTAGCTTGTATTTTTGTGTGTGTTATTATTTATTTATTTATTTCATTTCTATACTGCTTTATATTTTTAAGAAATATCTCAAAGTGGTTTACAGCATATTAAAACAATCCAGAATCAACCATTTCTGAAGAAAGTAAAATATGAAGTATACAGTCAAAGTAACATAATTAACAAAAAAACCTAAAATATTATCTTAAAGATTTCAAAACAAAACATTACAAAGGAGGTCAACTACAGAATACATATTTGACACAAACAAAGTTAACAAAAAAACCCTTAAACATTTGAAAAAACCCCCAAACCATTGCTAAGTGAAGCCAAATATAAAATGCACAGCTCCATCTCCTTGTTTTGATGCTGAATTGTTTTCTTGTTTGAAATTGACTTTAGTAATTTGAACTATTTCTGTACTTTTGTGTTGCATGTATTTTTTATTGTTAAGCCATTTTGAATTTATTTTAAGATTTTTTTAATAAAGAAAAGCTGTATATTAATGGTTTTAATGAATAATCATAAAATCAGTTTTCCATAAGTACGGTCAGGTGATGGGAGAGACCGTAGATATCTGCTGTCAATCAGAGAAGACAATACTGGGCTAGATAGACTAGACAGTTGGCTGATTACACTCTATACCTTTAAAACACATTTGCAACTCATTCTTTCCTTCAGAAGAACTGTAGATTGCCCTTCACAGAGTAACAGTTCTCAGCAATCCTCAACAAACTGCACTGCCCAGAATCCTTTGAGGGAAAGAATATGCTTCAAATATGCTTTAAACATATATTGTGTACACAGTCTCTGACTCAGTATAATGCACCTTCCAAAGTTGGTAGGAGCTGTTAGCTCATCTCTGAGTCTGCCAAAAGTCAACCTTGTGAAGTTGGAGCTGCTTTCACACCCAAGACTTGTGGCCAGCAGAGAGCTATCATAAAAGAAAAATGTAACCCACAACATAATTAATCAGTATTAATAGTACATGAGCAATTGTCTACTTATGTAGACTTCGTGTCTTGAGGTTTCAACATGAAAATTGCATTGCATTTATAAATTGGATTTATTTAAAGATTTTTTCTAATAATCAGGATGTCTTAGATTAAGAGTGTGCCAAATTTCTATCTGTTGTGGAAGTACAATAAGAGCAAATCAGTGTGTTGGTCCCAAGAAAAATATGTGTACAGTGGTACCTCGGAGGTCCGTTCTTAACCTGAAACTGTTCTTAACCTGAAGACCACTTTAGCTAATGGGGCTTCCTGCTGCCGCTGCGCCGCCAGAGCACGATTTCTGTTCTCATCCTAAAGCAAAGTTCTTAACCCGAGGTACTATTTCTGGGTTAGCGGAGTCTGTAACCTGAAGCGTATGTAACCCAAGGTACCACTGTATATATATATATACCCCTACACCCACATTTTGGAGTCTAATGTATTGTTTAATTCTGACCCCCAAGCACTGATGCTTCTTCCACGTATGAGCTTCCAAAAATGCTGTGTTCACACTTTTTTCATTGGTCCAGGCTCTATGCATAGACCCAACTTGTCTGCCTCCTTCTCAGCCCCCTCACTTCCATTCCTAACCATTGCTCTACATCTGGGTGACATGTAAGATAATTGCAGGACACTTACACTCTCGATAAACTATGGTTTCCCCTTTTCCGCAGCCCTTTGAAGTTTCAGACAGTTTCATGATAATTGATAATCTAATCTCTTCCAAGCTCTGGGTTTTTTTTGGGGGGGGAGGGGGGAGTTGTTGGCGACTGCTCTGGAATAGCAAGCAGGGGAAAATATTACAGCATAAGTATTGATTTCTGCATGCAGAGGTCACTGTGTGGGGATTACACTTTTATCACACAAGGTGAAGTGTTGGCAAGATCCTAATAATAACTACTGAGTGCTAGTTAAATATGGGGGCCAGGGGGAGGAAAACAATCTTTTATTCTTAGTACCTCAAGGCTATACATGGCAATTACTATTGCGGAGGCAATAAAGAAGTTGTTAATTACAGGTTTTATACCCTTGTAGCCCAAAGTAGGAATGAAAGGACTAAAGGTTACAGAGTGAAAACTGAAGAAAGAAAGAAAGTTATAGGTCTTGTTTTTCCTTTGCAAGAGGAATAATTTACTGCAGCACAAGGGGTTTGGGGCCCAATAAATAAGCAAAGAAAAGTACATGTAACCCACGTTAGGGAGCATAAATGAGGCTACAAGTTGCTGTATATTTTTGATGAGCTGCCATGTTTTTACCTTAATTAAATGAATGGTATAGCTCTATTGTGTCCTATACAAAAATCTGTATTTATTGCTGAATAGACTGTCAGATTGTTTGGACTGTGATCCTAAGCATACTTAGGTCCAATAGACCCAAACAACTTGATATTTGGGAATGGAGATTTAATGTATCTGTGAAGAAGTTTAGCAATTTGTTCTGTTTTCATTTGGGATCAGTGGGCATGTAACACATACCTTGGATGCTTCCAATTTTGTTGGTAGTTGCTCAAGCTGAACATGGCAGATCTATGCCCAAGTGAGGAAATGCAATGTCACAAAAGTTGTCTGTCACAAAAGCTGTCAAATCAAAACTTCAAGAATTGAGAATAATCTGTAGCTATGGGATTTGGTATCAGGGATACCCATTAAGTTCTGTGGAACACATTACAATACAGTATGGAGATACCCATTAAATTCTTAGCTGGAATACATTACAATCTAAAGACAACAATGGCAAAACTAATCTGATGGGCTTCCAGACAGGAGTTTATTTTGTAAACAAAGCTGTTCATGTACAAAAGTTTTTCATAGCATACACACAGTGTCATTGTCATTAAACCTTACTCTTTTAAAAAAAAAACATTTAATCTGGATTTTCCCTTAACAAAGAACATCTGATAAAGGAAAATAACACACTGTACACCCGCAGTTATCACTGGCGCGGAGGCTCATTAGCATATTTTGAGGGAGAGGAGTGTGGTGATGTTTTGGTGGGTGGTCTCTGGGACCATATCCTTATTTCTTTTTTTTTCTCATATGAGCATAAACTAGTTGCTGTATTTCTGAACATGCCTATTTCTAAACACACATTCTCTGTCTAAGTTCTATTGGCTAAATGACATCCTTTTAGTTCTCCTGCATAACTTGCAATTGAATGTGCTTGTGGACAGACTTGCAGATGACCAAAGATTAAGTCTGCAATCCTATGGACATTTACTAGGGAGCAGGTCTCATTGAACAGGAAGACATAGGACTGGGCTCCATGTGTTCATGATGTACTATGAGGCTGAGGGTCTTGTCATCTCACAGACAACTTGTTTGCAAAACACAGTCCATATCACACTGACATTCCTATTTAAATGCGGAAAACTTTGATGCAGCACACACTTAGAAGGCAATATTTGTAGACTCTGCATATGAGCATTCCTTTGTTGACAAGCAATGTTCATGAGAAGTTGTAGTACTCTACTGTATGCTAAGCAGAGTGAGTGTAGTACAGTTCTTTACATGCCGACAAGAACAAATATATGCACACTCACACCTCACAAAATTCACACATACATAATGAAGGTAAAATTAAACACTTTTGAGATAAAGTTCATTGATTAAAAAACTCAACAGACCAGTGCAATTATGACTGCCAATACCACTGGCTCATAAAACTCTGCTCAAAAGCAGCAGAAATCAGCAAATGGTCATTAGTCTGTTGCCTACACACCGTTAAAAAAAAGGGGGGGGTGTCAGAAAGAAAGGTTTCCAGAAAAGGTGGTACAAACTGTAATGCCGTTCCTAATTTAGTTTGCATTGTACACAAAGTGCCATACAACACATTGCTGGAAACTGACTCTGTGAGAAAGCGATGCAAGGAGTTAGTCACGTGACCCAAGCCATGTGGGAATCAGACCCTTCATTTGGTAGCTGGTAGAGAAAGGAGGTCACCAGGATCCAGGGGAGTCAAAGCCTGGAGGTGTCTCTTGGGGTCAGTAGGATGGAGGAGGGTGGCGTGGCTCTGGCAGTGAACATAAAGGCTGCCTGTGGATCTGGCGGAGAAGAAGAGCTTGGGGATTGGTGAGGGAGGTGGCTGTGGAGGACGATGTGCTGATGTCAGGGTCCCTTTGGGCAATTTTAAAAGACCTACTGCTGGAAAGAGAAGTGAGCTATCTTCAGGGTGGGGGTAGAAAGCTCAGTAGCATTGCGGATAATGAAGTGGCTATAGCTGCTTCTGCAAGCTAAGGGAATCCTAGGCAGCTAGGAGTGATGTTGCTTTTAGCACTGTAATCTCATTGACTGTTAAGCCTGCACTACCACTTGTTCCCTCCACTCCTGGTAAGCTTTGAGGGTATGCACCACTGAGGCATAATGTGGGTGGGTTGCTGGAGGGAACCATGCCCAGGACTTTTCCAAACCTGTTAGGATCCAGATACCTGATGGACCATCCCTCCCTTTATTGGCCATGTCAGGCCATGTGGCGTGTAGCAAAGGCTCATTTTGATGGGGAGGGCTTATGACATGGACTGTGAGACAGAGCCTTCTCAGTGGTGGTCCCCTCTTTTGTTGTACTCTCCCCTAATGGAGATAAAACTGCCTTCATCAATAATTATGTTTAGCTGTCAGCTGAAAACACATGTCTTCACACAGGCATTTGCTGGAGGCTTGATGAATTAATATTATACTAGTTACAGGTAGGTAGCCGTGTTGGTCTGCCGTAGTCAAAACAAAATAAATAAAAAAATTCCTTCCAGTAGCTCCTTAGAGACCAACTAAGTTTGTTATTGGTATGAGCTTTCGTGTGCATGCACACTTCTTCAGATACACTGAAACAGAAGTCACCAGACCCTTATATATAGTGAGAGGGTGGGGAGGGGTATTACTCAGAAGGGTGGTGGGAATGGGTGATTGGCTGATAGGTGTGGTAAATATTATACTGAAGCTGCTGGTGGTTTGGATCAAATTGTTCTTTAGTTGTACAGTGTATTGGATACGCCATAGAGTTTTAATTGTATCTATTGAAAGGATTCCCTTTTTGTATTTTTAAGATTCATTATGTAAATTGCTCTGGGATATTCCTATAAAGAGTGGTCCATGAGTTGAATAAACAAATAAACAAAATACCGATATATGTATTTACCTTGATGTTGTTCCACTGGAAAATACAGTAAGTAATTGCATTTGAGTCCATGGAGGTAAATGACACTCAGAGAGATATAACAGGAATAAATGAGAGCTGCAAGCAGAAGAAGACTGGGAGGCATGGCTTAAAATTGGGATTCCGGTCACATGAAGTGATTGGATGGTTGTTGCCAAATCATCTGTCCCTAGTGATCTGCTCCTGAAATGGGAGCATAGCCATTAATTTCAGTGGACAGCCAATCTGCACACAGATGGGCTCACTCTGCTGAAATGAATACAGATCTGCATGCTTGCTAGAGATCTGTGTGCACATCTGAGCATGCACAGATCTCTGGACTGGGCTCAGTTTCTCACATGCAAAGGGTGTGTACAGGGTTGCCATTTAAAGAGGTCACGTGCACAACATTCAATCCCAGTCATAGTATTAAATTATTATTTATATGTGCCATTAACATATCGTAGACATAGTTATAGAAAATGCAGAAACATCCAAATAGTTAATAATGATGCAACTGAAATATGTAACAGAATGGAGGGGCATAGCTCAGTGGTGAAGCACATGCTGCGCATTGTGAAAAGATCCTAGGCTTCAGTCCCTGGCATCTTCCAGCAGAGGTGGGGAAGACTCCTGTCTGAAACCTGGAGAGCTGTTGCCTGCCAGAGTAAGCCAGGCTTCCTCAGTATGGTGCTCTCCTGTCAGCCCCAGGCAGCATGGATAATGGTCAAGGAAGATGTCAGCTGTAGTCCAAACCATCCAAACCAAGTTGGGGAAGGCTAGTGTAGATATATTAAACTAAATGCACCCATGTTTGATAGGGCAGCTTCCTATTCCTAATTATGATTTGATGGAAGAGGCTTGCTGTAAAGTGAGAATTTGGAATACCTTCTGTTATATGAAAGGCAGCAATATTTGGGATAATAAATACCCATCTGATTTATACATCAGATCTCTATCAAAATGGATATTAGTGGTCAGGCACTGACTATCAATGAAAGAGCGTTTGGGATCCAAGCTGCTACATTATCCTGACACAATCCTTATGGGTCTGCTTTGGCACCTACACATCACAGCTCGCATGACATGAAAGATTGGAGATCATAGCATCAGTTCTGCACACTACAGGGTGAGAACAAGGCTAGCTCATGGAGATGATGTGACACATTTCCTTTTCTTTGATTAGCGTCCAAACCCATTTAGGAATGCTGTTCCATATTTAGGGAAAGGAGTAAATTCTGCGTTTTTTGTACAAGCATGCAGCACTTTGCATTGAGGCGGGTATGAAAATGAGGAATGTGCTGCTCTACATAATTTTAATCAGAGCTAAGAGGGCTTCAGATTTATGGAGAACCTATCCATTAAAATAATGCCCTACCTACAGGAAAATCACATACTTTTAACAGAAGAGTCATATGCTCCACAAGTGTCCTACATGCTTATCTGCATTCTTGTCCAGAATTAATGACAGCCAGGGGTGCCAGCTGCAGGGAGCTGAGCCCTTTTGCCTCCACCCCCATGATTTTGGGGTTGGGGTCGGGCCCCCACAATGTCTGAAAAGCAGGGAGGGGAAGGAGGGTTGAAGCAGCCTCCCACCAGTGGCATCACCAGGAGGAGGCAGAGGAGGAGCCACTGGCCATTGAAGCCATGTGGCCGCCATGTTCGGTTCCGCTGTCGACTCCTTCCAACATCCTGATGTCATGTTTGGGACTTTGTGAATGTGAGGTTGGCTCCCCCAATCGTCCTCGTAAGCTGGTGCCTCTGATGTGAGTTTTTGTGTGTCTGCTTTGTCACCTGTGCAGAGGATGTGCTAGGTCTAGGAGAGGGCTTGGCTGTCTCTCCTTCATTGCCACAGAACCCCATATTTAAGTAGGCCTCTGCTGTGTTGAATGAACCAGTTTAGTCCTGGTTATCCCCAGAACTAAAGTCCCCACCCCCATCGTTCTGCCTGGACATGGAGGTCCAGCTCCGAGGGCCTTCTGGCAGTTGGCAGAGGGCCTTCTTGGTGGTGACGCCCACCCTGTGGAACGCCCTCCCACCAGATGTCAAGGAAATAAACAACTATTTGACTTTTAGAAGGCATCTGAAGGCAGCCCTGTTTTGGGAAGTTTTTAATATTTGATGTTTTATTCTGTTGGGAGCCACCCAGAGTGGCTGGGGAAACCCAGCCAGATGGGCAGGGAATAAATAAATAAATAAATAAATAAATAATTTATTATTATTATTATTATTATTATTATTATTATTATTATTATTATTAGTGGGGTATACATAAATCATCATCATCATCATCTTAGTAATGATGGCTTGCACCATATTTTCTTGGAAATAAGCTGGCTAAGAGAGAGATGCCTGTCACTTACACTTCTATTTGGGCGATGCCTGTTCCTTGAGTTTAGTACTGAAGAAGCTTACGTGCCTCTTCCTCCAGTCTATATGAATACAGTGGTACCTCAGGTTACATACACTTCAGGTTACAGACTCCGCTAACCCAGAAATAGTACCTTGGGTTAAGAACTTTGCTTCAGCATGAGAACAGAAATTGTGCGGTGGCGGCGCAGCAGGCCCCACTAGCTAAAGTGGTGCTTCAGGTTAAGAACAGTTTCAGGTTAAGAATGGACCTCCGGAATGAATTAAGTACGGTACTTAACCCGAGGTACCACTGTACAAAGAAGGAAGAAGAAAGAAAGAGTCTTTCCCATTTGTTTGCCATTAGCTCTCAGGGAAAAAAAGTTGTGGATTAGGGTTGATGAGATGGCATGACTTGTCATTTTACATTGTGTATATCTGTAAGAACTACCGGTATTCCATTCATATATAAAAACATGTATGAGTTGCTTTCCAGGACAAACCCCTGTAATGTGTACATAGCCCAAGTTTTAACAGAACTCAAAACACCCTTTGGTTTGTCTTCTTTTAGCTGACATTGCATTTATACATTCAAAGTTTATTGTGTCCTCATGATGGCTAGAAACGTCTTCTTCTTCTTCTTCTTCTTCTTCTTCTTCTTCTTCTTCTTCTTCTTCTTCTTCTTCTTCTTCCTCCTCCTCCTCCTCCTCCTCCTCCTCCTCCTCCTCCTCTTCCTATTCCTCAAAAAAAGAAAGAAATGACATGTACAGACTTGTCCACTGGAAGGGCCCAGAGATCAGAATCTGTGCCTTTCCTAATAAAAAAGGTAATGGAGATGCTTGTAAAATGTATGCCCAAAGGCTCATGTACGGCTTGGATATTGCTATTCACAACCATTAAATTTATCTCTGGTTCTTAGCTTACCTTGTGTTTTAGGCTCACGGTATACGTCACTGCCCTTTAGCAGGCAGGTTATTAATAGAAATGACCTGTATATATATACATGTAAGGACATATTCTGTAAACAAAATTGCATTTTGTTCATTAGGTACAGTACAAATCAATGCCAGGAAACAGGAAACAGAGACATCATAAATAAGGAGATTTTATCTCTGCCTCCAAGGTGAAACGCTAAGAAGGTGTGTGCTATGCACAGGTATCAATCAATTATTAATATGAGAAGAGCACACGGCTGAATCGTTTCAGAAATTTTTAGCTGTCCCCTTTGAGAAGTGTCACAGCAACTGATGGTCGGTCTTCTGAATCCCTGCAGGTGACCAGTATGTCTCTAGCAGGATAGGGTGTGGGGAAACAGTAGCTGCCCATATTTAAAAACACTCAGAAAATATAATTAAAATCAACAATGAGCTAAAACCAGATCAAAACACATGGCACCTTTCGTATGTCGAGACAGGCTTTCCTAAGCAAAAATGTTTTTAGCACAGGTGGAAAAATGTGCAGTGAAGGAGCGTGACTGATGTCAGTTTTAATAGTGCAATTCTTATGCTATCAAAAGGATTGCCATTTGCTCTGCCCCAGCCCAGTGTTCACACCTTGAGCATGGATGTCTGCACAGGCAAGGCTTCCCTATGTGGACTTTTTCACAGCCCTTCCTAAACTTGTAAGGCTGATCACCTACAGCTCACTCATAAACCTGCGTGCAGAGAAGTCTATGTGTTTAGGTTTGCCGAGGCAGATGTTCACACTGAACGCATGGGCATTGGAGTCCCAAGAAGCTTTGTGACCTCACGGTTGGACCAGTGACGCTGCTGCTCCTTTATAAAACACAAAGACCTCTTCACACAATCAATGCATGGAAAAAGCTAAAAAGAAGAAGATTTTTTTGTTTTTGTTTTCGGGTAACATGGGTAGATCTATACCAGTGCATCAGTTTAGGCAGTCCTGACTTTGTAAAGCCACTGCAGGAATGGATTTTAATGGATGGGCCCCTGGATTGGCATGGCGACTGTAAGGATGATGAATAAAAAGGGACTCACTTTCAAGTAGACATGCATAAAACAGCACCTTTGGTGAATCTGGTTAAACTCTTATGACTCATGGTTCCTAGGAATATAACTTTTTTTAGTTTTAAGGATCTTATTTTCATGGAGTTTTACCCATCAAAAGGCAGGAAAAAAGAGATTAATGCTCATGGTGGCTTTGATGTTGCCTTGCTATTCCTTTTGAATTGCCTCCAACATCAAGTTGTGCAAATACATGGTCCTAAATATAAGCTATTTTTTGCTTCCTTGTCTCCGGTATCAGTCTTTCAGAAGAGAGAAATGCTATGCATGCTTCCTAGGAAGTTAGAGCTTTCAATTTGAAGTTAAGTTTGACAGGCAAGAGCCTTAATTAAAATACTTGGTGCAGGTTTCTGTATGTTCCAGGGTTGGGGGGCTGTTTCATCTCGAGGGCCACATTCCATTCTAGGTAACCTTTCAGGGGCCACATGGTAGCTGCAGCCAGAGGCTTAAGTGGGTGGAGAAACAAAATGTTAAATTTACCTTTGTGCAGTAGGACAGTTTCTCCAACTCTCCCTATCATCCACACCCCCCAATCCACGCATGCAAACAAAAGGCATTATCAGAATGCAAGGGCATAATCTAGTGAGGCAAAAACCCTCAAGGAAGGTGCAAAGCAGGGCAAGTGCAGGGTGTAGCCTGTGGAGAGGGTGTGGTGTGCAGAGAAGTCTGAGGGCCTCATACAGAAACTTGGCAGGCTGCATTTGGCCCCTGTATTTGAAATTCCTTACCCTGGTGTATTCCTTCAGAAGTGTAAGCACACACATTTGACACGCCATGTTTGATGGTGATGCCTGAGAAATAGTGGACCAAACTGATGTAGACAGTGGTCTTATATATAAAACTACCGGGAGTTCTTTGGTAAATAGAATCCTGGCATGCGACTGTTCACGATATCCCCCCTTGATCCTCAGGACCATCAATCCAGTTCCTTTCACGAGCTCTAACTTCAGCCAAACTTTTGATGGAGACGGCAGGCTTTAAATAGTTCAGAAGCCTATACTCGGAACCTGAGAATCTAGACTCACCAGCAAATGCCTTGCGATCATAGAGATAGTATTGATCCCATAGTGGAAAGATGAATGTAGCCAATATCCCGAGCATTTCTTATGGGGCATCAACTCATATTTATCTTTATCTGTCAGCCGTGAAAGCACACCACAAGGCTTGCCCTTTTGTAATGTAAACAGAAAATCACGTCTCTTAGCGCAAAGCCAAACTATTGAAATAGGCAGCTTTTATTCCCTTCATAATGTTCGGCAACATAAGGCGGTGCAACTGATGTGACTCCACAGCTGTTGCCAGGGGAAAGTAAGAATGTAGCTTGCCACATCTGGGGCGACATCTTTAAAGAGGCACTTAATCTGCAGTGCGGAGGTATGTTAAGCCTCTTTTCCTTTCTTTGCCTGTTCTCAAGCTAATGCAACTCCTGGAGAGCAGTGTTGATTTCAAGTCAAATGGATGAGATGAAAGAACAATTAAGAACAAGTGATACTAGGAGGCATTGTAGGAAACATAAAGGCAGAATAATAGCATAATCCCTCGAACAGTCTGGCAGAAGATTTATAATGTCACATTGGAAAGATGTCGGGGGTTTGAGACTCTAACTAAAAATGACATGGTTTTGTGTCTGTGTGGCAAGTGTGTGTCCCCATTTGTGAACACAGGAGCAATTATTGCTTGGGAGGTTTAAAATTGTGCCTTTTCCAAAACCTTTGGAACACAGTTTGCCCATGTGTGCTCCTGGGCCTATCTGCACCAGCAGTCTATCTTCAGATGCAAGAGTATAAACTTAGACCTCTGTGAACTACAATTGGGCACCTAACAAAAATGTACATTCCAAACACCTGGTGCCAGTAGCAAGCCAGTAGGTCCAACTAGATGTTGCTGGTCCCCTTTCCCCCAGAATCACTGTCAAAACTTATCAAATGCTGAGGGATGAAAAATGGCTTGTCATCACCTTCATATCTAGTGTAAGAAGCTGCCTCAGTTTATTTATCTCAGTATTGTCAACAGCGACTGGCTGTAGTTCTCCAGGATTTCAGACCTCAGTGTCTGTCCCAGTCCTACCTGGAGATACCATGGATTGGACCTAGGGGCTTCTGCATGTGGAGTTGATGGTCAACCACTGAGCTCCAGCCCTTCCTCAAGGTCCTGTGAATTGCTTCCAAGATACCTGGCCAGCCACTGTCTGCAAAAGAATGCTAGATCAGAACTTCCGCCAAGGCAGTTTCCACATTCTTAATCTGAGCAGGGAAAACTTCTTAGAAAGCAAACAAACAACCAACAACCAACCATTCAGTTTCTTAGCATCAGCAAAATCCATCCTCTGAATTTCCCCACATGAAATATGAATGGAAAGCAAGTCCATGAAAGAAGCTTGCTTCAAAAGAAAATAGAAAAGATCTGGCTTGAGCAGAGAGAAATGATTCACTAGAATGTGGAGTTCCTACCATTTTTCCTCCTACAGAAGGCAACGCTTCCCTCAGGCTACCGAATTGCTTTGCATCGCTTTTCTCTTTAAAAAAAAGGAAAAAAAGTTGGCTGTCCAACTTACGAAGCAGGAATCAGTTGAAAAATTTGAAGGGAGGATCAATGCCAGCCTGCATGCCGTGCGTTCGACACATAAAAATGCTTTGTTTATGGGAGAAGCAAACATTTGAGCAGGCATGAGCAGGGGGTGGGAAAGTGTACCTTAAAGAATCAAAAGGCCTTTTTGGTGTGTGCTTGCTCTGAGCCATGCCAAGAGAAATCCTCCAAGCCAATCCCCATCTGTTTGTGACAGCTAACTGTGCATATGGATGGCTGCCACATCAACAATCTATTTACGGGTTCTGGAGACAAATTATTTTCAATAATTGCACTTTTTTTCCCCTCTAAAGAAAAGATCCCCAGGAGTCCTTCAGATGATAATACAGTAGACAGCAGAACAACATGCAATAACAGCAACTCCCTCCCCGAAAGCTGCCATTGATGTAGGGGTGAGATGGAGCTGCCCCATTCACAGTGGGGAGCCTGGGATCAAGCCTCTTCTCTCAGGTACAAACATAGAGTTATTATCAGCGTCCTCGGCTGGCATTTCATAACCCATTTTGTTGTTGGCTTGCTCAGCTATACCTCCCCCCTCCCCAACTTGCCTTGTAAAAATTATAAATGCCTTGCACATTATACATAGGCGCATTCTGCATGTGGGCTTTCCACAGGCGTCTGCTTGGCCACTGTGGAAAACAAGGGAAGGAATTCAATGCTGAGTTCTTCTGATTGTTCTGTCAGTGCAAGCATTTCCGCAGGGATTGGGTGGTATTCAACTAAGTTTTACTTCAGAGTAGACCTGTTGAAATTAATGGACAAAACTAAGTCATGTTAATGAATTTCAGGGGGTTTACTCTGAGTAAAACATAGTTAAATATTACTCACAGTGCATGTGTGTACGTGTG
Source organism: Podarcis liolepis (assembly GCF_965112155.1). Taxonomy (NCBI): domain Eukaryota; kingdom Metazoa; phylum Chordata; class Lepidosauria; order Squamata; family Lacertidae; genus Podarcis; species Podarcis liolepis. Next base: position 56,786,586 of record NC_139560.1, on the reverse strand, counting down.
TGAAATTAGTATTGGGACCACAGTGCTCAGAAAGGGGATTGAATCTCTCTCCATGTTGCCTTGCTGCAGGGAACAGCAACTTCTGAGGGGATTTCCCCCCCTCTTGGGACTGTGATGCTGAGGTGGGTGGGTTAAAACTCTACAGTTCCCATTTGTCTTTCCATTTTGAGTCCCACGCAGTTTTCAATGGCAACTTTCGGGGAGGGAGTTGCTGTTATTGCATCTTGTTCTTCTGTCTACTGTATTGGCTCCCAGGACGTTTCCGAGCACAACTCAAAGTGTTGGTGCTGACCTTTAAAGCCCTAAACGGCCTCAGTCCTGTATACCTGAAGGAGCATCTCCACTCCCATCGTTCTTCCCCGACACTGAGATGCGGTGCTAAGGGCCTTCTGGCAGTTCTCTCACTACGAGAAGTGAGGTTACAGGGAACCAGGCAGAGGGCCTTTTCGGTAGTGGCGCCCGCCCTGTGGAACGCCCTCCCATCAGATGTCAAGGCAATAAGCAACTTTCTGACTTTTAAAAAATATCTGAAGGCAGCCCTGTTTAGTAGGGAAGTTTTTAATGTTTAATGCTGTATTGTGTTTTTAATATTTGGTTGGGAGCCGCCCAGAGTGGCTGAGGAAACCCAGCCAGATGGGCAGGGTATAAATAAATTGTTGTTGTTGTTGTTATTTAAAGAAGAGCCCTGCTGGATTAGACTGGAGGCCCATCTCTTCCAACTGTTTCCTCACAGACGCCAGCCAGATGTCTGTGGAAGCCAGCACCTCCACCTGAGATTCCTACCAACTGGTATTCAGAGACCTTCCACAGTGGAGGTGGAACATAGCCATAGTGGCTCGTATCCACTGACAATCTTATCCTCTAACTGATTTTCATCCATCCAAGCTGGGGGCCATCACTACAGCTTGTGGGGCTCAGGTGCCCAGTTTAACCATCTGCTGCGTAAAGAAGTACTTTGGTCTGTCCCAAATCTTCCATCATTCAGCTTCCTTGGATGGAACTGAGTTTTAGGGTTAGGAGAGAGAGAGAAAAGCTTCCCCCTGCCCTGTATTCACGTTCACTACACCATAAATAATCTTATGCATCTCCATTATTCTTTAACATCAGCATCTCCTTTCAAGACTACAGTTCTGTGAACTTAAACAAGAGTTCAGCTAGAGCAGCCTTTCTCAACCTGTGGGTTCCCAGATGTTGTTGAACTACAACTCCCATCACCCCTAGCTAGCAAGGCCAGAGATCAGGTATGATGGGAGTTGTAGTCCAACAACATCTGGGGACCCACAGGTTGAGAACCGCTGACCTTGAGTGACAGAATATATATAAATTCTTCCTTATGTCTGATGGATGGCAACGACAGCAATAAAATCCACCATTTACCATTTTCTGAAAATCTTCCTATTGTTCTCTTCTTATTGGCTGCTGCAATGATATCCCTCAACTATTTCTTCCAGGCTGGAAGATTAAAACATCTCACGTTCCCTTTCTGTGCTGCACATATTGGTCCTCAGTACCTAGCTTGTCTCCTTCGTTCCTCCTGCCAACAAGTGACAAGATCACTGACAGGGCTTTTCCTGTTCTTCTCCTGTCTCACTTTCTTGACTTCATAACTTCCCACCACATTGACTCTGGCTATGAAAGCTCAGTCTGCCCTTAGCCAGCCTGGGTAATTAGTTGCTTCTGTCTGCCATTGGCTCTGGCGCCACCTACTGTTGAACTCCCCGCCTTCTGCCCAACCAGTCCAGGGTGGAATCTACACACATATAAAAAAAAATTCCGAAAATGCTTTTTCTTTAAAGCTTTTTTTTTTAACAACCCCCCCCCCCACAACAACATTGAATTTTCCATAAGGCTCACCATCACCTTCTAGTGTCACAATTGTATATTGCACTTAAAACACACTTAAAACGTTTCATTTGCAGCTGTATAGCTGAGTCCTAGATGGGCACCACAAACCACTTGATGCTGTAGTTGCAGATCCTGCACTGAGCAAGGAGTTAGACTAGTTTTCCTTCTGAGTCCCTTCCAGCTCTTTGAGTCTATGATTCTAATCCAGGAAGGGTGCTACAGATGTGAAAAGTGGCTTCTGTATTGCCTTTCTGGATGTAGTCATATGGATGTGTAGTCCTGCCTGCAGTGTGGAACAATTGTTTGGTTTTGTCAACTCTAACAGCATCTATAATCTATTTTTTGTGAGGTGGAGGATGCTGTTCCCAGACACGTGACTTTTCCTTCCTTCCCAGGCAAAGTGAGGCAGCTGCTTCAGATGGTAGATGCTTGGGGGATGGAGGAGGCAGCACTGGTGAAGGGGTAGAGACCAGTAGTATGTATTCCATGTGGCTTGCCTTGCATTCCTTTAGAGTGATTTAACAATCAATCCCTCTTTTGGGGGGGAGGGGGGAGACTCTGGAAATTGTAGCTCTCTGAGGGGAATGGGGCCAGTGGCGTAGCGTGGGTTGTCAGCACCCGGGGCAAGGCAAGTAAATTTGCGCCCCCTAACCCGTGGATTTGCACCCCCTAACCCTAATTCCCAGATGTTGCGCCCGGTGCGGCCGGCCCCCCTGCACCCCCCACGCTACGCCACTGAATGGGGCTCCTCTCAGCACCCTAGCTATAGTTCCCAGGACTTTTTCCCTTTGTAGAACTCTTCTTTTCTTCTTAACTCCATCAACTTGCAGGTCAGATCTGCTAACAGCTGCATGAATGCAGAATGCATGGTTAGCACTTGTCTTCAGTCCATTTTCTGGGTTGACGGGTGGGGTATGGTGTCATTCTTTTTAATTCAATCAATCAATCATCAATCAATCAATCAATCAATCAATCAATCACATTTTTCTATTTAAGCCATGTGTCATAGCTACCTCCTCATATTATGCAGAATTCCACTGTGCCCCTCTCCCTTACACGTTGCTTTTAAAATAGCAGGAATAAATGTAACTGTTTAAAGTGGTATCATACTGCTTAAATGTATAATGCAGATGTGGCCTGAATTTCATGTAAATGAAAATTTATTTATTTTGTCACATGTGGCCATAAAGGCTTTCTCATATTATACAGAGAAGGCAGCAGTCTGGGGCTAGGTGAATGATGGAGGAAGCAGATACAGCCTGAATTATACTGGATTGTATAGTTTATGCTAGAGATTGCCAGTTTCAACTGTTCTGTCACTGATTAGATGTTGAATAACTTCCCCTAAGGTAGATCACAGATGTTCAAAATGTGTCAGGAAATCTAATAACAAATATGTCAATAAATCTTCTTGCATCTATTGGCTTCATTTCCTCTGCCTTCCTCTCCAGTGTGGTCCAGGTAAAGCTCTCCTACTTGCCACGTGAATTGCATCCTACCAAAGAGCAGGGGAGCAACTGACCAGGCAGGGCTGGCCCTAGCATTTGGTAGAATGAGGCAATTGCTTCAGGTGGCAGGAATTGAAAAAGTAGGAATAGCAGGCCGCCCAACACATTCCTTTGAATCCCCTTGGCCACTGACCTCTGCTGGAGATCAGAGTTGTGTGTGCTGCACCCCTAAGCTAGTGGGACTCTGCAGGGTCCATTCAGGTGCAGTGAAAGATGCTGTCCCACTACCAGTGATGAAGTAAAAATTAGCTGCCTGCCTAGTTATCTTCTGCACACAGAATGGGATGGGGTGGAATCTTGTCTGTTGCCTCAGGCAGAGAAATATATTGAGCTGGCCCTACCGCCAGGACAAAGAGAAGAAAGCTTTGCCTCAGGCAGCAAAATGCCAAGGAAATGTGTGCCTTGTTTTCCCAGTTTCATATTGGCCAAGAGGCTTTTTATACAATATATAATCAAACAGATAAATGTGGTTGGAAACAAGAAAATGTTCCCACCTCTAGAATCTGCTTTGTGAAGCTGTTTCTTCATGGTAAGCTTGGCCCTGCAACCCATTGGGTGTGGTAGCTATCTCTTGCCACACACACACACACACACACACACACACACACACACACACACCTATCTTCAGCATGGCTTCCACAGCGACTTTTAATATCTTTCTGTATACATTGAGCAAAAAGGTACATAGTAATTTTTATGAGAATGTTGACTGAAGGTGGTCACCATCTGTGCAAACGCCCTGAAACAGTGACTTCCTCTCTGCAGCCTTCTCTGCCAAGAGAGGAAACCTTAATTTATAGATAATCCAAGGAATATCATTCTTTCCTGCCTCACTCCTCTAAATATAGGTGTTTTCCAGTCAAAACATGTTTATTCACCCATCTTGACATGGCTTGTTTAATGAAACAGGCATCCTGTTTTATGTTTGAGGAGGTGACGAGTGAATGCTAACCACTCAGATGTGATTCTGGGGTGCGGATGGGGGTCATATTTGAAACAGACTGAAGTGGGAATCATGGATTAATTAGCACTACATAAATTAAAGTGAACAATACTAAGGATCCAGTGACTTGCATTTAGAAAGGAACAGCGAATACTTCCAAGGAATTGGTAGCAGGGAGATAGGAGGCAGGTTTTTTTTTTACCCTCTTTCCCCCTACTCATGAATTACCCCATTGTAGTTCTTAGGTTGTGGCTCCAGCTTTCTGTGGAGTCTCTTCACCTCACACTTCCACAGAACGTGGTAGGTGGGAGATGCTGAAGAGACCAGAGTCCACTTAGGATGTGATGACGGTCTTCCTATAATTGCTTGGCAAGGGTTTGCTTTGATGGAGGAGAAGATGCTTGGGGTGACTCTAGACCCCTGGTATTTTCTGGAGGGATCCAAGAGCATTGCAGAACTTTAGGTAGATTAATATGTGCTCCGTTTCTCAAGCAGAACAAAAATCGCACAGACTTTTTGTAGGTTGGAAGTGATGGGGAAATGCATTGTCAGGTGTGGGATAAATGAATGACTTGTAGGAAGATGTGTAAACATCCCATAAGCAAGTCAGAATGGATGCAAGATGAACTGCCCCACAACAAACTAATCAGAATGGCTGTTCAATAAGAGTGGATATCATTTATCCATCATGGCCTAAGCTTTTTGCATGCAAATCATGATGAATGTTCAATAGACCGGTCATCTGGAAGAGCCCTTCTGCTCATTTCCTTCAGCCAGAACAATATTTTCCTAGAGGCTGGTGCCTGGGGGAAAAAGGCTCCCTGCTGTCTAGGCCATTCTGACAGAGACTTCCTTAGCCCCTAGGGATTTGGAGAAAGCTGGCCCCGAAGCCCTCTCCTTTGGTCGTTTTGATATTTTTGCACATAACCTGTCACGGGGGCTTACCTGATGGGATGGAGGCACAGCTACAGCATCCTGGCAGCCACATCCCTGCCACTCAGCTGGAGGGAGAGGGACAAAGATGGTGACAAGGTCAGGGCTGTTCTTGTGCCCCTGCTGGAGCCCATCCGGCACTCCCACCATTGTGTCCCCACAGTCCTGACCTTGCTGCTGCTTTGTGTATGCCCAGAACACTGCTGTAGGAAACTCTCATTGTGGGTCTACCCCACTGGGCAAGCTGTCATACCCCAGGGGTCACTGCATTGGCCTTCTCTTCTCCCTGTCATTTTTATTATCTGCTGTCAGAGCTGCTCCCAGATCCTAGCTCACAGAGGATCACGCTAGCCAGCGTTCACTTTATAAAAGTCTTTATTGAGTTACAGTTTCCATTTCCAAGCTGCCGCGTGCAGCTCTACGTCTTATAAGCTAGACCGGCGAAGCTCCGTCTGAGTCCCCGCCTCCTGTACACCAACTTAATACCCTAGCCTTACTCCACCTTTTCCGCCTGACCGTTCTTCTCTGGGTCCCTCTGCCCCCCGTGGTCTCTTCCTTCCTGGACTCTTCTGACGCTGACCCCCCGGACCCTTCTGTCTCCTTGCGTCGGGCTTTAGGACCTGGCTCCCTTTCCGGGCTGCTTACTGCGCCGCCTTCCTGTGCATTTGAACTTGGCGCGCGCGCCCAACCTTTCACTTTCCGCTTGACTGTTTCTTCGCTCCCCGATGGAGGTGTGGCCACTCCTGACTCATGCCCTCCCCCCTGCGGCGAGCTGCCGGAGCTCGATACCTGGCGCCCTTCCTCTCCACTGCGCTCTGTTGGGGATGCTGGCCCCGATTTCCAACTGCTGCCCTCTGAACCCCCTCTGGACCCTTCTTCCTGGGGTGTCCCCCTAGGCTCCCCCCTTGCTCTGGCCACTGGCGCTCCTTTCTGTGAATCTTCTGATTCACTGGAAAGACTCGGAGATCTCGGGTCGTCGTCATCACTCATCTTTTCTTCGGACTCCTCCCCCTCGCTCTCTGTTTCCTCCCTTGCCCTCACCTCTGCTCCTGAACCCCTGACATCTGCTTTTCCCTTTTGCCTATTAACTCTCTTGTTACATTGTAATATTTATGTAGCTTGTCTGCTGATCCCAAATTCTGATTTTCTTTTATGATTTCATCTTGGTTGTTGTTGTTTCTCTCTCTCCCCCCCCCCTCCTATTATGCATGCATTAATAGTCATTTTTATATTGCTTCTGAGTCTTCTAAGCAGCTTGCCACTATTTTTCCTTCTTCAGTTATTTCGATCACTTTGTTTTCGCCATGCTTCCCAGCTTGCTTTGGTGGTCATTCTTTGGAGTTCATGGCAACATTTTTCTTTTCTGCTTTCAGATTCCCTGGTTCCCTTAAAAATGACCAAGAAAACATGATATAGTGGCTTGTTAAAACAACAACAAAACAACAACAAAAACAAGCTGACACACCTCAAAGATCTAGGATGTTTGCCAAAGTAAGAAGCAAAACAAAACCCACCATGACAGGTTCTGAGAACAGGCTTGCTGTCCAATGAGATGGGGAAATCAGGGAATAATAAGCAAGGCTTAAAGAGAATGGAGGTGGGGAATCAGGTAGCAAAAGCACAAACAAGCAGGCCTCCATATGCTGCTTCAAGGGTTGCCAGTGTGGTAACTGCAGGGACACATGTACCCCTAGAGGCCTTTGCTGGCATGTACAAGATCGGCTTGTCCTTTCATGCAAATTAAGTTTGAAGGAAGTGGCCTACTGTAGTCAATACAATAGGATGTGATGTATGCTGGGTTGTCATGCATGTATGGTGCCTCCAGTTTTCAAATGTGCCCATGGGCCCCCAAAGGTTGGTGGTCCCTATGCACACCAGATATCCAGTGGCATCCTAAAAATACGGTACTGCATGTGGGGAAAAGACAGAGTTGCCAAAATAAAGATGAAACCCAGTTAAGTTAAAGTTTGTGAAGAGAACAGGCAGGATCAAAAAGAGGCAGAAGAGAAGGAAAATCACATACAGCGAAAGAACGAGAGAAGAAGAATGCAACAAGTAAAAGGAAGCCAATTAAAAGAACATTATACTATGCAGTTCTGATAAAAGCGTTGCACACAAAACAGAGCAAGCAGTGGATTTCAGGGCAGAAGACAGGTGAGAAATGGGCAGGCCAGAAAGAAGACCCTCACACTGATCGTATCGAGAAAGAAGAAAGGAGTGAATGAATATTTCAGCAGATCACTGGAAAGCAATGAATGGAGTTTTGAAATATCACGAAGCTGAAAACAGCAAGGTGTGGGGCTTTTTGTCATTACTGCTAGGCACGTGTGTAGCAGGGTGGATCTGTCCACATGCATGCCGAACAGGACTTAACAGGATTTACACGTAGGCCTTTTTTTGCACATTTTAATATAATACATGTTTTTCGTTTTCATAACAGTATAAATACTCCAAAGTTAATGACCTCCTGTTCCAGCTTTGGAAAACAGCCAGCAGCCTCAGTCAGGTCACTGCCAATCAAGCTCAGTAATGTTTGCACTAACTGGCAACAGCTGTTCAGTGTTTCAAACAGGGGTTTTCCCCAACCCTACCTGGAGATGCTACGGAGTGAACCTAGAATCTTTTGCTTGGTCTGCTGGTATTTCCCAGTGCTCACATTAAACCAAAGACAAGTCAAGAAAAAAAGTGCTTTGCTATCCACAATGATTTCCCCTCTCAATGGTTCATTGATGTGGGACGCGGGTGGCGCTGTGGGTTAAACCACAGTGCCTAGGGCTTGCCGATCAGAAGGTTGGCGGTTCAAATCCCCATGACGGGGTGAGCTCCCGTTGCTCGGTCCCTGCTCCTGCCAACCTAGCAGTTTGAAAGCACGTCAAAGTGCAAGTAGATAATTAGGTACTCCGGCGGGAAGGTAAACGGCGTTTCCGTGCGCTGCTCTGGTTCGCCAGAAGCGGCTTAGTCATGCTGGCCACATGACCCGGAAGCTGTACGCTGGCTCCCTCGGCCAATAAAGCAAGATGAGCACCGCAACCCCAGAGTCGGTCACGACTGGACCTAATGGTCAGGCGTCCCTTTACCTTTACCTATCCATGATGATTTCCCCTCTCAATGGTTCATGCCATTTGGATAAGCGACAACAAGTCTTAAAAAGAGGATTGTGCAGAGCCCCAAAATTTTGCAGTGAACTGTTTTATTCCATGAGCTGACAACATTTCCTCGCTATACAATAAAATATTGACTCGGTGTGTGAGAGAGAAAATGCCAGCCAGCCAGCCACCCATCAAATGCACACATTGTGTAGTAGACAGAATCCATTCAAAAAATGATAATAGATTTATTGTTTATATATTATATAGCTTATATTTTACAAGCCTTGAGGGATCTGGGTTGCATAAAATAAATGCAGTACATATCATGTGGAAACCTGCCTGTTGAATTTCTCTTGGAACAATTGAGATTGGAATCTCAGCGTTCTCAGTTACATACCACCCTGAAACCATATTGTTATCTCTGCAAAAACAAACAAACAATTTAGCCTGACCTAATGTGTTAAAAAGAAACGGGGGTGGGGGAGAAAAGGAGAAGAAGAATGAGAGAGATGGTCAATGGCCAGTACCCCACTGTAGTAATAAAATGTCTAGACAGCAATTAACATCCATTTCCCTCAAGAATGCATCTGTGTCATCAGCAAATCTTTACTACTTTGCAAGGGACCAATCTAAATATGTTTAATCATTAATCAATTTCCAAAATCTGAGCAAGAGTTGCTTTTCATGAGCTTTGCCTTCAAAAACAAAACAAAACCCGCCGGCACTTTTATGAGAAAAGGCAAAAGCTGGGAGGGAAAGACATTGGGCCCCACTCCAGTGGGCAACCCTGCTCAGAAATGCACCACAGTTCTGACTTGTTTGAAGGCTGCTGCCCCCAGCACACATGCATTAGCCCATTTACAAATGTCTGCTGCCTTCTTTTGTTGTTGTCAAGCAACATCCCTACCTCAGATCACATTTTTTCCCCTGCTGCTAGTTTAGGGCTGCCATAATTTCAAAAAGCAAAATTTCTGACATCTGCAAAGTTATTGAGCTAGTTGACACATTGCTGGACAAACATGTCTTTCACTACTGACCCATCTACTCCTGCCAATTTAGGCTACAATCCTATACAAGCTTACCGGTGAGCAGTGCTTTCCCCCCCTAGAAAAATAGGGGCCGGTATTCACCATGAATTTGTTACAGTGAGTGCCACACTTCTTAAAAACAACAAAAAGAGGTGCTTGTACTGTACCTCCTGAAAATAGCCCTGCCGAGGAGGAAGGCCACACCTGCACTGTACATTTAAAATACTATTATATATCCACCTGTTTTTGGACTACAACTCCCATCATCCCTAGCTAGCAGGTCCAGTGGTCAGGGATGATGGGAATTGTAGTCCAAAACCAGCTGGAGACCCAAGTTTGGGAAACTTTGCTTTAAATAGTCATGGCTTTCTACATAGAATCCTGGGAGCTGTAGACTGTTAAGGGTAAGGGGTAGTGAGAGTTGTTAAGAGATCCCCCAACAAAGCTACAATTCCCAGAGTTCCCTGGGAAGAGAGCTAGATTTTAAGCCACTCTGGAAATTGTGGTTCTGTCAGGGGAACAGGGGTCGCTTTACAAGTCTCAGCATCCTTAACAGACTATAGTTCCCAGGATTCTTTGAGTGAAGCCATGATATAGCACTGCTTTAAATGTGTAGTGTAAATTTGGCCCTAGTCCTATTAAACACATTGGGACTTCTGAGCAGGTATTCATAGGATTTCACTGTTATCTAATTATTTATATGTACTCCGTTTCTATTTAGCCTCTTTACCCAGAAGGAAACCAAAGGTGGCCTGCACCAAAGGCGAACCTGTGGCCCTCCAGATGTTTGTGGACTCCCTGTTCCAATTTGCTTCAGCAAAGCACGTCCAAAGCTCAGGGACAGGGGCAAGGTGTGTGTGTGTGAAACCATTTGCTTCACATTATTTCCTTTGTGAACTAATGCCCAAGCCAAAACACAGCTCTGCTTCGAATTCTCACTTTTCAGAATTTTGCAACGACATTCTCTAGACAAAGAATGTGTACAAAAATGTGTATAGTTGCGAAAACAATATACAAAAAATGCATTTCATTGTGGGGAGATTTCTGACAAAAATAATAGATTATTGCATTCAAATATGGTTTATGTTAGGGGAAGTGCACATGTGTGGGTGTGCATACATATTCACACAGATACCAGCCCCATCAATTTCATTAGAGAAGTTTAGCAAGATAGATAGATAGATAGATAGATAGATAGATAGATAGATAGATAGATAGATAAAAGTTTATATATTGGAAAAGTTGGAAAGCTACCCTATTGTATTTCAAAGTTTCATCAGCAAAGGACAACACTTCTCTAGAGTCCATGGGGGTAAAATTTACATAAATGCCTATTAGTCAACTTTCTACCCCTTGCGTCTTTCAATACTTGCTCCTACTACCATTTCGTAATATATCCATCAGTGATCCCTGGCATCGGTGCCATTCATTTTCTTTGAGATGTTATTGAGGTTGTAAATAAAAGCCACAGCATCAAGGGGCAGACAAGATGGAGCCTGTCAGATCTGGAAGTCAGCAGCAAAGTTATAATTACAGCAGAGTGGTGTGAGGTAGTTCTTTACATCCATAGATTTAATTGTCATCAGCCGCAGAGGAAGCTGAGGGATGGAGAAGAGAAGGCAGAGAATGACAGGGAGTAAGGTCTGTTACCAAATATGTTTAAAGCTGTCTTTGCAATTCTCATTAATAAGCCATCAGCAGAACAGAGAGCCCCCTCCGCCCATGACTTTGACAAAGACTTCTTATGGATGGTATTTGTCTCATGCATTCTTCAATAGGAGAACATGAGATGATAAAACAGATATGATCATATTGTGTGTGGGACACTATGTGGACCAGTACAGGCAGTGTATCTTCATGTTTCATTAGGGTGTGTCATTTTAGGGGATGAAACATAATTTCTTCAGTGAGGGGGTCTTAAAATATGTTTTTGGATGTGTGGAATTCAAATCTGCTATTATTTTTATTACTGGACATTTAGCTTGATAAGTCTGATGAAGAACCACATATACAGCTTTCAGAAATTTTAATTTAACCTTCTGAGAATGTCAGGTAATGATTAATAATAATAATAATAATAATAATAATAATAATAATAATATAATGTAACTGTAAGAACTTGGTAATCATTTTTAATGATTTCTGTGCAATTTCACACACATTTTACCTACAAAGCAAAACCAAATTATATTAATTTAACCAAAATATCTTTTGAATTCCCAAGTCATGTTGCAACCTTTTAGCACCCTTCATTTTTGGAATTTGAAAGTTGAAAAATTCAACAAGCGCTTATGTGCTATTATTGTTATGTGATTCCTTTTTCTATTGTATGTGGGCAAAATAAGCCATAGTTCCATATGTGGCAGAGCATATGCTTTGTGTGGAGAAGGTCCCAGATCTAACTCCCAGGTAGGGTTCAGGAAAGTTCCTGCCCCAAACCATAGAGAGCTGCTGTTAGTCAGCGTAGGCACTCTGAAGCCAATGGTTTGACTCAGTAAAAGGCAGCCTACTATATTTTTAAGTTTCCATGTATATCTGTAGTATGTGAACCCTTTCAGTGTTCTATAGTATGTCGTCATGCATACACACTGACAACTGCTATTAAGACTGATGTGAACCATGATTTCTACAGTAAGGTCTATGGAACTGCCTACATCAGGAGCAACCAGTGTAACACCCTCTGTAAGTTAGCCCACTAACCTCAGTCAGCACGGCCAGTGCTCAGACATTATGGGAGCTGGAGTTCACTCTGTTGGCTACACCAGTCCACACAAATGTCTTCAGGCCTTGGGGACTCCATTTGCCCATGCGATGACATTCCTGTAACTTATTTTGCACCACATACACATACATGTACACATTTCTCATCATTCTAAGGTTCAAGCAAAGGTCCCTATAGCACTGAGTTGGTTCCTTCTATTATGAATTTTCATACCCTTCCACTTGCATTATTGTAGTGTAAATCTGCAGGAAAAGGTGGAAAAAATATCCAAAAGGCACTGCCCACTGCTATATCTTTTGTGCCGATCGATGCAAGCTCTTTGGATCTTTATGACAGTCCCATTAAATTTAGCAAAGGGTAAACCAATTAAGATACCATTAATAATGAATGGGTTTCAATAAGACTTATGTTCAAGTACCTGCGGAATTTAATACAAAACCTTATTGTCAATTAAGTATTTCAGAGCTGTCCTTTTCAAATACGCAGCTGTGAATGACATCATCTACTGTCCTAAAATTCTGTCAGCTGATTTAAAGAAACCTGTGTGTGAGAAGAAAAGAGGGGTTTACACTGTGTGGGAACCCCTAGACAAGAAGTGGCTGATGGGCTGGGAAGGACCTACAGTATCTGGCTGAGCCCATCCACCATGCAGGTGGCAGCTACAGATGCCCAGATTTTTCTATGATGGCTTAATCACTTCCAAGGAACAGATGTTTGTATCCACTCACCCGTGACTTTGCTAAACATTGGTTTAGCAAAATAAAAAATAAAATAAAAAATACAGCCAAATCCTTATATGCCATTGGTATATAGCGCTCAAATGGAAAAGGCAGTGGGTTGGATCTGGATGGGCAGAGCGATCCTAACCCCCCATCTTTTCTGGCTGGAGGACAGTAGGAAGGAGCAGAGGTGCTTCTCTTATTGCTGCAGCTTACCTTGACAGGTCTGGTCTGGGGCACTGGAGAAGCCAGCTTAGCCCTCTGCACTGTCCCGCTTCAGCCCCATCCAGGTGATCCACAGTGACATGGTTGTTGGGAGGTGACTCCATCCCTCCACAGAGACCATTACCACTACCCACAATGCCACCAGATAGCTCCCCATACATTCCTTTGTCTGAAGTAGCCACTGTTAGGCTCTGAAATGGTACATGGTGGGGGGTGAGATGGAGCAGGATGAAGGCAGCTTAAATCTGCTGGATTGAAGGCATCTTTGTTCATCTGAGAGAGCCCAGAACCAGGGGCTCCATCTATGCCAGTCACAACTGTCTTAAATCCAACATTTTTTAACAAATCTAGACCATAAAGTGCAACCAACATAGCCTGGATCCAACCCATAAGCTTATTTTCCTAATACATGCTATAGAATATATCTTGATTTCCCATTGAAGTTGAGTCATCCATCTGATAACTTCTATCCCATCATAACATGGAAGTTATAACATGCAAGTTGAGCTAACTATCTCATAACTGTTACAAGAACACAAAGAACTGGTCTACCAATGAAACCATTCCAGGCCAGATTGTTGGACAGATTTATATAGATCAGGCATGTCCAACTTTCAAGAGACTGAGATCTACTCCCACTATAAAAAAAAAACTGGCAGTGATCTACCAAAGCTGTTGAGCTTTTAAATTATTATTTTTTTTGGGGGGCAAGATCTACCATGATCAACCATGGACCCTTAGTGATCTACCAGTAGATCACAATCTACTTGTTGGACATCCCTGATATAGATGTTATTCTGTGTGCATGGGAATTTTTTTTCAGTAAATGGGTTTTAGTGTGTGAAAATAAGTTTGCCACACACTGCTACCCAGCCGGAATCTGGCAGATGAAGGGCATGGTCAAATTATTTCTTTCATGCAGAGGGAAGCTACTGGCTTCTCATATGATTGTACATCCTCTGCCAAGTCACCGCTGGGAAATTCAACCACCTGTATGTATAGAAATGATCTACTGTAGCATAAGAACTGGCCTGGATTGTGAACATTTTATAGGGGGTACTGAGGATCCATCCAGCTTGGCAGAAAAATAATAATTAAGTATTGGACTAGCAGTAACAGCACTAACTTGGCAGAGACAGAAAGCAAGAAAGCATTAAACAGTTATTTAGTCAGTCTCTCTCTCTTTCTCTCTCTCTGCCTGTCCATGTAGGCCACCCGTGAGCTATTTGCCTATTGTGCAGACAGCTGGCCTTGGGAAAAAAACAGATCTGGCTTCTGCTTATATTTATTAAATCTGCAGGAAGGATCCATCCATCACAACAATGGGTTTAAAGTGTTTGCTGGGTGATGGGAGAGTCCCATAAGCATTCTTTGAAGTGTCTTTTACAGAAGGTAAACATCTGAAGAGCATAAAATAGGCTGCTCTTCTTTCCAATGAGTAACCTTGTCAAAAGGGCTTGAATCGAGAGTGTGGGGGGAGGGGCGCCCCATTCTGAAAAGGAAAAGCAATAAAGGGTGCCTTATGACAGCAATTTGCACATTTACTGCTCTTTGATATGTTAACTAGATTTTGTAAAATGGAACCTTTTGTCTTTCAGAGGTCGTTGGGCAGCGATAGCTCAGCCGGTGCAATGTTTTGCAGTAGGTAATGCATCTTCTAATTAATAACTTAACTTGGGGAGCCTCAGTAAATCAGCAACATTATCATTATAAGAGGATACAAGCGGCTTGCCGTACACATGAGGACAGAGAGATCCTCATAATGTCGGGGGCTCGTCCTTATTTACCGCATGCCCCGACTCAAGTGAATTGGATTGAATACAAGGGGATCAATAGGTTATGAGCCTCATTCACTAAACTTTTACAAGCCCTTTATGAACCTTTGATTCTCAAAAACAGAGCTTTTCCATTCTGGAAATTAGTCAAGCAGAAAAGTGCTGCAGATGTCCTGTTTGCTTATTCTGCGCAGCCATAGCCCCAGCAGCTTGTGGCAGACACTTCCTGAATGCGCCACAAAAGGGATGGAGGAAGCCAGCAGTGCAGGCCTATGCATGCTTACTTGGATGCAAGTCCCACTGAGTCCAATGGAGCTTACTCCCAGGCAAGGGGGTCTTAGGACTGCAGTCTGAATGAGTGATAAAGCTGCAGGAAATGTGTGTGCACCTTCATAGATGCATGTTCCTAGATCAGCGTGAAGGCAGAAAACTGTGTCAAAGGGGCACACAGAAAGCAGGGCAGAAGTTTGGTTATTTGGGTGTATTGGTATCAGGACCTGAGAAACCAGGGTTCAAATCCTCCCTCAACCATGAAGCCTACTGGGTAACCTGGGCCAGTTGCTGCCCGTCAGTCAGTGGCGGAGCTTCATGGTCTGGAGAGCAGGTGGGGTGTGGCTGGCACACGTCCTGGGCAGTGTGGTGTGCATCCTGGGGGTGTGGCATGCCACCCACAGGGGCGTGGCATATGTCCTGGGGGTGTGGTGCGCTACCTGCGGGGGCGTGGCACCCCACTGGGATCGTGGTGCCGGGGGCACTGCTCTCCCCCTGCCCCCTCTTCCTCCGCCAGTGCCACCAGTCTAACCTACTTCACAGGGTTGTTGTGGGGATTAAATGAGAAGGGGTGGGGAGGCCCATGGATGCCCACTTGAGCTCCTTGCTGGGATAAAAATGCAATAAACAAACAAATAAAAACAGCGTGCTTATTTGCTTCCCCCCTTTACATTCCTGTCCCCCCTTTCTTCCATCATGGAAGGCTGCATGTGGTTCCCAGGCAGTAACCCATCCAGGCACTGACCAGACCCAGGCCTGCTTAGCTATAGCCTCATGCGCTTTCTGATCATCGCCTGGGTTCGCTAAAAATGTACCACTTGCAAATTGTGAATACAAGTATCACAGCGAGATGCATTTTACAGTGTTTGCATTGTTTTTGTCTGATGGGTGTAAACTGAATCGTTGCTGGTGGCAGGTTTTTGGGATGTCAGTGGGCCCACCTCCTCTTTGCCACTGTCAACAGTGGCCATTTTATTGCCCTGTCCCTCTAGCCTTGGTCTATGCAGCTACACAAAAAGAGAGCACATTATGTGCTTCTTCCCATTCCTTCTGGGGAATGGCACATTTGAATGAATTCCCAGCCCATATTAAAGAGATCCCCACGTATTAAAGAAATCCCCACTTACAGAGAGACAGCATGTCAGGGAGAAGAACTTGCCTCTCCCTCAGACTAGAAATGCATGGGCAGGAGGTGCTTAACATGGGAAGGTCTGCAAACAGCCTTCCTCTGTTCATAGGAGGAAAATGCATCTAGGTTGCAATCCTGCAAACGTCTGTTAGCCTCGACCTCAATGGTCCTTACATCCAGAGGATTGTGTTTGTTGTGCCTTGTTTTGGACACCCAAACCCATCTGCTCATCAGGGCATGCTCTTTCCCCCATCACAACTGCACATCTAGCAAAGTCAGATTTATATGGGCATCAGCAATCCCATTGCCTCTGGTCTCCCTCCTGGTTGCAGTTCACCTTTATCAGCATCCGACAGCCACACTGAGCAACGGGAGGGTTTGTTTTCTCACCGTTCTGCATTGTGGCAGTAGACTGCAGCACAGATAGCCGTCCTCTAATTTACCTTTTGCTGATTTATCACCTCACTAATGATACAATAGATTTTCCCATTAGTTTATTCTTATTATTTATTATTGGTATTGGTATTTTCCTTTTCTGAAGGAAAATGAAAACAAAGTAGAGCCACGGCCTGGTTGCAGAGGAGGGGTGTTATTTTCAAGAGTTCGGCAAGGCTGCAAAGAATGGATAGTTTCCATGTTACCAGTGTTCAATCACCGGCATTTGTCTTTTTGTATCCCAAAGCAATTGCATAACTCTAATATTGACCTTAACTCGAGCCCTTTGTTTCTCACCCTAACAGCCAAAAGCATTAAAAATGCGTGTTTACTTAATTTGTCCTGGCATGCAATGTAATTACAAGCAGTTTGTTTTCTCTCTTGTAAAATATAGGCAAGAGAGGGAATAAAGTAATGTGGAAAATTAACATTGTGATGTACTGTATAGTGGAATAACACTAAAAGCACTTAGCCGAGTTAGCACTGGAGGTGCTATTTGTGTTGTGTGCAAGAGCCATAAAGCATTAAATGCCTCTTTTCTCAACTATATTTGCATGATTTTCGACGGCACTAAAATTAATCTGATCTGCCTCTAAGTACGGAAGGAAAGGGGAGAGAAGGGGAGATGAATGAGCAGAACAGGGCTTCAGTTGGCTTTAAAGTGACATCCGTGCTTTTGTCGAATCCTACAGCACAGCTTAAAAGATGATCGCGACTGCCTTTTCTCCATCATCATTATTATTATTTTTTTTTATAATAATTTTTATTGCTTTTTTCCAGGGTAAAAAATACATCATCAAAAGCACAACAAAAGCGGTTTTACAGAAAGAAGAAAAAAAAATTTTAGAAAGAGAAAAAGAAGTTCACTTTTTCACATCAATTTTCATAATCAACCAGACTTCCTCACGTCCTCCATCCCCTGTTTTCTTTACCATAAAATAAACAGCAAATTAATACCTTATTTCAAATGTTTTTGTGTTTTCATTTAGTTATATAGTCCACAATTTGTACATTTCTAAATCTTAACTTATTTTCCAACGTTTACCAATTTCAATACTGAAGCATGTTTTTCCAGAACACTTAGCAAGTTCTCAACATTCATACAACTTATAATGTTTTTGTAGATAGTCCTTAAATTTTTTCCAGTCCTCTTCCACTGCATCTTCTCCCAGGTCTCGGATTCTGCCTGTCATTTCAGCTAATTCCATGTAGTCGATCAGCTGCGAATGCCATTCTTCCAGCGTGGGTAGCTCCTGTGCCTTCCAGTATTTGGCTATAAGAATTCTTGCTGCTGTAGTTGCATATAAAAAGAAGGTTCTATCTTTTTTTAACACTCTCTGGCCCACAATGCCCAGGAGGAAGGCCTCTGGTTTCTTGTGAAAGGTGTATTTAAACACCTTTTTCAACTCGTTATAGATCATTTCCCAGAAAGCCTTCACCCTCGGGCATGTCCACCAGAGGTGAAAAAAAGTTCCTTCAGCCTCCTTACATTTCCAACATTTATTGTCAGACAAATGATATATCTTTGCAAGTTTGACTGGGGTCATGTACCACCTGTATACCATTTTCATAATATTTTCCTTTAAGGCACTACATGCCGTGAATTTCATACCGGTGGTCCACAACCTTTCCCAGTCTTCAGACATAATGTTGTACCCAATGTCTTGTGCCCATTTTATCATAGCTGATTTAACTATCTCATCTTGAGTGTTCCACTTAAGCAGCAAGTTATACATTCTTGAAAGCACTTTCGTCTTAGGTTCAAGTAATTCTGTCTCTAGTTTAGATTTTTCCACCTGGAAACCAATTTTTTTGTCTTTTTTAAAAGTCTCTAAAATTTGGGCATAATGAAACCAGTCTCGCACCTTTCCTTTCAGTTTTTCAAAACTCTGCAACCTCCAAGTATCGCCATCTCTTTCAATTATCTCACAATATTTCAGCCAGCCACTCTCCATATTACGTAGTTTTATAGCCTTTGCCTCCACCGGTGATAACCACCTCGGGGTCTTACTTTCAAATAAGTCCTTGTATTTAGTCCAGACAATGAATAGAGCTTTCCTGACAATATGGTTTTTAAACAGTTTATGAGACTTTGCCTTGTCGTACCAAAGATATGCATGCCACCCAAAAGCATTACTATGCCCTTCCAGATCTAGGACATCAGTGTTTTCTAACAGAAACCAATCTTTCATCCAGCAGAGAGATGCAGCTTCATAATACAATCTTAAGTCCGGCAGGGCAAACCCCCCTCTTTCCTTTGCATCTGTTAATATTTTAAATTTTATTCGGGGCTTTTTGCCCTGCCAGACAAACTTCGCAATGTCCCTCTGCCACTTTCCAAAACATTCCACTCTGTCCACAATCTGAAGGGTTTGAAACAAGAACAACATTCTTGGCAGTACATTCATCTTAACTGCTGCAATTCTACCCGACAAGGAAAGTTTCAATCTTGACCATGTTTCTAGGTCCTTTTTAATTTCCGACCAACATTTTACATAATTGTCTTTGAACAAATTCAAATTTCTCCCAGTCAGATTAACCCCCAGGTATTTCACTTTAGTAACGACATTTAGTTCTGTTTCCTTCTGAAACCCATCTATTTCTGAAGGTGTCAATTTTTTTGCCAAAACCTTGGTTTTTTGTTTGTTTAGCTTGAATCCCGCCACCCGACCAAACTCAGAAATTAATTCTAAAGCCCTTTTTGTACTATCTTCTGGCTCCTGTAATGTCAAAACCAAATCATCTGCAAAGGCCTTCAGTTTATATTGTTTTTCTCCGACCTGTATTCCTTCCACCCGCTGGTCCTTCCTAATCATGTTCAGCAACACCTCCAGGACAGAAATAAATAACAAGGGTGATAAGGGGCACCCCTGTCGTGTCCCTTTTTCAATTTTAAACTCCTCTGTCACCACATTGTTTACTATCAATTTAGCTTTTTGCTCTGAATAAATTGCTTCAATGCCATTTTGAAACGCCCTTCCCACTCCCATCCCTTCCAAATTTTTCTTCATAAATTTCCAAGATATATTATCAAAGGCTTTCTCGGCGTCTATAAAGATCAAAGCTGCCTTCGTATTCAAATTTGTCTGCAATAACTCCAAAACATCGATAATATTCCTAGTGTTGTCAGACAAGTGTCTGCCAGGGAGAAAGCCTGCTTGGTCTTTATGAATTACTTCGTTTAAAACTTTTTTCAGTCTGTTTGCCAAAATGTCAGCAAAAATTTTGTAATCCACATTTAGGAGCGAGATGGGGCGATAATTCCTAAGTTGAGTCTTTTCAGATTCCAATTTTGGGATCAAGGTGATGAATGCCTCTTTCCACGATTCGGGTGCCCCCTTCCCTTCCATAATTTGGTTACATACCTCCATTAATGGCTGGACCAAATATTCCTTCAATGTCTTATAATATTTGGAGGTAAGTCCATCTGGGCCTGGAGATTTGCCTAATTGCATGTTCTGAATGGCACTTTCAATCTCCTGTTGTGTTATTTTGTAATTCAGGGCTGTTTGCTTGTCTTGTGTTAGTTTTTGCAGGCCATGGCTTCTTAGAAAATTATTTATCTCAGTCTCAACTTGGGGTCCTTGAGTAAACAGTCTTTTAAAATATCTCTGGAAACACTTTCTAATATCTTCTGGTTTCTGAATACATTCTCCTTCAACCTCCAGATTGGTAACAAAGTTCAATTTTTGTCTCTTTTCCATCATCATTATTTTTAACCTGTTATGGTTCAAAGGATAAAGATGTAGCTAATCAAAGACTACATGGCAACATTATCTATTTATTAAATTCCCATTCTTCCTCCCCAAAGAGGAGGCAAACACAGAAGTGATAAAACATTTTAAAATAAAATAAAAACAATTAAAAGCTTCCCTGAAAAATGTAAAAGTGTTAATGTAGTAACTGGTAATGACAGAGGTACATATTGTCTCCAGTTACCATGGATTGGAGCCAAGACACCACCCTCTAGCTTGTTCTTAGGATTACGTTCATTTTCCTTGGCCTACAAAGTGAATAAGCTTGCCTTAGGTTATATAAGAACTTAACAGTTAAGAACATCTAAAAAGATAGCGAAGTCCTTCTCTGTTGGACCTGATACTAATGCGCCAGCAACAAGAGAAAATGTACAGGGGATGGGCAGGTGAGTGGGCAATCAAGGTCAAGACTATAGAATGTAGAGACTTATTCAGGTGGTGTGTTTTCTCTTCCGTTTCTGTGATGTATTCTACTTTGATCACCAGTGTGGTATCAGACCAGAATGGAGACCCAAGCCTGCATATTGAACTGGGGCTTGTGAGGATAAAAGGGAGGGAGGAACAGAGCCATGTATATGTCTCACTCCCACCCAAGTTCTTCAGAGGAAGGACAGAATAAAAATATATAAATATAATTTGGCAGGTTTGAGAACTGGAACAACTTTTTGGCTGGTGATATGTGGGAGGTGGGAATGCCCTAGTGGTGGATGATCTTCAGTGGGAAAAGGACTGCATGAGTGTGACCCTGTTGATTTGTCTGGATCTTTAGGTATAATTCTAGAGTGCCTTGCTACGTATGACTTGGTGGCTCTGGTCTTTCCTGGAGGGTGGGTTTCAGAAGACAGTGGTGGTAGAATAAGGCTTGGTTACAGCTTGTGGCTTGTCTGGAGCGACACAGATCATGAGCCCACGTTCAGATGTACTGCTAAATCAAACCATGGCTAAACCCTAGGTAATGTGAGTGTTTGCTCATTCATGCTGAACCATGGTTTGTCTTAGTACTCCATGTGAATTGGACCATTGTGTATTTTGGTAACAAATCTAGCAATTGCAAATATTTGTTGCCAAGGAGCTAATAATTTAAATTTCAGTGCAAGGAAGACAACAAAAGGATCAAGAGAAATGGGAGAAGCTAGGGGAAATGTATTTATTGAAAACATTTTTGCCACATTCTTTAGCTTAAAAGATTCCCTGAGCAGCATATAGATCTATAAAATTGCCCCTCCTCCATCCTTGCCCTCAGGTTTAAAAGGCAGGACACAAAAGGAAGAGAACACAAGGAAAACAAACAATTCTTATCATGACCAGCTTTTATATAAACCATTAAGGGAGAGAAGGAGTCAAATGGAGCTGGTATCTCAGCAGAGGGCAAGGCCTGCTTCCCACTGAAGCTGTCTGATGGAATGGCTGCCGCCAGGTGACACCTGGGGAGCTGAGGCATCCAAAACAACTACACAAACTTAAGGTATCATATCAGCAATGGATGGAGGACTAAGGAGCTACGATATAGCTTTCACCGTGAAACTGCTCAGTTTCACCCCTAAATGACTCTGGCCCCAAATATCTCCACCCTCCTCTCCAGACCCTCTCAGCAAAGGAGCCCTTTTGGTAGTTCCACCACCCTCAGAAGTTTGGGTGGTGGCAGGAGGGGACATTCTTTGTGGCAGCCCTCAAGCTGTGGAAATCCCTCTGTACAGAGCTGTGTTTGACATCCTCATTCTGTAGTTTCCATTGTATGCTGAAGACATGCCTCTTTCCCCAGCCTTTGACATCTGAGATTTATATTTTTTCAATACCCACCCAATTTTCTTTATTGTGTTTGCTTTAAACTGATTTTAATATGTCTTTTTAAATCGCTGTAACCCGCCTTGAGTGCTTATGATGAAGGGTACATAAAAAATTACATGTAATAACACTACTAATGGCTAAAACTTATAGTGCTAAGAAATGCTCTCATTCATTTTTTCTGTGTAAAAAAAATATTTTAGACTTGATAACGATGAATAAACTGTTCATCCCTTTTGTGGGAGGGATGTTACAAGTTTTTACCCTGGATAAAGAACATATCACTCACGGTTCACATCTGGATAGTAAATTCTTCACAGTGTCTGCAGTATTTTGTTATCTTAATTTTACCCCCCCCCCCCTGCAGTGACTGGCCCTGTTGTTCTGTGGTAGCTGTTAACACACCATATTCCCCCCGATTCATATTTTTGGAAGCTTGATAACATTTACAAAAGCGCCTTATTTTTGCACACAGAAAAATTCAGTCTAGCTTTCTGTCCCTCTGCAGGGCAGTAGGTCTAAAGTTGCCACACAACTTTATTTTTGCAATAGCAAGATGAAATGAATATGAATGCAGAACGGGAGCCTTTTGGAAGTCATTGAGCTCTCTACCTCTCACTTTCTTCAGGCTGGAGGTAGGAAAGTCATTAGATTAACCTCTCTTGACAGGTCAGGCTCAGCAAATATTCTTAAAAATAACTCTTACAGTAATTTATGACCTTTTGGGAGCATAATCAATAGTGCTAAGACGAGAGGCAGCCAGACTGCGCTTCCTGATAGGAGAAAGTTTCTTGTCTTTGTAATGTTTGCGTTCTGTCTGGCAGTCAGCCTCACTGCACACAAGCAGTGATATCATAGCCCCTGCTACTCAATCAGATTTGGAGACATACATTTTTATTGTCAATGTACTGTCTCCTCCGTGATTTCATACAGTATCTGATTCCAGAAGAAACTGGTGTGCAAATGTGATTGCAAAGCAAAGGAGGGAAGCTGCACAGACCAATTTCTGCTGTGTCTATTGTCTCCCCTCTGAATCATTCGATAACAGAGACATTCTTGCAGGCTGAAAGAAGCAAAGCGTGGACCTTGTCTTTGCATTATAAAACAGCCCTGAAAGAAAAATAGAATAGAAAAATAGAGTATCCCACATAAAAATACCCACCTGAGGAGTAAGCCTTTCGTAAATTGTTGTTAGAGAAATCCTTGCAGTGTCTAGAACTGGCATTTTGATGTTCCCTTTGCTCTGTGACCCACAGAAGCCATGCTTATAAAGTTCTGTTTTCCTGGGAATGGTTTGTAGTGGTGGAACACCTGCTTTGGATGCAGAAGGCCCTAGATTCAATCCCCAGCATTTCCAGGTAGGGCTGCGAGAGAATACTGAGCTAGATGAACCAGTGTTCTATCTCAATAAGAAGGCAGCTTCATATGCTTCTGTACACATTCTTCTTGACAATCCTTTATCATATGTCTCATTTCTAAGCCCCATGTGTGGTTTTGATGTAGCTCCACTGTTGCCTTGAATTCTACCTCTTTAGCCAACCATTTGCTTGGTGTCCTTCTTCATTACCCACCGCTTACTCTGTTTGGCTTTCACTCCTCATACACTTGGCCTGCAGCACTCATATCTCAACCTTCCTCCTTCTTGGCAATAGCACATCACCTCATCTGCCTTTACATCCTGATTAGGCTTTCCTGAGGATTTCCCATTTCATTAGCGCCATGGAAAATTTAAGAGGATACACCATGACTCTCCCCAACAAGAACAGAATGGGCGCAGGAAGCTCCTGACTCTGCCCTGATACAACTAAGACCAGCGCCACCTATTGACTAAACTATATAATGACACTACCCACACAATTAGTCCCACTTTTCTTCACGTTTCTTTCATGTCTTTCCCTTTTCATTTTTTCCTTTACTTGTTCTCCCCTTAGATAACAATATATCTTACCCAACAGCCAACCCTTTTATCTTAGAATCACAGACTGATGGGCTCTCTTCCCACTTAATTTTAAATATTTTTAAGCCTCTTTCATTCTGAATGCTTTCAGAATGGCACACAGTTTCATTTTAGGACATTTTCCAGATTCCCCTTTCAAATGATGTGTGATGGACAGTTACTAAGGAGAGCCCAGGGCCTTCTTGGTACTGGTGCCCTGACTATGGAATGTCCTCCCCATTTTGGGTTCTACTTCAGGTGTTTTTTTGATGCCAGGTGAATATTTTCCTCCTAGGCTTTTAGAATTATTTTTCATTTCCCTTCCTGTTTTTGTTTTAGTTCTGCTTACTGATTGTATGCTGCTGTGTGGGCTTTTATTAATTTTGTGCTGGGGTTGCCTTTATATATTGATTGTTTTTAGTACTGTTGATTGTATTTGCATTTGTTGATTGGCTATAACAGAAATAAAAGCATGAAAGGCATGAAAGCATAAAAAAATCAATTTAAGAAATACCAGAAAACGCATACACTTTTGTTAAAAAAACAAAACAAAAGAAACACTATTGAATCTAAGATTTTATATTAGAAAGTCCAAGCAAACAGGAAGTTATTTACCTTCTCCATTTTGTCTGCTTCAGACAGACCCTTCTGTATGTCTAACAGAGGCGCGAACGTTTTGCTGTCAACCAAACTGGTATCTTTCCACTTCTTTAGAAAGACCAAATTCTGAACAGTCTGCTGTTGATTATTTGTTCCCATGGTTGTTGAAAATACACCTGTTCATCCATACATTCATCCTGCTTTTTGGTTTTAAGAAGTTGTGATTTGGTTTGAGCCTTTGGGGGTGGATTAGAACCAAATTAGGTATCATATTGCATGTAGCTAAGGAAAGCTGAGTTCCTCTTTGCATTGTTGTATCAGTGTATCGATTGTTTTGGGTGCTAGGTATCCTTTCAACTTCAGGGCTAAGTCTAAGAGATACTATATGACAGAATAAGACTATCAAAGAAAAGAACCAAAAGTACAAACAAAAAAGAAAACATAATCAAGCTTTGCTTGTTTGTACTTTTGATGTTACATTAATAAAAAAACCTTTATATGAAAAAGTAAACTAAAAAACTGTAACAGGGCAAAACACTGGTATATTAACACAGGAGTATCTGTTTTACAAACTGAATGTATATAATGGCCCCATATCTATGGCACACAGAGTGAGGTGCAGGTAAGTCCAGTTGATTTCAGTGGGTTGAAACAAATCTTACTGTATTGGATCTAGAAACTGGATTATTTAGTCAAAATGGTGTGTGATTCAGATGAGCCTAAAAGAGTTTGACTTTGTTGCCAGACCTATCATTTTACTTTTCACGAAAAAGTCTTTTCTGTATTTTGATATAAACCCATTCACACTGATGGTTCATTATTGATGCTCATCAAAGTAAGCAAACATTAAAATTACATTGTTGAGTTGCTAACTTTCTGCATTTCTTCCTCTGTTTTTCTACAATTGCACGTGCATCTCATACAATGCTTTATTCACTAGCCGTACAGGAACTTGAGGGATGTTAAGTTTGTCAGTAGGGACTCTATACTTTGTAAAATATTGAATGGGCTTTCATTTTAGTATCAGCGTAAAAATACATGTAATTGGAGTAGGCATACATTAATTAACTTTCATATTCTATTATCATAAAGATTCTTTCTTCTACTACAGTATGTTGCCAGATTTCCTAAGATAAATTTTGTTTCTGTTTAACATTTAATAAAGTAAACTGGATGCTTCCCAATTAAACTTTCCTATAACTTCTTCAATCAGATAATATAATTAATTTAGGAACAAAATCTCTTTGCTATTTTAATGCATTTATGTTGGCAATGGGGTTATATTGTATTATAAATCCCCAATCAAATATTCTGTTTTTTGGGATTGTATTTTATTCTCTTTTAAGTTTTTTGGGGGGAGGTTATTTTTTTGGTCTTGCATTTTGTTATGTTCATTTGTTGGGTTTAAATTTTATTTATAAATTGTGTGAATACACTTTTCTGCACTGCCTTGGAATGCTGGCCTTTCTTTTTAAAATTCATTTAGTGCAAAGCTGGAGCAACTCCATACTTCAAGGAGGGTGAAGAAAGTGTTCATCACACCTCCAGCACCTTGTCTGAAACTCTTTTTGAAATATACCTGCATGACACCAAGCACAATATCTAGTTCTTTCTCTGACCCTGTACCATTTGTTTAGGCTTGCTACTAAATAATATATTGATTCCCCCACTGGATTGGCTGGTTGGAGTGGAAAAACACGAGCAAGCAACATGAGTAACTTCCAGCGAAGGTCGGCCCATTAGGGTAAATCACCAACCTCTACCAGCACCCACTTTCCTTACTTCCAGTCCAGGGATGACACTGTACATCAGATTCCCTTTCCTTAGTGTCAGTCTTGCCCTTCTGCAATAAGACACTAGGATGTTAATGAATTTAAGGCTTGATCGACTGTTTCAGGGCAGCCCAACCTTTCATACCAAGTGGGCCACAAGAGTACTTTGACATGGAACCTGTGGGCTGCACACTGTCTTGTCGCACACAGATGGGGTGAGCAAGGCCAAAATTTCACACCCAGCCCAGCCCTTATGCTGCCTTTCCATAGATGACCAAGCAAGGCACTGGACTTTGGGAAGGAGATGTGAGGCTCTGGCAGGGTCCTAGAGCACTCCCACCCCATTCCCAAAGCTGGGAAAGCACTAACTAGGCTTTGGGAAGGAGGAGGGAGAACTCTAGGAGCCTGTCAGAGCCCTCAGATCTCCTTCCAGTGCCTCACTTACCCAGCTTTGTGAAGGCAGCGTGAGGGCTGGTGGCGAGGGGCATCAAAAGTTGCTGAAGGGTGCCAAAAGAGGCTTTGAGAGCTGTGTGTCAGATCACCCTGGATTAAGTTGATAATGATTAGGGACAGAGACCAACTCCCTTATGAGGAAAGGTTGCAACATTTGAGGGGGGGGGGGTTAGTTAAGGAAAATAAGGCAAGTGAGGGGGTTATGATAGAGGTTCAGAGCATGTGAACAGGGAGATGTTTTCTCCCTCTGGAGCCCTGGGTCATCCAATGAAGCTGCCTGGTGGGAGACAAAAGGAAGTACTAGTTCAAAAAGCAGCACGTAGATGAACAATGCAATTCACTATCACAAGATGTAATGATGGGCACTAATTTGGACCACTTTGAAAGCGGACTGGACAAATTGATGGAGGATAAAGGTATCTTTGCCTATTAATCAGGATGGCTATATGCTCCCTTCAGGATCCGCATTTCTTTGAATATAGCTCCTGGAGAGCAATAGTGGCAGGGGCTTTCACCCTCATTTCATACTAGTGGATTTCCTATAGGCAACTAGTTGGCCTTTGTGGAAAACAGAATAATCACTTCAGTAGGCCTTTGGTCTGATCCCACAGAAATCTTCATATGTGCTTTAGCTTTAACATTTTCCTGAATCATTGAAGTTGTCATAAACGGTGCCAAAGAGTAAAAACCACAACTTTTAAAATGTTTCATTACCTCTGCATATGATTCTATGTTAACAGAATTCTCATTCATCCACTTTCATAATTATCTAGTTCCCATTTTAAATATCAAGGATGTACTGTATCCATTTTTCTAAATCCACAGTTCTCAAAAAGAAATAGCATAGCTTTTCAGAAAAGCTTGTATATAATCAGCACATGGACTTATGTGTTTTTGTAAATATGACACGAACAGAATGATCAATATGATTGTTCAAAACATGCCTTTAGCATGAAAGCATACTCAGCTGTGGTAAGTTCGTATGAAACAGATGACTGGATAGTTCTGCTTTCTTTACTCTGCATAACAGTTTATGCTGTAGCTTTGTAGTTATGTTATGTTACAGTTTATGGTGGGTTAAACATAAAGCGAAAGTTTCCATTTTGCATTGCTATGCTGTAAATGGGTAGTAGAGCTCATGACATCTAGATTTAAAAACAAAGCATGTTCTTTTCTTTCTTGAAGACTGAAGTTCAAATGAAAGGGTAAATAACTGTAAATGAAAAGCTACAATACTTGCTAAAGCTGTCTGAGATCAAATGAAAGTAGTAATATCAAATGCAAGTCAGTAAGAAAACCCAAAAATACATCCTGTGAATGTAAACAGATACAACTGATCAATCTTCCGTGGTGCCGCCTGGTCTTACTGAGGTTGTGGTTCTAGCAAGGTCAGTTATGAGATCCAAGGGCCTTGATCACAGTTTGTATAGAGTATAGAGTCATTTGCTTTCAGTGCAATATATCCAATGTGTAGAGTCATCTATACACTGAGTCCTTTATGATGGATGAAATGATTACTGAAGCAGAAGATCAACTCTAAAAGGGGCAGGAGAACATATTCCTCTTATGAAACTGGGTATCCCTAGCAAAGTCTGCCAATGATTTTACTGAAAGCATCATGGGAAAGCATTGCCATTTTCTGAGATGCATCATGGAGTGGAGTTTTAAGGCACAAGTCGGTGGAGTTCTTGAGGTCTATTATCATGCCAAGTCTTTTTCAGGGCAAATTGCTCTAATGCAAACTGGGCTCCAATGGCTCTCCCCAAAGTTGTAGCTAGATCTGCAATGGGTATGTGAACTGTTACAGCCAGTCTATTTTGAACAGACCCAATTCTTAGGGATAAAAGGAAATCATCAGACTGGAGTATCCATGTTCACAAATATCTACCTGTGATCAGGAAAACAATTTTGCCCCAAGGACCATGGACAGTTCCACTGCTGTAGCATAAACCTGAAGCTTGATTTTGAGACACTGGGGAGAAATCACTAATTTTAAAGAATTGTAGCCATGATCTTTTATTGTTATAAAAGAAATCACTATAGCCAGGTTTGTATGATTGTAAATTTAATGCACAACACTTGTGTTCCTTGTCTCATATTTACGTTTATTCTGGTATATTGTTATGTGCTCTTTCTTCTCCACCACTTTTCTGTGAGTTTCCCCATTTTATGTTTCTGAAATGAGCTCAACACTGTCTCTTTGTTCTGCCTACATTTATTTGTTTGTTTCAGCTTTTTGTACCCAGCCCTTCTTCACATGATATCAAGATGGTTTACAGTCAGTTAAAACAACAGTCCAAACTTAAGCCCAATAAAACATCCACAACAACCAAACATTCACCCCACTGAAAGTTCAAGCGCAAAACATATTATATATAAGAGACTCAGCAAAGCAGTTTCTCAATATCCATATCAAATTCTCGAGCTTCTTCCTGCACAAATACTTTGCTTTTATGGGATGGCGTAGTGATGGATCTCAGTGGTAGAATGCATGCTTTGCATACAGAACATCTGAGGTTCAATCCCTGGCATTTCCAAGTAGGGTTTGAAATGCCCCCTGCCTGAAATTCTGGGCAGCTATTGCCAGTCAGTGAGGTCAGTACCAAGAGAAATGGGTGGGTGGTCTGAGTTGGTATAAGGCCTTTCCCCATTGAACTTTGATATGATAACTAACTCATCTTAGCATCATGTCGTTATAATAGCAACCCGGAATCAGCAGCCATGTCAACTGCCTGGGATGTCTCAATTGCATAATAAGACCTTAGTGTATTAATTTCACTCTACCTGTCTGCTGTACCAGTCCACATTGAGAGGCAGGGTTTATTAGAGGCAGAAAATGAATGTATTAAGTGATTAAACAGTTCACCTATAGTTCAGGACCAATGGTTTTAATCCATGTAAGGAAACTTTGTATGTTCCTAATAGTTTTTGCTTCATTATGTCACTATGACAACTCTTCAAATTAGTATTGTTATGCCCATATTGCTGATGAGTAATCTAAGAGATAGCGGCTTCCCTGAGCATCTAATGAGTTTATACTAGATCCTTCACCATTGTGTAGCCACTGCTCTATAACGCTCAGTCCACATCTTCAAAAGTTATTGTATCTAAAATTGAAGGGGTGGGATGGAGATCCATGTCAACGTCAAAAATATAGAAGGAGTCTCTGTTGCATGTTACATGTTTTCTTTCTATGCTCTTGTGTTGTTTTAAATATGTGATAAATAAAAACTGTGTTATTTTTCTCCTGTCGGAGACCTGATTGCAAAAGGTCTCCAAAAAATGAGCACCCAGCAAAAGTCATACTGAATTGCAGAATAAGCAAACTCAGAGACAAATCACCTGCTATGTTTAAAACTGAAAATCCCTCATCCAGTTTACAAGAACTGGGTGTGTACCAGCAATGTAAAGTAAACTGGATTTTTTTTTAATTTTAAAAAAATCGTGCTTTTTGACACTACCACTGTATTCCTGTTTGGGTTATCTGTCTATGTTTTGTCTGTGAAATGTTTAGGCCTTATGCTTTTTTGAAAAAAGAAGCCCTTCTTTCCTTTGCAACCAGTGTATCAAACTATTTGTTGACTCCCAGCTTGTAATTCTATATATGTGGCCTAAAAACTGAATTCACTCAGAGATCAAGTAAGCAGATTTGACCAGTGTCTGCCAGTAGTGGAAAATTCCTTCTTTCTGTAAGTTGCATGTTTACAGATGTCCATAAGCCACACACACACACACACACACACACACACACACGTCTACTTTGAAGAAGGAGAAAGAAAATACATGTGCATAATACTGAATTAGACCATAGGGTTGCAACATGCAAAACAAATAGCTATAAATATCACTATGTTTATTATGGCAGCTTCCTTTTACAGAAAGGATATTATTTATGTCCTACCTATTCACAGCTCTCCCCAGAATGTTAGCTGATAAACAGATTTTGCTTAGTTAAAAAAGAAAGTCTGGGAGAAATAACAGAAGACCCTGTTTTCTAATACTATATTCTACAGCAGCTTCTCCCAAAGTTGGGTCACCAGATGTTGTTGACTACAATACCCATCATACCTGACAATTGGGCCATGCTGGCTGGGGCTGATGGGAATTGTAGTCCAACACCTCCAACCATTCCTGATAATTGGCTATCCTGGCTGGGGATGGTGGTGGTGGGAGTTGGAGTCCAGCAACTCCTAGGGGTCACAGGTACCCCACCCCAGCATTACAACTCTTGAACCACCACAAAACTGAATTTGATTAACAACACGAGGTCCCAACGCCAAATGGCACTCCAGCACAGTCCCTCAAGCTCATAAAAGCAGACACATCCCCCACATCCTATCTCGCTTAAGCCTTGTAGCACATATGGCTGTCCACCAGAATGTCTCACTGTTCTGGATGACGTTCTATCTTTACAAAGAGATTACATAGTAATCACAAAATACACTCATAGAACATCTTGGCAAAACAAACATACTCTCTCCAAGGCATGTTACATTGCAAAGTAGTTTGGGGCAGGGAGGGGGAACCTTCTGATAAAGGAATATATGCGCTGCATATTTTCTAGCTGACCACATCACAATGTTTACTGAACATATCTGGTTTCTGTCAAAGCTCAGAAAACAGCAGGCTAGAAGGTCATCACAGTCTGCAGCGAGCTATATGGAAATAAACTGGGGGAAAGTTAGACGTTGGGCATGCTTCCTTGTCTTTCTATTCGGCAAGGGAAGAAAGGATTCCTTGGTTAGAACCTAGGATTTAATTTTCTTCCAGGCATAGTCTTCCTTTGTGACCCTTAGGTGACCATTTAATCACTTAAAACATTAGTCTCCTGCCTGTTGTATTAAGAAGATAATAAAACACTATTGCTCAAGGTGTACTGGGTAGGTTGGGTAGGATTAATAACTTAAGGAGTTGTTATACAATCAAGACGTCCCAGACTGTTGAGGTGCCTGCTGTTTCTGGATTGTTGATATAGCCACACAAGGCTTAGATGATTTGGGCATCTTATCAGAGTTACATAGGAATGTGGGAAGCTGCCTTACACTGAGTAAGATCATTGTGGTATCTAGCTTCTCTTAGTGTGGTCTATGCTGTCTGGCAGTGGCTGATCAGAGGGGATATTCCTGTCCCTATCTAGAGATGCTGAGGATTAAAACTTGGGGCCTTCTGCATACAACACAGATGCTATACCATTGACCTATGCCCCTTCACTAGCCAGGCACACCTTCCTTTCCAACATCTCAGGTATGCCATGTCACTGTGTAGCATAGGCGCTGGCTCCTAGGGGCCAAAACACTTTCAGCCTCCTCAATTTTTTTCCCAGGGGACCACCCGTCGTTGTTCAGGGTGAACATGAAGACAGGTGCAGAGCAACATCAGGATGCCGTGTGCACAACATCAGGATATGGGATGTCACACACATGATATCAGGACGTCATGCAATGTTGTGCGTTCGATGTCATTACATCGCATCAGCCCCCTCAATGGTTGTTTCTTTTTTTTTAAGAAGATGGCGCTTCTGCCATGCAGTGAATTTTGGATCCCACCTCTGCCTGCCGGTTCCCAACACCCTGTCACACTTGAGCCTGTCTAGGGAACAGAACTCATGATGGGGCTATAGAAATCAAGGGACAGGTTTGAGGGGTCACCACCAGTTTCAGGGAGCAGATCTCGCCCTTCCTCAATGACTCAAATTTGTCAAGAACTGCTAGAAGAGATTGTTTAAAGGACACATATCGGTGGTATTGGTTTGCCCCTGTATTTCACGCCATATGAATGTCATTCCTAGTCTCTTCTTGCATGCAGCTTTTGCAAGCCAAGTGTGAACCACGACACCAAGCCAAAAAGCATTCCTAGTGACGGTTTCAGCTGTTGAACTCCCATTCTCTTAGAAGTTGTTGAAAAGCAGAGACCAAGAATATTTAGAAGTGCTGTAGTACCATATTGATTTGGCTGAATTTTATTGTTAAGCAGGAGTGAAATAATTTGAATAATTTATTTTCTATAATGGTTTTAATTAGATGCTTTATTCTGGTATTTAAACTGCATTTTTAAAAAAAATGTTTTCAACTGCTATTATCCCTAACACTGGTATTCAGCTTGTAGTTCACAAGCCTTTTGGGAAACGAAGACATACATTTGCGTGCATGCTAGGGAATTTGAAAAAATTAATTCAGTTCACATTTAAAGGTGAAACTACCTAATTTTCAGTTACTGAAAACAATATAAGAACTGATACACAGCCACCCTTTGAAATTCACACATCCCTGAATTTTGCAGTGCAGTTCTCCTGCAAGTAATGTATATAAAAATGCATATATTGAGGTAACCTCTGCATGAAAATGCATGTATTAGTGAATATAAATTTACATTTATATAATTTACATATAAATTGTTTTGCAAAAATTTGTGCATTAGGAGAAAATTCACACAAATGTGTACATTAAGAGAAATTAGCACTGAAATGCTGATGGATTTTCATGTTTTTCTAAAAGAAATCACAAACTCCTTTGGAAAAGTGGTGAGAAGATAAGATTTAAAAGTGAGATACTGAGAGAAACTGAAATTGGCAGATTCTCCCATCCTTAGTATATGGGTACACAAACACATAAGTGCTGGTGTACTTTCTGAGACTCCTCCCACTTTGCACAAAATAACATCAGAGGCAGCCATCAGCTGCAGTAAGGCCAAATTAAGGAAAATCAAGCAAGCCCCTTGTGTAGCAGAAATTAAATACCATCAGGCAATATCTATCATGCATTTATCAAGACCTGCCTTTCCCCATTTCATGAAAAGCTGCTACTTCAGAAAGAATGCAGAAAATAAGAGGCTTTAAATATGAAAAATGAAAACACCTTGTAGACTGGCACTTAATAGCTGTGAAAGTTACACCAAAACCACCCAGCTCCTGTGCCTGGAATGTGTTAAAAGAGAACATGCACTCTGAGTAGCTTTGAGCTGAAGAGGAAAATGATTGGCTTGGGTTTTCCTGAGTATCTCTCAAGAGCTCTGCCCTCCACTGACACCTGTAATTATGGAGTGCATTTTGCTCTTGGAATTTCAGGTGTTGTTGGCAGAACCCAAAATCACGACTAGGCTATGTAGCTTGATTCCCGCCACCTGCTCTGCTCTGTTATTATTTCATACTAGCTATTATTTTATTACAGTGCTTGGATGAATGTGTGGGGAAGGCCAAATTAAACAGAGCTCAGACACAGAATGTCATTTATGCTCAATGTGTAGTAGTGTGAGAAGTATACTTGAGAAGCATTAACACATCAGGGGAAGCCTGTATAATACTCCTGAGCTAACCTGAAACAGAAGCATCAGGGGGTATGCAGCAGTCTACAAGAATAACAGTTAGTATTAGCAGTTCTGAACACACTGATTTCCTTTGCAACACATGACCCTCTCCTCCAAATTTATTGACAAGTTTTTGCCCATTCAGAGCTGTGGACTGGGAGCAGAGAACAGGATTGCAGAATGGAAGGTGAATGTAAAATGGAATAAAAACTTTACGGAAACCACCCAGGCCAAATTGAAATTGCTACTAATGCACAAAGGGCACTGACCTTTTCAGCTGGTCCATGAAACCACATTTAAAAGGTGACTCTGTGCATATAGACCAGCACTGTTGTGGATGTGGCTCTACTGTGCAGATCCTACCCAAGTGGGACAAATTTTTCTTGTGGCACCTTTAAATGGGACCATACTGAAGCCGTCCTTCATGATCTCATGGCTGTGGGGAAATTCTCCATTTTATTTGCAGTCTGCAAAATTGGAAGGGAATATTTTGCCAAATACTCCCCAGGGGGAGGAGAAATTTTCCAATAGTGTATTGGAGGCATCCCCAAATTGTAACCTTCCCCTAATGCTTCGTATAAAATTTTAGGGGCTTGAGCAGGTCAATTTCTTCTGTCCCATTGCACATTCTTTTTTACCCTTCCAAGTGACACTCTGAGGCTCAACTGCTCCCAATATTCCACAGGTCTAAGAAGCTCACAGACACTTGTAAAACCAGTTTGGGATCCTGGAATTAAAGGGCCAATGCCTGCTCCTCCATTTTTGCAAAACATAAAGCCCAACTGTTACCCAGATGTGTAGGGACAAGTAAAACTGAAGGAGGAGGGAGAAAGACCTTGAGAAGAAGAAGCTATAAAACTGGTACGAGTTCTAAGAGGAGGTGTACTGGCCTTCTGTTTTTGTAAAACAAGAACGCTCGGACTCTTGGAAGTCATATATGGCACTAGAATAGAGTGTGGGAAGAGAAACAGAGCAAAAGTCCAAATCCATGTACAACTTAATTGCCAAGATGGCTTCTAAGCAGTTGACAAGTTTAAACCAATTACACACAATTAACATGCACTAAAAAACAATTCCGTTAAAATATAACATTCACAATTAAGACATCACAACAATTAAAGAAAAGTTGAAACGGCAATTAAACAGTTTAAACCAGGAGGTTCAAGTCAGGAGATCTGGGGTATACAGATGTGCTTTCAATCGCTGATGGAGTGCCAATACTGATAGGGTTCCCTCAGCGGAGAGAGCTTGACTTGAAAAGCCTTCTCCTTCATCCCAGATATGTGGAGGTTGATTTCTCATTGTTGAAGGAAAGCAGTTTGCATATGCTTAAAGGCACTCTCATTGGAATATATTGAATAGAGTGCAGGACTTTGGTCAATAAGATGTAGGTTTCAAATCCTGGTTTAGTCACATAACTGATGAAGTGATCAGGAGCTACCTGCTACTTTTCAGCCTAGCCTACCTCATGCGGTTGTTGTGAGGTGGAAAAATAGGATAAACCCTCTGAACTGCTGGGATGGACATGTTACAGATAAGAACATTTAAAAAGTTTCCGTTATATTGTGGCTTTAGAAACAAGTTCTGAGGCAAGTGCTGGCTCACCCGAACCCTTTGTTCTGGAAGGTCATTAATATATAATCCTGTTCAGTCCCTGAATACATACGGGTGGCTATAGGAGAAAGAGTTCCTACTTGTATTCTTGTGAAGAACGCATCCCCCTCAGTTTCTAAAGTGGGCCCAATTATGCTGTTATGGATTGAGTCGTTACTCACAGTGTTCTATCATTTCATGTTTCTGGCATCATTAGGCGGAAAGGCTAACAGAGCAATTCATTTCTGCAGTAAACCTAATAAATACATTTTTGATGAAGAACTTACTGGGCATGCACAATAACATGTTTTTAAAGATGAAATAACCCTGCTCTTTTGAATTCCTTTTCCTAGCCAAAGCCTAACAGGGGTTAGTGCACAGTATAGACTAATTGCCTACATAATTTCATTTTATGAAACAAAGGGCTTTAAAAATTATAGGGTTATATAAAAGCATCTGAAGCCACTAAGTCAGTTTTGGTTTTTCTTCTTATACAAAGGAAACAGTGGTTTATACATGGTGTGAACTGTAACAGATTTTTTTTTTTTTGAGAAAAATATGCTGGAATGTTCCAACTGGATACTAAACTTGCATTTCTAAGCCGTATTTCTCTGACCTGATGTATTCACAATATATATCACAGAAATTATTTTCATTGCTTGCTGTCATAACTCCCTGCCAAGCAGCTTTTAGCAGCTTCATTTGTTCCCTTATCTTCTTCATGCCCACTTCTCAGTTTTCTTTTTCTGGAAGGAGGATGTGTTTTAATTTGGGAGACCCAGGGCTCTGCCACAGACTCCTCATTGAGTTTTCAGCAAGCCACTTTCATTCAACCTCAGCTCCCCATCTGTAAAATGGGCACAAAGGCAATATGTGAAATCTTGGAGCTGCTGTAGTGTGGCCATTAAGTATAGAATGATTAACCACAAGAGGCATAGGAGCTCTAGGTGGAATCTACAGACACATATAAAAAAATGCTGTGAAAATGCTTTTTTAAAAAAACGTTTTAGGGGAAAAAATTACATTGAATTTGCCATAGCTCACTGTCGCCATCTAGTGTCACATTTGTGTATTGTACTTTACAACACACTTAAAACGTTTTATTTGCAGCTGTTTAGCTGAGTCGCTAGTCATGTGTTCAGAAAGCAATGGTAACTGTGTGAAGAAGGGGAGTGAGGTCGTGTTAACGAGACCTAATGACAGGCCCCTAGCTGTCTGGTCCTTTGGCCAAGGCACAGCCTGACTCCCTCCCTAGGCAATCTTCGCGGAGCTCTGGCCCAATGGTTGCCAGTGGCTTGAATTAATTAATTTTATAATGAATGATTTTAGAGTGTCGTTTATGCTGTACGTTTGTACTGTTTTATTGTTGTTAGCCGCCTTGAGCCCGGCTTCGGCTGGGGAGGGCGGGATATAAATAAAATTTTTTATTTATTATTATACCGATTCCCAATGGGTTGGTTTGCCTGCAGTGGGGCAGCCAGGTAACATGTATAGTTCTCTAAAAGAAGAGATGCTGAAACAGGTGCATGAAGGACACCTTGGCATGGAGAAATGCAAGTGGGACCTGTATCAAAATGTTGCAGCATGGAATGCTTCTATTCTAGTGCCAGTCATTCCTCCTTCTGGGAGACTCCATTTCCCCTTGACATGTTTTCTCCCAATAGACATGCATCATTCTGTGGCTGCTGGGCATACACAATTATTGGGCTGTTTTTCCTATATATATATATTTTTTTTTTTGGGGGGGGGGAGTTGTCTCCTTAGGTTCCTCTGTGCTCCTCCATATCTTTTCTGTTTTTGCAAACCTTGGGATTCCCCTGAGCATACTGAGATGAACTCCTTCGATTGCAGAAGGACTGGCATTGGGAGATTAAATCCACTATTAGGTTATAAAGGAGTCTGGTTATCTAATCTGTGCTGTAGTCTTTCTGGGCAGGGACTAGTTCCCATAAACCAGATGGGACAGTGACAGCAGAATATAAATGTAATATCTTAGTGGTCATAATTGCTGAACTTGTGGGCTACAAGGCTCCACAGCGTGAGACAGTGGGGTCTTGGCCTCTCCTTTCCTTGTCCCAGTAAAAGGCACTGGAAACAGAAGTCACTGGACATACGGTATAACCCACTTGCCAGCAAATAAGAGCATTCCCACAGATCTAAAGATGCAAGAGGACAACAAGGGCCACAAAGGCCAAGACTTGGCTTCGAGATCTCGGCTAGTTCACTGCTGTTCTCCAGATAGCGCCAAAATAGATTTACTGCACATATTTGTCTGGCATGTTAGGAGTCTTCTTCTTAATTAAAAGCACAGTCATTGCTTGATAGCATCATAGAGCTGGGAGAAAGCAAAATGATATTATCCACTCTGAGCTCTTATCCAGGCTGTCTGGTGCACACAGTGGATTAAGAAGGGGCCGTATGTGCAGAGGTGCGGGGGAAGGGGATTTTGAAAAATTGTAGTACAGAAGATGGGTCTGTAATCTTAACTGATTAAATCTTATCAGTGTGTGACATCGTGGCAACCCCCCCAGCCCCACCGCCACCCTTGTAAAGAGTACCACATCAAAAGAGCAACTTTCCGTTCCACTGTATTTATGTTAAATTGCTGACTTAAAACATACACAGACCAACACCATGTCAGAGATCAGAACAACTCTACTGAAAATGTCCCCATTTTATTACGCCAGGAGAGGCCACAGGTTGGTGGTAGAGCACATGCCTTGCAGGCAGAAAGACGCAAGCTCAAACTCTTAAGATGGGAGAGCTGAGAAAAAGCCTTGCCTCAACTCTGGAGAATTGGAGATTCCAGTGCTGGACTCGGTGGATCTGATGAGGCACAAGTCTAAAAATGACTCTTTTTTTTTTTTTTTAAAAAAGATATTTATTACTTTTTCAACATTTCCAACACAACACTACAAACAAAAAAGAAAAGAGAAAAAACAATACAAATACAATACAAAAACGCTATATGGACTAACAAAACAAAACAAAACAAAAACAAACAAAACCAATTTAAAAACACCTCAAACATTTTCAATATCTTATATTTCATTCACTTATTTCCAGCGACCTCCTCACACCTCCCTTTTTGTATTCCACTTCTATTAATTGTTTCAGCAATTCCTTTCCATCCTACTCTGTTTTCTATCCGATAATTATCTTAACACATTCTTGCCTTATTTTTCCTTTAATTTTCTATTAATCTATTTATACTTAATTCCTTATGACATTTCTACTAAAGCCATATAACTTCATTCCAACATTTTTCTAACATTCCTTAATTTTACAATATTTCTATAAATAGTCTTTAAACTTTTTCCAATCTTCTTCCACTGACTCTTCTCCCTGGTCTCGGATCTTGCCAGTCATTTCCGCCAATTCCATATAGTCCATCAACTTCGTCTGCCATTGTCCAACACTTCAGTGCTTTCAAGAAGCAACCATTCTCTCAACCAGCAAAAAGCAGATGGTTCACAACGAGATTTAAAGGTCTGGCAGGGCAGGTCCACCTCCTTCTTTGGCATCCATCAATATCTTAAGTTTTACTCGAGGCTTCCTGCCCTGCCAAACAACTCTAGAAACATCCCTCTGCCACCTCCTGAAACACTCCATCCCATCCAAAGCTTGCAATGTTTGAAACAAAAGCAACATCCCCAGCAACACAGCAGCCCTCATCCCCACCACAGTAACTCGGCCCAACAGTAACAACTTCTGATTTGTCCATATTTCCAAATCCCCCTTCTCTTCAATCCAATATCCTTCACAGTTATCCTTAAACAGATTCACATTTTTGGCGGTCATACTAACCCCCAAATACCTCTCTTTCTCAACCAATGTTAGTCCTGTCGCCTCCTGAAACTCTGTCAAGCTTTCCTTTTCCAGTTCAGATAGGGCTCTGGTCCTCAAATTCATCTGTTCTTCTTTAAGTTCAATCATAACGGATGTCAGCTTATGTTCATCAGGTTGTCTTTGTATGGATGGGACTCTCCTCTCCAGCTGTATTGCTTTAGATTCAGCAGCAAGGGTTTTTCCCTTGACTTCATCTGCAGTTTGCCGTATCAAAGTAGATTCCTGTGTCAGTTTCTGGGTGGTTTCTGAATTGGTATTCACCTTTTGTCCCAAGTTATTTAAACTTTCTACGATTAAGTCAATTTCAATATTTGCAGCATCCATTTTCACATTTATCACGTCTGTTTTCTTGTGAAGTTGTTCCAGCGAATCGTTTATTTTCAATAATGCAGCCACTAAGGCCTCTTCTGTCGACATCCCGTCTGTTTTTTCCTTTCCATTTGCCACAACACTTAGGAGATTCAAGGTCAATTCCAAAGTCTCACACTTTTTTACCTTGCAGCTGGAAATTCCCCTAGCCCAGCTCCTGTAAAGTAACCAATTTCAAAAGCTTCCACTAGGGGAAAACAGTTTCTATTTGTATCAGTCAGTATGTCCTCTTTTAAACACAGTTTCAATAATCCAAAGTTAGTTTCAATTTTCAGTTACTTTCCTCCTTTTTTTGAAAACAACCGGAGACAGTAGAAACAATGTATTTTCTTGTTTAGCTACCTGTCAATGAAAGTTCTAAACGCTGTCAATGGATGTTCCAAAAAACATCAATCCTGCTAGCAGCCCGTTTCCAGGGTCAGAGCGGTGGTATTTTAACTCTCTTAACTCTCTCCTACAGGCATATTCAGTCCACCACTCCCCCCCCTCTTCTCCTGTCTCCAAAAAGGGGGGGGGGGTAGTTCTTTACCGATGGAAATTTAGTCTTTTACAAAAGGCTTTCCAAGACTTTAGCTTGCAGCCTCCTTGCTTCAGTTTATCTACAAAAAGGGGAGGCGGACTTCCTGTATTGAACCTCCCCATTTCGATGCCAGATTAAACGTTTAAAAATCCAATTCTTCCCAATTCAGCTCTACTCACGGGTAATTACTTTAGAGTCAAATTGTCCACAGGAAAAAGTCAGTGCTCTCCGACAACAGCTATGCGGCTTCGCTCCGTGGAAGAAGCAGACGATTCGAAGCACCGCGCCACTCACCCCACATCGCTCCGGATCCCCGAAACCGGGTTTCCCCGCGAGTAGGGGAGGCGCAAAAGGTGCCCGCCGAATCCCACGTTCACAGGCTTCTGTGATTTTTACGGGTCTCCGCCTTCGCCGTGGTGGTACAGACCCAAATTCCCACGGGGCAAATTCCTCCCCATCAGAGGAATTCCGCCATTGACGGAGGCACCAACCCGGAAGTCGACTAAAAATGACTCTTTTAAAAAGATAGTGACTTAAGGAAAACCATGACTGAGGACCGATTAACATATTAGACTGAGGACCAATTGACATATTGGACAGTGGCCTGTACAACATTTAAAGTGTGGGTGCCACACCTTGGTATAGCAGACCCTCCAAGTGTCCCTATTTTCCAGTAACAGAAGTCATCCCGGTTTCTGATTTCATCTTTGAATGTCCCGTTTTTTCCTTAGGATGCCTCTATTTTCATCAGAGAAATGTTGGAGGGTTTGGAGGCATATGAGACAAGGAGATAAGTAACTATACAACCTTTAGAAGACAGCCCTGTATAGGGAAGTATTTAAATGTTTAATGTTTTATTATGTTTTAATATATGTTGGAAAGTTGCTCAGTGTGGCTGGGGCAACCTAGTCAGGCGGGCAGGGTTAAAACAACAACAACAACAACAACAACCAGCAAACAGCAGCAGCAGCAGTTATTGAATAGCCATCCCTATTTTCATTGGCGAAATGTTGGAGGGTACGGTATAGTGTGTGCCTGCCTTTTAAAAAAGAACCCGTGTACACCTGAGTGTTAAAACTTTTAACAACCTGGGATTGGACATAGGTAATCTACACCCAAACTCCAGGCTTTGTCTCCTACAGCATATTGGCCACTTGAATATGCTTTTGATTTTTTTTTTTTTAAAGCTTTCTCTGTCATACATTGTTAGGGCTGCACTGCATGCCGGTTAATCTGTTTACTTATGCAATGGTGGAAATGTGACCTGGCTATTGTGGTGATTAACAGAGTCAAATATCCTCACATTAACTAGTGAGCTGGGCAATCAGGCTGGGTTATTGTTACATTCAATTTAAATTACAGCGGCATGACAGGTCCTGAGGTATTTAGTAACGGATTTCACAGCCCAGATATGCTTCATGTGTAATGAATAAACTCTGGAGAGCAACAAAAAAGGGGTGGGTGTTAAGAAAGAGAGAAAGGGGGGAGGAGGAGAAGAAGAAGGTATTTTATGATTATTGTGAAAAATTTATGGAGTGTAGCTGGCATGAAATTCTATAAAATAAACTGGCTCCAACTGGCCCTATAACAAAGACATGCATTTTCCTTCCTGCTGCTCCTGAATTATTATGACTGACTTCTCCTCTGTTTACTTATTAGCACTGAACTCTTTGCATAGCAAAACTGCGACCCAACATGGAGATCTTCTTAATTGAAAATACCCCCAGTAGCCTAAAGGTAGGGAGGGGGAGAGGATGGAGAAAAGGTCTTGT
Source organism: Podarcis liolepis (assembly GCF_965112155.1). Lineage (NCBI taxonomy): Eukaryota > Metazoa > Chordata > Lepidosauria > Squamata > Lacertidae > Podarcis > Podarcis liolepis. The sequence goes on along the minus strand of NC_139560.1, from coordinate 56,744,259 downwards.
GACACACAAAAAGAAATAATTGAAGGTCAGTTAGCTCTGTGATATTGGGAGTGGAGGCTGGTGCTGAGCTGGAATATTATTCAGAATTCACAGCCGGCTTGCTTTCAGACTGTGTGGAACATTAAGATACATATAATTTGAACATTTAGCCAGTGCTGTGGTGCGGCATTGAGGTAGCCCACTAGGGCCGCAGTACATAAATCCCACTTTCACCTGTAAGAACGACTTGCTGACTTTGACCTTCTTTTATGTTTCCTGGTTTAGTAGCACACATGCTCTACTTGAATTGTGGTGGGAGAGAGTCTATAACTTAAGAAGGGAACCTGGGTCTGTAATCCTACTGCACCTGTACCTGGGGTTGGGAGTAAGCCCCACAGAACTCACCAAGACTTATTTCTGAATTAAAAATGCACAGGGTTGTATCCAACTAATGCATCAAATTGGAGCAAGGACTGCTGCTTATGCAATGGGACGCCCCCCTCCTCCATCTTCAAACCCTCCTTAAATCTGCTCTGGAGGGTTGGGAGAACCCCTAGAACAGATTCAGGGGGCGCAAAGGAGAGGAGAGGGAGTGAAAGCCCCATTGTGTAAGTGGAAATGCTTGAGCTGGTGGGACTGTCACTTAGTGCTGCTTTGGATGCAACTGGCTGAACTTGCCATTCCTGGTGAGTTCTGGCACCTTCCCCCCCCCCTAGAAAAATAGCACTTCCTGAAAGGGGGGAGAGAGAGAGAAGAGAGAGAGAGAGAGAGAGAGAGAGAGAGAGAGAGAGAGAGAGAGAGAGAGAGGGGGAATGTTTGACAAATGAGTTAAAAGATAATTGCATGTACAGCAAAATCAGATGTTCTGGAAGGGAGTTCTAGGCATAATGGGCAGAGAAGGAGAAGACATATTGATGACAATTATTGCTATAAATGGTGCTTTACAGAATAACCTAAGCAAAAAATGATTTCTGCTGCAAGGAACATACAGACTGGGGGGCAATGAAGGGTATAGGGGGGGCAATGAAGGGATCAAACAACAGTGCTTGAAAATAGCTCCCCATTTGGTAACTGAGCACTATATGACGGCATTCTGGAGACTGGTACTGTTCCAAAGCCTGTAGATCATGGGAAATGTCCCAAAGAGCTAGAACAACTTTCCCCAAGTGCCTGTTTCAGTCAAATGACTTAATGTAAATAACAACGACATTTAAAACATAAACACACATTCAAAAAGTGTGTGTGTGTTTGTGTATATGAGGTGGGGAAGGCGGGGAGAGATGCACTTTCCTAACCCAGCCCAGCTTAGTCTCAGCCACTGAAAGCAAGTTCACATTAAGAACAAGCTTCAAACATTTGTAGAGGATTGCAGTGCTTGGGTTTGGGATATATTCTAGGACAGTTGGTTTCAAACACTTGCTGCCCAGATCTCTGCTATCACAAGAGCTGGAAATTTGTTCTGTTCTGTTTTCGTTTTCGCAAGAGAATGGAACATAACGAAGATTGCCATCCTTATGAAGAGCCGTCCCTGCAAATGGTTTAAGAAGGTTAGGTTTTAGTCAGTGCCTGGATGTGAGATAGGATGGAAATCCTGTGAACGCTGCCTTGAGTTTTGTGGAAGGAAGGAGAGGGGGGAAAGAAATGTAATAAATATGGCATATTCTGCACTAGGTTTTGCAATTCATGGTACTGGTCATAAGAGAGTTCCAAAATAAGCAGACATTCATCCTTCCCCTCACTTCCATGCATCCTTTAAAAAACTCAACCCCAATTTAAAAGGGGTTTCCCCCACCTTGAAGATATGTTTTATAGAGAAATCACCATATTGCACACTGCTGAACTTTTTACTCAGAGGCGGTTAGCACTGTACACAATGGTAAATGAACACCACTTTCCTTTAGGAATGCTTTCAGTAACTGATGCTTCTGTGTTTTAGAATTATGACATTCACAAGTAACTAGGCAAATGGTTCTTCTAGATCCAGCACTGGCTCAGTGGTCCTTTTTCAGGAAGACAAAAAACGGAACTAGAGCTTAAAGATCTGACTGCACTCATGGTAGCCACCCAGGCAGAATTAGCATGTCACTGGAAGTGGCGGCGGCGGGGGTTTGGCTTTACATGGGAAGCTTGTACACCCCCCCCAAAAAAAGAAGAAGCAGAAGAACTAAAGGACAACATTGCAGATACTAGGATGCCTTTATAAAGTATGCTGACAAAAGTATTCATACATTGATCCTGCCTTAGGCACATAGGATGTTACAGAAAGGTGTCTTCCCCCCAGGGACGCGGACTTATAAAAAATATTGGGGGGCCCTGGGAAAGCTCATGAATAATAAATAAGCTCATGAATATGCAAATAAAGTGGCACCGCCTCCTCGTGAGCAAATAGGGGAGAGCGTGCTGCGCCTATTAATCAGCTCCGGAACAGCTGATATACGGGAAACGTGGGGCTAGCCGGAGAAGAGAGGGCGAGCCCCCTCCGCTCCGGCCCTAAATAGGCTGGCTGGCTGGCAGGGAGGTGTGGCCGGTCGGGATTCCCCTGTTCTCGCGGGGGCTGAAACCGCCAGGAGGAAGAAAATTCCCCCCGGCAGTGCCTTGGCAGTGGCGGTGGTGCTGCGAAGCAGCGAGGCAGGAGCCCCCGCCCCCGGGGATTCCCTAATCTCGCGGGGGACGGCCGGGGCTCTCCGACTAGGGCGCGCGGCTGGCTGGCTGGCTGGCGAGGGAGCAGGTGGGGAGGAGGCGGGGGACGGAGGCGGCGCTCTGCTGGAAGGGCGCCCGAGATTATTGGGGGGGGCTGAGCCCCCCCCAATTTTTTTTGAGGGGGCTCGAGCCCCCTCAGGCCCCATGGAGTCGGCGCCTATGCTTCCCCCAGATCTGTTGATTTTCTAATGTCTTGCAACAGAACTGTGAACTCAAATGGGTAATGTGTCAGGTAAAAAGGTCAAGCTCAAGGACCCCTGGATGGTTAAGTCCTGCCAAAGGTGACTACGGGGTTGCAGTGCTCATCTCGCTTTCAGGCCAAGGGAGCTGGCGTTTGTCCCCAGACAGTTTTCCGGGTCGTGGTCAGCATGACTAAACCGCTACTGGCACACGGAGGACCATGACGAGTGCCAGAGTGCACAGAAACACCGCTTACCTTCCCGCCAGAGCGGTACCTATTTATCAACTCGCCCTGGCATGCTTTCGAACTGCTAGGTTGGCAGGAGCTGGGACCGAGCAACGGGAGCTCACCCCGTCACGGGGATTTGAACTGCTGACCTTCTGATCAGCAAGCCCAAGAGGCTCAGTGGTTTAGACCACAGCTCCACTCGTGTCCCTTTAATGTGTCAAGAGACCTTTGTTAACACAGGAGCCAACTGCTAGGAGCCGAGGTCCCTTTGCCCCCTATAAAATATTTTAGGGCGCAGTTCACCCAAGTTGACGGGCATTGCCATTCAAATAGTGTGCGTGTACCGTGTCGTGTGGTCAATTTTGTGGGTCAGGGCCTGCCTGCCCTCTAATATTTTATTCAAGTTGGCACCCCTGTTTTTTTTAAAGTGGTGTACATTATTTTTTAAAAGGATGGATCCTGACATTCAGCCTTCCCCATTGCTTTGGCTGTGGTGTGAGCAAATGGAGCAAGGAGGTGGGCAGGGAACAGGGAATGAAAACAATCATTTCCCCCACAACATGAAGTCTGCTCAGTCTCGTTCCCAGCCTTCATGGTTTATGCAGATAGTGATAAGAATGGGGCATTTCTCTCTCTTCCTATTAGGCAGTTTCTGTTACTGGGTTTCTTTTTTAAATTCTCCCTCTCCATAATTGCCACATGAGATGAAGGGGGATGATGACAGAGGACAATATGGCCCAGTACTCACCTCCCAATCATTTGTTTCCAAAGGCTCTGCAGAAGTCAGCTGACCACAGAGTCACTGCTGTGTGGGAGGCACAGACAAGAGCGCCAAATAGCAGCTGCTAATTGAAGAGCCTAATGATTTTAGCCAGAGAATGGATCCCCAGGTCCCTGAATTCTGCCAACTCCTCTTTTAGAAAATAGCAATAAATAAATCTTTTGCACTTTGCCTCCATTCAAACTTATCTTTAGGGCTTTTCTGCCTCCTCGTGACATAAAATGATATGGCTCTACCAAGCATGGGGGGGGGGGGGGAGAAAGAAAGAAAGAAAAAAAAGAAAAAAAGAAAAAAAGAAAAGGAATGAAAACTGGAGAACATTATACCTTTATTTATCCTTCTGTGACGTCTGCATCTAGGCCTTACCCTTATCAACTTGGCATGCTAGTGACCCCCATGTGAGCAATTGCATTAAGGCAGCATCCTACCAAAGAAGGCACTGCTTATGGAAAAGTTTAGGAATTCTGTCGGGCATGCTTAAAAGTGGAGCAGGAGATTTGCTACCAATTCATTTTTTGTGTTATATATATGTGTGTGTGTGTGTGTGTGTGTGTGTGTGTGTGACACACACAAATGCAGGCATGCAGCTTTCCTTTTTTTAAAAAAATAAAAAAGTATTCCCTAGTAAATGGCAGAGATCTTATAAAAGGGAGATATGTAAACAGAAGACGACTGTGCACTTATTCAGAATGGCTGAGGGAGACGGTGACTCAGTCAATTCATCTGGTCGCAGAGATTGCATAAAGATACACAGCAAAGCGAAATGATGAAAGCCACTTTTCAATGAAAACATAACCTTTTCCTGCTCGCCACAAACCCCATTCCCTCCCCAGCATAAATCAGTATCAATTGCGTGCGTTTAAAGGGCAGCTCCAGAACTGGGAACCTGACGCTGTCCCCCTTGCATTGTAAAATTTGTGGCAGCGTAGAGGGAAAGGAGCAGTTTTACAGTAGGTTGAGTATGATGGTATTTTGACATACTTGCCTAGGTTTTAAATATGTACAAAAGAGGAAAGGGATGTACATCTGTGTGTGTGTGTGTGTGTGTGTGTGTGTGTGTGTGAATGCCGAGTCAAGGTGCTGTGGGCATCCAAGCTCACATGCTCAGAGAGGCATTGCATTTCACCATGATGCTTGGCAACAGCCGAGTTTGCAAATGTTGTACAGTATTTGGAAAGAGCCCGGAGTCACTGCAAACATTTGAGAAGGTGACATTAAAGCCTTTAAAGGGCCTCTTGTCTTAGCAAGGGTATTTCTTATCATGAATATAGTAAAACCGTTCTTTGGATGTCAGCAGTCTGGGATGACTGCTGGCTGCAGCCTGACTTTGAGGTCCGCCTTGGTTTGGACGCGATCCAATCTATTCTACGACGGAGGAAAAAATACACATAAAAGTTCCTTAATTAATCCGGATGTTTTGCTCATTATACCTTGAACTTCCTCAGAGGACAGAAACAAACTAGCTTGCTCAGAGTAAAATGAGTGTGATGTCAAGGAACGAGCAAAGGGAAGAGAAATGAATCACTGCAAATTGTTATCTCAAAAGGGGAAAATAGCACACATACACACACAAATGAAACAGCAAAGGCTTTGAGGTCAAATGTTTCTGTTTTATGACATTGTCTGAATAGAATTTGGGCCCAGTTCTTAAGTCTTATATGGGTCTGTGGTATGGTGGTCACAGCTTGGCAGAGAAGAGTCCTCTATTTGAAGGGCTGTCACATTACGGTCTCTGTGTAAAGGCATCCTCTACCTCAAAGATAGGGAACCTCTGGCCTTCCAGATGTTGGGAACCCTAATTCTCATAGGCCTTGACCAATGTCCAGGGAAGAAGACAACGGTATTATTAATGTTATTATAAAAGTAACCTCTTTTGGTGTGTGTGGTGACACACACTATTGCTTCCCTGTGAATTTTATATATATTTTCCAAAACATTCATTTTCATGCACCCAGAGAGCTTGTTTTCACATCTAAGTGCAAAACATTTGCTCATTTAGATTGTTACACACCTTCAAGTGCTTACCGTATTTTTCGCTCTATAGGACGCACCGGCCCCTGGGACGCACCTATATTTTTGGGGGGGAAATAAAGGAATTTTTTTTATCACCCCCCAGGCACGGGGCTGGGGCGGAGGAAGCCCGAGCTTCCCCCGACCCCAGCCCCCAGAATGGGTCCCAGAGCGCAGCTTCGGCATCGCTCTGGGAGCTTGCCGGGCTGGGGGGATAGCTTCCTGAAGCCTGGAGAGGGAGAGGGGTCGGTGCGCACCGACCCCTCTCGCTCTCCAGGCTTCAGCGAAAGCCTGCATTCACCCCATAGGACGCACACACATTTCCCCTTCATTTTTGGAGGGGAAAAAGTGTGTCCTATAGGGTGAAAAATACGGTATATGCCAAAATGATGGATGTGTATCCCAGCAGCATTTAGATAGCCACCCCTGCTCTGTCTGATGGACTGTCCAGTCCAAGTCTAGTGCAAAGTTCAGGGCCGGATTTAGGTTTGATGAGGCCCTAAGCTACTGAAGGTAATGGGGCCCTTTATATGTCCAGCTGTCCTTTGTCAACAACAAATTGTCGCTGTTTTTGTGTTGAATGTATGCTATACAGTGGTACCTCAGTTTAAGAACTTAATTCATTCCGGAGATCTGTTCTTAACCTGAAACTTTTCTTAACCTGAGGTACCACTTTAGCTAATGAGGCCTCCTGCTGCCGCCGCCGCACGATTTCTGTTCTCATCGTAAAGCAAAGTTCTTAATCCGAGGGGACTATTTCTGGGTTAGCGGAGTCTGTAACCTGAAGTGTCTGTAACCTGCAGTGTCTGTAACCCAAGGTACCACTGTATGGTAATTTATGGACCTAATAGGTATTTAAAGCCATTTGCACATAACCAACAGGAGCCTACACAACACAAAACATTGTTGCTGTTTGTAGGTTTTATTTTATTTGTTTTTTATCTTATATTTTGGAAATGTATATCCAGTTTTTTCCCCTTTAATTTTTTGGGGAGCCCCCAAGAGAGTGGGACCCTAAGCTATAGCTTGTTTAGCTTATACATAAATCCAGTACTGGTAAGGATAATGAACTGCAAGAAGGGAGATTAGGACCCATGAAGCTGACCATCAAGTGTTAGCACTTGGAAAGCAGACTGAGCGGGCACACAGGTACGCTGGTCACTGACTTCCCCAATATGATGAGTTGTATTGCATTTGTGTTTCTAAATTTGCATCTATACATATGAATTACAACGTGCAAAGTTTATACAGATGTATAAACTTTTTAATGAAAATTTTTATCTCTTTTGCTGATGTGTAAGTGGCTACCTAGTTAGCAGGATAAACAATGAGGTTTCACAAGGAATAGTTCTTCTCAGTGTGTATTGTGAAATCACCTTGCAAACTCAGGCTACATATACAGATAGGTAGCCGTGTTGGTCTGCCATAGTCAAAATAAAAAAATTCCTTCCAGTAGCACCTTAAAGACCAACTAAGTTAGTTCTTGGTATGAGCTTTCATGTGCATGCACACTTCTTCAGATAGGCTACTTACACACTATACTTTGGAAGTACATTCGAAGCACATCCCCCCCCCCCCTCAAAGAATTCTGGGCACTGCAATTTATCCCTCACAGAGTTGCAGCTCCCAGCAATCCTTAACAAACAACAGGCTTTGAAGGTGCTTTAAAGGTACAGTATGTACACACTCGTAAGATGCTGGAAAAACACAGGCCATGGCAGTTTACTTGGTATTTACAGATTTTCAAACTTTTTTCAAAGAGGGCTATATTTGATGAAGTGAACATGCTTGAGAGCTGACGAAAGTTGTTGAGCTTTTTTTACCCCAGGACATATACTGTCATGGGGGCCAGATTAAATCGACCAGCGGGCCAGATTAGGCCCCTAAAATGGACTTTGGACATGCCTGGATAGTGCTTCCTGTTGCAGGACAAATGTGGTGATGGATTCCAGCTTTGCTCAATATTTCTAGACCATGGGCTGGCTGCATTATGCTTCTAGAAGGCTTTCGGTCTACCAGTGCTCCCCCCGTGATCCATAACCAGTTCCAAAAATGGAATAAAGCTACTCACTCAAACTTTTCAGAGGACAAGGAAGCACATCACACAAACTGAAAACAGGATTGTTTTCTCCAGGTTGTTGAGCCACTTCTATTCAAGCAAGACCACCAGCAATGGAAGACTGGCCTGTTCCCAAATGGATATAAGGGCCTGTTTATAACTCACTTCACTCTGGCAATGTCCAGCTGATCCTCCTCTCTTTCCCCATTCCTTTCCCTTCCACGTATTTCTCCTCTTTTTAAAATTTGCAAGCCCGGAGGCAGGGCCTGTGTTTCATTTTTGGTTATGTACACTGCCTGGCAGTGCCACCAAGCACTGTTTTGAATTTTTGATTGATGTGAGCTGCATTGGGACTGGAGACAATTTTTATCTGAAAAGTGGGCTAAAGATCTAACTAACAAACATAAAAATGGCCTATGGCAGTTCCAGGCAGCTGTGGACCAGTGTGAGTTGAAGCACTCTGCACCATCTGGACTGCAGGGATTCAGAAGTGCGGAAAGGTGTGCATTTACTGCACAATGCATGGACAAGACCTTAATCTGAGAAGCAGCCGACCAGCTAAGTGAACAGAGCTGGGGATCCAGTTCTCCACATTCAAGTCTGCACTCCCCTGTATGAAGGTAAAGGTAAAGGAACCCCTGACTGTTAAATCCAGTCGCGGACAACTCTGGGGTTGCAGAGTTCATCTCACTTTACTGGCTGAGGTAGCTGGCATTTGTCCGCAAACATGTGGCCAGTATGTGACAGTCATGTGGCCAGCGTGACTAAGCCGCTTCTGGCAAACCAGGGCAGTGCACAGAAACGCCATTTATCTTCCCGCCAGAGCGGTACTTATTTATCTACTTGCACTTGATGGGTTTTCAAACTGCTAGGTTGGCAGGAGCTGGGACCGAGCAACAGGAAATCACCCCATCACTGGGATTCGAACCACCGACCTTCTGATCGGCAAGCCCTAGGCTCTGTGGTTTAGACCACAGCGCCACCCGCGTCTCTCTTGTATGAAGGTACAGCCAGGCAAAAACACTCAAGAAGGGTGTGAAACAAAGCTGGTGGGAGGTGTGGCTGGAGAGAGAGAGAGTGACTGGGGAGGGGGTGTGGCATCCAAACCATTGAGTCACAAAGAGATGTAAAAGGCAGGTTTCCTCACCCTCCTCCTCTCTTCACTGTACATAAAAGCTTAAAGGAGAATGTGAATGTACATTACCATATTTTTCGCCCTATAGGACGCACCGGCCCATAGGACGCACCTAGTTTTTTGGGGGGGAAATCAAGGGAAAATTTTTTATTCCCCCCCCCCAGGTTTGCGCAGCCATCCCCAAGCTAGAAGAGGGAGATGGAGCGCTCCGTCTCCCCCTTCTGCCTTCAGGGACAGCTTGCCCTGCTGTCCCCCGAGTTTGTGCCTCCAGATCAGGTCGGGGAATAGCGGGGTGGCGGCGCTGCGCCTCCCCGCTGTCCCCTGAGCTTTTGGGTTGCAGGCTGCTGCCCGCCGGGCTTGCAAGACTTGCAGATAGCTTCCTGAAGCCTGGAAAGCCAGAGGGGTCGGTGCGCACTGACCCCTCTTGCTCTCCAGGCTTCAGCGAAAGCCTGCATTCGCCCCATAGGACGCACACACATTTCCCCTTCATTTTTGGAGGGGAAAAAGTGTGTCCTATAGGGCGAAAAATATGGTAATTGTTACCGGGGCAGAACCGTGTGTTAGCAATTCCTGATAAGCTGACATGGAATATAGTAAGCTGGGCTTCTGTGTGTATCTTAAGTGTTATTAAGAAGTAGTGGTGGGGGAGAAATTTGATTCAGCTCATATTCAGTGGTGACTCTGCCAAAATGGCCTTGTAGAAATGTGTGTGTTAGGCAAAATTGTGGAGGAAAATGTGTGTATTCTGAGAAATTCACACTAAAATACTGATGAATTTTCATGAGGATTTTGCTTTTCTAAAAACAATCTCAAACTGATGTGGAAATGCGGAGAAATGAACTTAAAACTGGAAAAGTGAGAAAAGAAGAGCAGCTGAAATTGACAGATTTGCCTATCTCTATCAAGAGATAGTCACAGAAAACCCAGTATACTCATAATCTGTGCTTTACGTAGGCAGTACATATCCCTTTCTTCTTTATGTTACTTTCCCCCACCATTCCTTGCAACTGGGCCCTTTGTTTCCATTTCTCTTTCTCAGGCTGTATGTTTAGCAGGAAATGTCACTTTTAAAGCAGGCTCCAATTGAGTCAGAAGGGGCTGTGGCAGCCCAAGTGACAATAGGCACTATGCCTTTGTGGAAGGGAAAGCTGCTTGCTTTCAATTTTCTGCGCAAGATCAGCCACCTTAGGAAACCTCCCTTTCACCGTGATGTGCCTTCCCTTCCTGGAGGATGTTTTGCCTCCCTCCTCCTCCTCCTCCTCCCTCAATATTTAACATAGCTACAAGCAATTTGTTGTTTAAAAGAACTGATTAGCACAGTTGTTGTCCATCACAGTATGCCACATTCCCGGCGTTAAAACATTAGCCAAGTGCTATCCTATAACCATTAAATTACCTTTGGTTTCCTTCAATCAGATGGCTCTTTTTAAAGCGTGCGCACACACAGCCTGATTAACCAAGTTCTGTTTACCCATATGGAATAAGGTGACCGACCAGATGTTCCGATTTTAAGAGATCAGTTGGTGTCCCTGTGATTTCCGCTGGGACATTGAATCGTCCCAGATTTGCCTGCTGAGAGCTTGAGCGGCACAAAAGTTGCTTGCAAGGTAAACACCCTGAAGCTAGTCAGGCATTGGAAGGGGGGGAAAGGGGGGGATTAAGGGAGAATCCGCCTCCGGGGGTGAGGTGGGGGGAAAGCCTGAAGATTCCTCTGGTGTAGCTCACATTAATGCATGAATTATTATAAATGGAAGCTGTTGTGACGCCACTAAGGAAGGTGTGTTTGTGTGGACGACAGAAGGGGGATGCTCTGGGAAAGTTAACAAGGCCATCCAGTTTCTTTTGTCTGGAGATTTCTAATTGAGACGGGTTGTATAACTGTGGAAGATTCCTTCATTATTTTGCCTCTACAGTAGATGGAGGGGGGAAGCCAGAGGGAAGGGAAAGAAGAAGAAAGAAAGTGTGAGAGGAGGCTGGGTCTGTGTGTGTGTGTGGGGGGAGGAAATCCTTTTTGTCTTGGGAATTGCTTCAGCGAGATCTCCTGTGTTGTAATGTAAAACTGCCTGGGTGGCTACAATGACCATATGCTGCAAACGTGAGTCCTGTTCCCTGTCTAAATGTAAATTCCTCCCTTTATCAGGATAAAAGAATATCTGTTTAATATGGAATGAAGGCAATTTGGCAGGAGCTGTGCTCCTTCAGGTAAGCCAGAACGAGCAGGAACATTGATTACAGCGAGCCCCCTATTCTCCACCTGTCATGTCCGCCTCCTGTGGCACAAAGGCCCCCGCTTGTTTATTTACCTGTAGAGCTGTTATGATATTTTGCTTTGCAGGGAAGGGTTTGGATGCCACCACCTGGCACATCTTTTGGCATCCCCTCCCACGGCAGAGCATCTTGGCGCCTCGAGCCCTCGCCGGCTCATTGTTCTGCTCGGCAGGACAGGGAGAAAAAGATGAATCAAGAAACACGGGATCCCAAACAGAAATTATTATTGATTTAATCACATAATCAGCAGCAAACACTTCAGGCTAAGATAGCAAATCCATAACAGCCTGCCCACATAACCACCCTCACAAATTTACCAGCAAACCACGGCGCACACTTAGCAAACAAGAAGAGCAAGGGTCACCTTCACTTGGCGGCAAAATATTGACATCCCTAAAGCTTAAATATGTTTTGAGTTAAGTGTTATCAATCAGTGATAAGAGTAGAATGTCTGTTAAACATAACTACATTGGCAGGAGGATTATAGAATGCTTTCTTGCCATAATCTAGAAGCATCTTTCAGACAAAACTCTGCTTGAAATCAATTGTGCACAAGGAGCTGCCTGCTGAGACCTATTCAGTGTCATACAAAAGAAGAGAGAGTCTCCCTGTGATCTTTAACCATAACCGGTTATCTAATGAGGCCAGGGCTTTAATTTCTTTTCACATCAAACATAGAATCAATGCTCTGGATTCAACAATGTGTGTAAACAGGCTGTGAAGCCATCTCTTCAGATGGGAGCCAATTTAGCCTTCCAAACCCCCTGGCATCCTTGTTTCAATGAATCCCCCTTTTAGTTCCAGGTAGCTGCACCCATCAGGTTATTCCTGGCTTCTTCCTAGACGATGGCAGGGCTAACTTCCGTGCTGAGGAGTCTCCCAGCATCCTATTATGGAGTTAATGTACACTTCACATCAATGCCCCTTTAATAAACAGTTCACAAAAGCCTAGTAGGCATTTTAGCTAAATGCTTCATGGGGTTGGGAGTATACAACAATATACTTCCACTGGCCGTAATATCTAATATGAACCCTTTTTAATGTGGCAAGAAAGTTTGTACCGATCAATGCTCAGAGGCTCGCCCATGTTATTCATGTTGCAATGTGGGTTGGAGTGGGAGGATAACATCTAGGACAATGGGGATCAGGAATTCAGATTAGAGAGAATGGTGTTTACATAGGGCTTGGGAGAAATGAGGGCGCAGGGCTTGTCACTTTAAGTGCAATTCACTACCTATGGTCTCGTCCACACCATACATTTAGAGCACATTTAAAGCAAATTCAAAGCACAACCCCCTCCACCAAAGAATCCTGGGAAATGTAGTTTCCCAAGGGTGCTGGGAGTTGTAACTCTGAGGGGTAAACTACAGGGTCCAGGATTCTTTGGGAGAAGCCATGTGCTGTAAAAAGGGGTTGTTGTGGGAATTGGGACTTAACAAGCATACATATACCAATAAGCATTTATATCATATACATAGCTTTGAATATATGACTGAAGACTTGTGTCTGTCACTCCCTCCCCCCATTTAGAAGATTACTGCTATAGTCTGGTATGTGCTGGTTCATTTCTTAAGGTCAGCAGGGAAGTCCTTGTTGTCGGTCCCACCAATGGATGAGTAAGTTTTGCAGTGGTGTAGGAGAGGGCCTTCGTTGCAGTGGCACCTCAACTATGGAACTTCCTTCCTTTGGCAGTTTGATCACACACACAGCCCTGATGGTGTTTCTATTCATTCAGGCTTTTTGGGGAGAGTTGACAATGGGATACATCTTTGGGTACTAGACTGCTGCTGCACTTTCAGGGCTGTCTGCTGTGTGTGATTTTTAATGTTGGTTTCAGGTTTCATTGTTGTATTTTATGGATTGTGTACTCTTGTGTACACACATAAATGAAATAAAAAAGGCTTTATAAAGGACATAAAATTAAATCAGGAGAGATTATTGGATGCAAATAATACATCACATGTAGTTTTTGCAGAGCTGCATTATCCATGTGTATTTTTATCTTAGAGCAGGAGTGGGAAACCTTTGGCCCTTTGCTCAACTACAACTCCCCTCAGCCCAAGCAAGCACAGCCAGTGGATAGGGATGATGGGAGTTGCAGTTCAGCAAGAATGCAGGGGTCAGCAAACTTTTTCAGCAGGGGGCTGGTCCACTGTCCCTCAGACCCTGTAGGGGGCTGGACTAGATTTCGAAATAAAAAAAGAGAACAAATTCCTATGCCCCACAAATAACCCAGAGATGCATTTTAAATAAAAGCACACATTCTACTCATGTAAAAACACCAGGCAGGCCCCACAAATAACCCAGAGATGCATTTTAAATAAAAGGACACATTCTACTCATGTAAAAACATGCTGATTCCCTGACCATCTGCAGGCTGGATTTAGAAGGCGATTGGGCCGGATCCGGCCCCCAGGCCTTAGGTTGCCTACCGATGAACTGGGGGGGGGAGTCAAAGGTTTCCCATACTTGTCCTGGAATGTATGGCCAGAACAGCACATGTTTGATGAATGTGCGATGCAGCACCCACTATATATCTTCAGAGCAATCCAATGGGATGGGCTAGTTCAGGGGTCATCAATCTTTTTGCACCAGTGGGCTGATTTCTCTGATTGACAGCAGAATATATATATTCCAAATACATATATTCCAAAATATTATATCCCAGGGAGGTACAGAAAAATATTGACAAAGATTTGTTCCCAGGAACATTATATAATGGGCATGCAATGACGTATGCTCTCTGACCACAGACATATAAAGCTTTGGATTTTTATTTTTGCCATCAACATATGGCACAGTTTGGCCATGAAGCCATGCAAATGCCTGAATTGGGGAGTAAAATATAGGATAATGAACACACATTTGTCAACCTTCATAAACTGATAGCATAATGAAAACTTAGTATTAGATTCCATATCCAGCTGGGAATCCTTACAATAAATTCTGCCTTTGATTGACTTCTTTTGAATCCCAGACTTGACAGCATTCAAATTGTCTCTGGATAGACTGTAATTTGAAAGCAAAGTTTTGCACTGCTGATTCTAACTGCATGAAGTTGACTATTCAGGCAGACATTTTGGGGGAAGATTTTCCTCCAGCATCTGATGTCTCTTGAACCATAAGCAAAATCAAAGCCTTATATATTTGAGTTGCAGTAGTGGAGCCCAAATTCAGCTCTGCGGCAGAGGTTGACCATGAAAGATAACAAAGGACCATCTTAGATGGATGTTGATGTATGTTGTTGTTTAGTCATTTAGTTGTGTCCGACTCTTCGTGACCCCATGGACCAGAGCACGCCAGGCACTCCTGTCTTCCACTGCCTCCCGCAGTTTGTCAAACTCATGCTGGTGGCTTCGAGAACACTGTCCAACCATCTCGTCCTCTGTCATCCCCTTCTCCTTGTGCCCTCCATCTTTCCCAACATCAGGGTCTTTTCCAGGGAGTCTTCTCTTCTCGTGAGGTGGCCAAAGTATTGGAGCCTCAGCTTCACATTTGATGTATAACTTCAGATAATTTTCATTTTGTAATTTGCCCCCATATATAATGTGGGTGATAACTTCCCAAAGATTTTAATTGGCGTGGGGGACACACCAAATGACTGTCATTTCCATGTGATAAGTGAGAACCCAGCTTAATGTCTTTGAAGTTCAAACTGACTTCTTATTTTTCTTGAGAAGAAAATAAAGAGGCAAGGATAGAGCCAGTTGTTGAAACTTTTTCTGTCTTGTGACTTTTAACTAACTGCAAGGTTGCATTGAGTTACAGACTTCTTTGTATCAGGAGGACCGCTGATAATTCAAAGAAATGCCTTAGGGATTCATAGTAAAACTTTAGAATAAGAATCAAGAAGCCTATGTGGAATAAAGAGGACCCAAGCTGTTAATTTGAGCATTAGCTAGCCACCACTGTAGGAGAAAAAAATAATCCCTGACCTACAGAAGCATAATTTAAAGCATCCTGGGGTTCCCCTCCCACACACTGATAAGCTCTTTAGCTCATCTTTCTGTTCTGTATCTGATTTGCCTCCAAACTCCATAAAAAAATCTGATGGCATTAAAAAACTCAAGGAGAAATTAAAACACCAAGAAAGAATTTAAGAGGGGTGTGTGTGTGTGTGTGTGTGTGTGTGTGTGTGTGTGTGTAGGGGACAGGTAAGTGGAATTTCAAAGAAGTGGATTCCCAAATCCAAAGCAACATCCCTATCATGCAATTTTGCACTTAACAACCTGAAAGGTTCAGGGGTCAGTGTAGCATGTAAAAGGAAAAGACACTTGTAATGAGAGCCTATATCCAGAGTGGATATCATATCGGATATAGATATTAGATTATAGTAATAACACTGTATCATATTGTGGAGTGTTTCACTATATTTAGTTTAATTAAAAATCTTTTTCTATTGATCCCATAATTAACAGAAACAACCATAAAGGCAATTACGAAAGAATATAGACATAAATCAGATAGATACTGTATAAACAAATTAACTTAATTTAACAAGCCTGGAGAAATCATTATGCACGGATATTTAGGACTTTTAAATGGAACAGGAAACTTTAGGAGATAGCCAGAGTCCTCATCACCCACCCAGTCCTCATAGGGAGATGCCAGTAAGTGCCAACCCCAGGAGCATGATTAAGACTGGCACCAGTGAAGAAGTTTGTGGGCAGCAATCTATGACTGTTTAATGTATGTTTAATGTTTGTGCTAATACTCTGACATCTTTTGTTTGTCAGGGAGTCTGATTAGAAGGAGCCGCATTAACTGCAACAACACATTAATTTCAACCATTTTAGGTATAACTACGTCCTGTGCAAATGAACGGGGGAAATTGGCAACTCCCTCCACATGAAATTGGAGATGGGGGTGTGGGGATATTGTTAGGGGGCCATTGTTTCTAGCTTTAGCTGACAGCTGTATGTTTTCACTAGTGCCAAGTCTTCTCTACTGGATCCTATGAAGTGCTGTGCTGATCTAGGGGCTTCTCAGTGAAACTGGTAGAATATATGCTCAATGGACAGAAAGGAGCAAGTGCCTCAACACAGTGGCTGTCTCCTGGTAATAAATGTACTTGCTCCTGAGCAAATGACTCCTCGGTCTTTTTGAGACGAGTTCTATATTTTTTGTTCTGATATTATATACTATTGAATTCTACAGTCCCTTTGATGAGCCCCTCCTTACTGCTCCCTTGGCAATGGCTGCCTCCCCCAGCCAATAATTAGGCAGGCACCTGTTAGGTCCCGCTTATTGTTGGCATTATCCAATAATCTACCACTGACAGATATTCACCAGTTACAGATAGGTAGCCGTGTTGGTCTGCCATAGTCAAAATAAAAAAATTCCTTCCAGTAGCACCTTAAAGACCAACTAAGTTATTTCTTGGTATGAGCTTTTGTGTGCATGCACACTTCTTCAGATACACTGTTTCAGTGTATCTGAAGAAGTGTGCATGCACACGAAAGCTCATACCAAGAAATAACTTAGTTGGTCTTTAAGGTGCTACTGGAAGGAATTTTTTTATTTAGATATTCACCAGTTATGGATGGGCTTCTTTCCCTCTTTGTGACAACAGACATATCCATTTCCTTTCTGTCTCTTCCTTCATGGTGCCCCCCAACCACTGGACCTATTGCTTTGGCCCTCTCTGCAAGGCCACAAGGTCTAAATTCTGGGTTTCTTTTTGCACACAGAGAAGCCTTGCACACCCTTATAGTGACTCTGCCAACATCTGTGCTATATATCAGGGAACGGCATAGGAAGAGCCCATTGTAACAGGCCAATGACCCACCTAGACCAGCATTGTGTTTTCAGAGTAGCTAGCCAGATGTCTGTGGGAAACCCACAAGCAGTACTTAAGCACAAATGTTCTTTCCCCTCCTGCAGATTCCAGCAACTGGTACTTGGAAGCATTACTGTCTTCAGCTGTGGAGACTGGAGCATAGCTGTCACGGCTAGTAGCCGCTGATAGCCTTGTCCCCCATGAATTTGTCTAATCCTCTTTTAAAGCCACCCAAGTTGTTGGCCATCACTGCCTCCTGTGGGAGTTAGCTTCATAGTTTAACTATGCACTGGTGCACGTTTGTATTTCCTTTGTGCTATCTGTCCACCATGAACCCAGCCAGCCCAACAACCTCTGGCTCAAAGGGACTGACAGGGAGCTGCACTAAAGTTATGGGTATCCTTACATAACTGAGATGGACATCACAATGGGGGAGGCATATTGGGAAGATTCCCACTTCCCTGACAACCCTCCATAGTTCCTAGGTTTATGTGTTCTCTCTTTTTCTGTAGGATACCGCACAATATGATCTACTGCAGGTTTCACCTTCACACACAGGAGTGCTTTTCACGTAGAAATCTGGGCAGTGTGTTAAATGGATCCACCCTGCCTTGTCCCTCAGCCTTTTGCATCATGACAATAAATACAATGCAAAGCATCAGCAGACTTCTAAAAACACTCTCCCCCTCCCCTTTCAAATACTAGACTAAGGAGTTTTCTTTTATCAATATATCATTATATACTGCAGCAGATTCTTTAATTTCTCAACATGTAAAATAGGCTGCGAGAAAATTAGAATCTATTGTTGGTTGGCAGGAATGAGGTCGGGATTTAATTTTTGATCTATACTTGGCTTATGGATTTTAGAAAGGCATATTAAAATATATTAAAAGTGATCTGTATTGCTTTCTTTAAAATGGCTGATAAGAAGACTGGTGACTGTCATCATCAATTTTATCAGCAATGCTCCAGCAGTCTTCACACAACAACCTTTGACAGTACATAAATAAAGAGAAATGAATACAATTAGGAGGTTTAAAAGTAACACTACTAAAGTGAAAGGGTGCATTTTTTTTGAAAGTCTTTCTTTAATTTTCAATACTTTATGGCAGACACAGCGTTGCATGCTTTTCAGTGACTGAATGTGACCTGGCCACCATATTTTTCATCATTGACTACATCTATTGGCCACAAATTTGTCGTGTTTTACTTGTATATATTTTCCAACAGTATTGGGAACTTTCTGTAACGCTCCAAGGGAAGGTCCCCGAGGAGACATCCAGCAGCCAGTCTTTAGCCCTTGACTTCTGGTTCCACCAGCACTCTGGACCTTGAAGACTGGCCTTGCTGTACTCCAGCAGCAATTGGAGGGCACCAAATTGACTACTCTGGCTCTAGCATTCTGGGTCCTTAGAAGGCTAGATAGACTAGGCCTAAGGGAAAAGATGCCCTCTAGTTCCAGTCTGAAGAGGATCTCCTCAGCAGCCAGGCAATAGTCCTCATTTAGGACACAAGTCTCATAAAGCCCTTGCAGTCAAGCCAGCTTATCAGTCTGAGCACTTTGTCTTTATTTATACTCAGAGTGGATCCTTTGAAATGAATGGACATGACTAACTTAGGTCCATTAATTCCCATTGGTTTTCTCTGAGTAAAACTTAATTTGCATATAGCCTGTGGTTAGGAAGATTGGGAACATCATGTTAGAACCAACTCAATGTGTTTATTTAGGGTTTCATTCGGTTTTAAGCATTTGGTCTGATACTGAACAGCCATATTTTGTTTTACCATCAATAATTGACTATTTCATCCTATGCATCTCATATAGCTATATCATCTATATCATCTCCAGCTTTTAAGGAACTTTCTCCACAAAGCAGCTTACAGTCTCAAACAGAAACCTGACACACCACAGACTTTTATGAGAGTTGTCTAAAAATGTGGATTAGTTCATAGTTGATAAAATTCAAATGTGCTAAGATTAGACAGTGGAGACTCCCCAACCTAATAATTGATAGGTGTGTTTAGAAATTTGCCTGAACATGTGAACTCTATATTCAAGGGTAGGGGGTGGCATGTGGGCACAAGCTCCACCCTCAACATCCATGTGCACATCACCGAGCAGTCAGTCTCCAACCATACTTGCGTTGAGTGAGGGAGGTTTGCAGGGGGCTCCTGCACACTTTCTGTTGAATGTGAGAAGGTTCTCCACAGAATGAATATAGGGGGTCCTCCCATTTATGTGAAGCATTCTAATAGAAGTCCTCTGCAGACCTTACCTGCTCAGTACAAGGATATTGAGTGGAGTACAACACATTTGAGGACACTGGCGGTGGAGCTCGCATGTGCACCGCTGCCCTCATTCACAATGTGGCCATTTGCAAATGTCTGAATATGCCTCCTATCATTCATTTATACAGATTTGCCATCTACTCGCCCACAGAGTTCCTTGCCAGGGTACCGGTCTTATTTTATCTGAACCGTGTATTATTTTGGTGTGCCATTTTCCAAATTGTTTACATAAACAAAGTCCTTCGATTCCATGTGCTACGCAGAGGAGCATGGTTTTGTACTGGAATTCAATACGGCAAGATAATGAGAGAGTGTTGTGATGGGACGTGAAACTGCCAGGCAGCTTATGGAGGTATTCTGCCTTGAATTCTTTCATTTGGGATTTAAAAACCAGATTGTGCTTAAAATATCTGTTGAACTAATTTAATTTCTTTTGTAAAAATGTGTCTCACCCTGAAATCGTCAGTGATATGATAAAGCTAATTAAGACATGCATGGTGTTAACAGTTTCATTAGAGGAGATAATATTGCAGAAGAAAAATAAGAAATCATTATGATGAATGCCTCAACATTACATTACATGTTAATGAAGTGTAAATGATCTAATTATTTTTGAAAGAATACAGATTCGATTAAACTGTCGGAATTAAATTGGAAAGGACAGCCTATTGTACTTTTTATGTACAGACAAGTTAGCGTTAATTAGGCACAATCTACAGGAACAAATGAGGCACAGCCCTCAGTGAACAATCATGTATCCATTGCTCAAGGCAGGTTTCATAAAGAAATATATTAGGGGAAAAATGTAAGTCAATTAAATACAGTGCTTTAGCAGTGGGAGGGAAAATGAACAAGATCTTGGTTCCCTCCCCCAACATTTCAAGTGCTATGCAATCAGGATGATAGTTATGCTCCATCACTAATTTCATAAATACTAATTTTGCTGATGAGGCATTGTGACTCTTATGCCTTAAATGACTTTCCAGGAGGCATTTAATGACTTCTGAACAGATGATATTTCCAGCACTTAAACTCTGATCCAAATTAAGGTTAGAAAGTAAGAGGTGAAGCGGGAGATGCCAGCGGTTGGTTAGCTATGACCACTGATCTCTGGAGTAGGATACAGCCCCTCTTAGATGCTCCATGCAACTAAATGAATGGTCCAGTTCTAAAGAGCTGAAGTATAGAATGGTTCAACAGATGCATCAGTGAAAAGTTACAAAACATGACATTATATGGGCATTGAGTCCTGGTTTTACTGAACTTTTCTTCCCCTTTTTGGATTTTTCTTTTGTAAATGAGAGCCCACATCAGCAAAGCAAGGCTGGTTTGAAGCAGATTGTTCCTTGGTCCTTTTGAGGATCAATCATAATTTCCAGTAGATTGAATACTCTTCATTAGTAACGAGGCTTATACAAAAGAAAAGAAAAGGTGATAAAGACACATTGATATTTTGTGTGAATAAGTTTTTCAGCAGCCAAAACGATTCCCTCCTCACACCCTTCTTGGCCACGTGTGTCCTCCTCTGTCTGCTGTTCATTAAACACCCCCTACTTTATCTGCCTTGCCTGCCTCGTTAACAGCATTTAGCTATGTGAGGGGTTGTAGGGATTATCTAAATTGTCCCCTAAAAAACAGGTGACGTGTGTTAAATCACATTATGAAAATTTACTATGAAGTGACCATGTTTCGCTCTGTCATTTGGGGATTCCATTAACACAGGGTAAAGCAAGGCCCATTAACAAAAGCTGTAGGTTTGGCACTGGCATCTATATATGTATGTTCTGAACTATATAACATGTGATATTTCCTTGAGTCTTATGGTGCAATAACCATTGTACTCTAGTTTTCTCTGTGGGCGTATAGAATAGTACAATCAATGCTATGATTGTTTTATCCCAAGGGATAGCTCAGTTGCTAGTTGGTGAATATATCAGATAATCATTATTTTTATCCTAATCAGGACAATATTTTCCTGATAGTTGCATGAAAATCTTCCATATAGTTCTCATCCTAAGCATACACGGAGAGAACTATAGTATCTAATTGACCACCATTTCTTTTGACCACAAGAAACCAAGGGCACATGTTTTCCACGCATGTTCCATTGAAATGAGTCCTGCATAAGAACACAGTTATGCTCACTTGCATGGTTCCCATCCCATTCCATTTAATGGGGTACGTGTTGCAGAGATTCCCAGTTAATAGTACCTTAAGTTGTACCTTAAGAGTTTGCATATGGTATTCTTTGCCAAATCCAATTCCAGTTTTGTGGGGGTTGGTGGGGGGCAGGAGGAGACATCTGAGGAACTACTTTGAGCAGTAATTGAACTGAGCTGAAGTTGTAATACTAGTAAAAGAACTCTAGGCAAACTTGCATGCCAAATGTTTTATTTTTATTGAAACATTAAAACATTTTGAGTTTAATGCAGGCAATGTAATAAGTCATAATATAAGAAACCTAAATACAATTGGGTAAGAAAACCCAGCCAGAATGGAAAGAAAGAAAGAAAGAAAGAAAGAAAGAAAGAAAGAAAGAAAGAAAGAAAGAGAAAGAAAAGAGTCAATAGTTGACAGATAACCTAAAGTAAGGTTGGGTGAAAACGGGGAGGGGGAGATCAGGAGGAGGATAATGCAACAGTTTGAGTTTGTCCCTGAACAGAGTCTTTCCAGAAGCTTATCTGAGATGATAATGGAAGACTTCTCTCTGCAGAGTCATTGATGAAGGAGAGGAAGGGGAACCAAGTTGTCACAAAAGCATCTGGTTTGGCACAGTTTGTAGCAAGCCAGATGAAGTGAGTCAATTTCTCAGATCAAGTTATGTGCCAAATGCGCCTATACAAGCTCTCAATGGTAAATTCTGGGAACATTTTGCATCCTCCTGCAGTAGTCCTACAGGTTGCCACAAGGAGAAATTTCACCAGATCCCAATGGACCAATTTAGGGCCAGTAAACAACAATTATAGAGCAAGTGCAAGAGTCTAGGAACAGTTTGTTTAGTTATTAATGATAAATGATTAACTCTCTTATCTCAGTTATGCTCAACATAGGGGCAAAGCTACCACTTATGAATGTAAGTGCCTTGCCCTCATGTTGCCTCCCACTTGCAGGAGATGCTGAGGGGTTCATGGAGCTTAACTGTTCCAAGGCACCCATAACCAGTTAGCTTAAGAGAACCTTCTCTTCCTGTTGCAGAAATAGCCCTGAAAAGGGGTTGAGCCCACACAACTGACCAAGAGGCCTCAGGGATTAGTTCATCAATGCCATTTCCCCAAATCAATAGCGAGCCATTCGGCCTGCCAAATGTGAATATCAAGTTGCAAGCAAAGTTTGAGAATATAATTTGGAGAATAAAAATTTGCTCGCAACACACCATGTTTTTTTAACCAATAAATACATTGCAAAACACAACTAGGATTTTCCTCAGTATGACTTGTTCTCTTGCTCTCATTTTGAAAAGATATCTATCCATATTTTGATATATATATATTACTATACTACACTGAAATGTTTCAGTGTTTCTTTGATTGTCCTTGAATCTTTCAGCAACACTTGTCATCTCGTGCCACACCAGTGTGGCACGGAACACCCTTTGAGAACCACTGGCCTAGCCTGATCGGCTACCATGTGCCCTTAATCCCCAGAGTTCTCTTCAGATGCAGTAGGGCATTGGGATATACCATATTGGGCTCAGTGACTGACAAGTTTCTGGATTTGTCAAACCACATATAAACAAGTCCTAGTAGTTTTGGCACATTGAGGTTTAGCACTAAGGAAAAATATGCCTGCAATGATATGGTATATCAACTAGGGTATGCTTAAAGGTGTTTCTCTTCTCAGCAGATCACATTTTACTTCAATTCAGCCTTCAGTTACAGGTGCAATTCCAGTTAAAGCTATTGTGGAAGGGGACCCCATCAATAGCTGTAGCTCATACAGGTCCTTATATTTTCGAGGCATTAAAATCATGATGGACTTCTTATCGGAGGAAATGCCAGCAATTTATGTCCTTATGCTATTATACATATTGGTCTGTCATTCTGTTGGCCTGCTAGTATATGATATTTTAAGTCAATCATTTTTATTGGCACATTAACACAAAGTATAATGAGGTTAATTGATTCAATGCAGCTTAAACAGGTTATACAATTTAGCGCCTAGATCTTATTAGGTTTGCTATCTTGCTAATATATCAAAAATGAAATCATTACAGTAAATCCAACAGTTATTTGCTGGAATAACAAGATAACAAAATTGAGGAATGTAGTATAAAACAAATATTTCTGATTAAACACATTATCATATCATGTTCTGGCAAATGAGCTAATGAATAAAGTGTAACATTAGTCAAGACAGATGCCTATGTTTCTCTAACACACGGCTAAATGACACAAAATTTCTGTATGACAACTTGTCGTTTCCCCCATCCCCCCCCCAGTTACTATTTATTAGCAGTATTTCAAAACTGCTTTTTATGACTCCCCCCTACATTTGCCTTTTTGAGGTTAGCTTCATTAAATGAATAGTATAAAGTATATTTTTGTCTTCCTTCTTTCAAGTTAATCATATATAGGATATTAACAGTGTGGGGAAAACACTCTGATTTATAATACACAGGCAGTGCAGTCAATAATGACTTGCCACTAGTGACCTGCAAATTTGCATGGCATTATTTCTCTACACTAAACCTAGAAATTGGGTATTTCTGTGCTCTTTCTATGCATGGTCATATAAACAACCTGGTCATACAACCATGTATAGACCATTAATAATTATAGGACCACACATATAGTTTGCTATTTAAGTTTGGGTTGTTTTTTTTTTTAGCAACTGAATCACCATTTAAATCTGTTGCTTTTTTCATAGAAAATGATTTCCTTTTGAAAATGTTCTGGTGAGATCATTCTTAACGGACTGGCTTCTGTTATGTTGCAAAAACACACTGACTGCCCCGTGAAGAGATTTCATCAATGTAAAGCAGGTTTATTCTTAACTGCACCACTTTTCATACTGTGATTTGATAACCATGATGCTAGTAGGTTAATCATATTGATGAAGTATCCAGAAGGACTGTGTTTAACAATCGCTTACCCTGTGGAAAAGTAACCTGATTGACTGGGAACCTTTTCACCTTTTGTGGCAAGGGAATAGCTGCTGGCTTGGCCCTATGTTCAAACATAGACTGGCATGTAACCCAAGGGCAGTATTACCACTGAAGGATTGATCTGAATTAACAAGAGAGAAATTGCAGGGAGACTCCCCAATGCCAAGTGAATTCAGATTGTGTTATATGAGCAAATTATTTCTTTTATTTGCCATGCATGATTAAATGCCTTTCTTTAAGGAGGGGCTGCTGTTATGGGAATATCATTGCATTTTCCCAGTACTGAAATGGCAATATTTTGCATTGAGAGAAATGCAGAATGTGGTGGAAGGGTCTCTATGACAGTGCTGCGAGAAGTGAAGTTACAGGAACCAGGCAGAGGGCTTTCTTGGTAGTTGTGCCCACCCTGTGGAATGCCCCCCCCATCAGATGTCAAAGAGATAAATAATTATACAACCTTCCATAGACATCTGAAGGCAACCCTGTGTGATGTTCTGTTCTGTTCTGTTGTTGTTGTTATTGCTATTGCTATTGCTATTGTTGTGTTTCTCTATATTATGTCGGAAGCTGCCCAGAGTGGCTGGAGCAACCCAATCAGATGGGTGGGGCACAAAATAAATTATTATTATTATTATTATTGTTGTTGTTGTTGTTGTTGTTGTTGTTGTTGTTATTGTTATTATTATTATTGTTATTATTATTATTACTATTACTATTATGATGATGATGCCTTTTAATACATTGTTTTAATATATGGAAGGGGTAGTTTGAGATTATATGTGACAAACTACTGTATTCCCTGTAAGTTCTTCAAGTTCTTCACACACACACACACACACACACACACACACACACACACAGGTCTTATCTCTATACAACTGTGTAAAAATGCAGCATTCTTGGCTGGGTACAGAGAGGACTCTCTGTGTACAGCTGTATACATGGTGGCTTTGTCACACCTTATCATTAGCCTTGAAAGTTGGGTGTGCATGATCCCATTCTCCCTGTCCAGATTTGCAAATTAAGTTTAGACAAGAGTCTATGTTCATTTGTGGAAAGGAGAGTATGCAAGTTCTTAGCATGAAGTTCTTAGTATGTATCAAACTGAGGCGTGAGTGGATGAACAAGAGGAAGAGAAAAGGAACAAGGGGACTGGCATCATTCTCCTTTTTCTTTTCACTAATGTGGTGGTTCTGGTGGACAGCCATTAACACAGAACCTCTAATATAAAGGTTCATGAATTAGTAGCATGGATTGTTACCACATTCTACTCCACTTCTGAATGTCTCCCACCCTAGTATCCAAACTATTCAAACCAAACCATAGCTGAGCAGATGGGTTGAGCTTGCTGATCCATCCAAGGAAGGCGCTCCCATGCTAGGCAACTTTGTTGAGTGATGAGAGAGAAGCTGAGGAAGGGAAGAGGGGAAAAAAGCTATTGGCCAAACCCTTCGCACTCCACGGTCTCATTTGTTGCTCACCTTGGCTGTATCAGTTCCCCACCTTCTGGGCTCCACCTGTCCCGTAAATGGAGCGAACGGATTACAATTTGCTCAGTGACACAATCCCTTTCCTTCCACCCCCTTCTCCAAATATGTCATTATATCCAGACACATGTGCATGGAAGCAGGCTGAGCAAGGAACCATGTGTGCAAATGGATCTTGCACTCACCTTTTCCTAGGGTGAAAAGGGGACCAGGGCAAGGTTGATAACAACAATTAATTTTTTGAGGTGGGGAGGGAAATGGAATGGACCGAGGACCAAACCATAAGTGACACTTGTCCAAGTTGCCTTCCCTCCACCCACTGTCAGCTAGTGTGATAAATATCATATTGGCCCCCAAGTCTACTCTCTGCTCTGCTTTTCTAGAGAACAGATGCCGAACAATCTGACTGGGTTTGTGCATACACCACATACACATATCTACAGCCCTAGCTCCTCTGAGATGGGGACTGTTCAGCCTGGAGCAATGTTTGTGCAGCTGGATCAGGGCCTGTGGCTGCAAACGTGAGCTCAGGGTTACTTAAATACCATAAAGGTCATGAGGACATGCTCTGACTGCAGCGGTATATAGGTATCCTAACTATGCAGGATTGTAGCCTGTGATTGATTGATTTAATTGATCAGAAAGGCCCCAAATGATCAAAGGTGTCTTGTTAGAATATTGTAACAGGAAATTAGAGACATATTGCTTGCACCAACCATATGATATAACCCAGCCCATTTAATGAGATCTTCCAGAGAAGCGCTGTTAATCCCTCTGGCCTCAACCAGACATTGCTGGTCCCATGCTGTGGAACATTTCCAACAGAGATTCAGCAGGAACCTACGATTTTGACTTCCAGGTGTCCCCTGTATGAATTTGTTTAACATTTTCTTGAGGAGCCAGTCATTTTAACAATTGTTCTGTATTGCACTGTTTTTAATTGTATTTTTTATGTTTTTATATTGTTGTACACCACCCTGATATTTTATGAGTAGGTGGTATAAGTAAGTACGGTATATAATGGAGGCCTAAAGTGCTGCAAAGAGTGTTCCCATCACAAAGATTTTCTTTTTGTTGATCTGGGAGAGGTAGATGCCATCCATCTTGAAGCAGCTCCCGTAATGACTACTTTACAGACAGTGTGTTCATTTAATTAGGAGACCTGCTGACATGCCTATTTCTGGTCCATCCATCCCTGCACCACAACGTTCGGCTTAAAATGTTGGCTTAAAATGCCTAAATAAAAAATAGCATTTATAAGTAAGTCCCCAGAAAGCAGACACTTCCTGCGTACCTGTAAAACTCTCTGCAGATGCATTTCTCAGGGAAAATATTTCCTGATGGCTCTTTTATCAGCAATGTCACTATAATAAAATAATTTTCCCAGACTGGAGTTGGCTAAAATACAGGCCGGGTGACAGAAGCCAATGATTCAATGTAAGATATTGATGGTCACACATGCCGCTTTCCATTTTGAAAAGCAGTATCATTCTGTGAGGTGCACAAGTATTCCATCTATCATCCCAAGCACATTAGGGAACCCTGCTATGGCACCGAATCTCTTTTTGATGTGCTATCGCAGTAGCTGGCTACATGGCAAATGACTGTATTTAGGATACTTCCTAACTAAAGCAGCTGCTCCTGGGGTGAAAAACCTCCCCGACAACTCAGCACATCAGCACCTGTTGGATTGATTTAAGCCCAGTGCCCCAAAGAAGAATGAAGAATGACTAAATACTGCGGAAGGTAAGCAGTGTGCATGCATTAATGCTTGCATAACACAAACATACATGTCTTCTAATTGAAAGCATAGTTTTGTGATGGATCCCTAATAATCCCTGCTGGCTTTGGTCAATTTTAATGGCATTTGGTCAGCCTAGACGACAAGTCTTTCCTCTTCAACAACAACAACAACAACAACAACAACAGAGTTTGACAACTTTTCTTCTTCATCCTCATCAGTGGGACCACATTGTTGTTGTTGGCACCTGTCTCAAGAGACAATGGAGTGTGCTTCCTTGTGTGTGTTAACAGCACCAAAGTAATCTTCCTGGGGCGCAAGCCAGGGCTATGTGTAGGGAGGTCCTGGGCTGCCCAGATGATAAGACACTCCCCCCTCCAGCCTCACTAATGTGGTCCAAAGAAAAGCAGAGCAATATATTTGACATCCGCTTGGCTGCATGAGTTGCCGGAAGGACACGTACAAGGCACCATTCAAAAAGTCTTTGGGATTCCACTCTGGATTTATGTAGGGTTTACTCTTTAGCCTTTTCTTCTACAGAAGATGTCTCACAAGGCAGTGGAGGTTTAGGATCATACTTTTCCATCTCTTAGATGGACTGCCTTCCCAGGTTGAGGAGCCCCATCTGCCCCTAGTACCTCATAGATGATAATGTAACCATCAGTGCAAGAGAGGGTCTTACACACTTATCCAAGGGTAAGCCTCAAACAGGCTTATCATGGGCCTTAAGATGTTGATGGGTCAGGCCAGTGGTCTGGGATGGCCAATGGCCATGGATGATGTGAGCCACCCCTGCTATAAAAGGCAGACATGGGGGACCTGGGGCCCTCTGGACTCCAACTATTCTTGACCATTGGCCATGCCGGCAGGAAATGATGGGAGTTGGAGTCCAACAACACCTGGAGGTTTGCAGGTTCACCCCTGCCTCAAAGCTTTAAGAAATCACTACTGCCTTTAAAACAAATCATTACATCCCTCAACTATACTAGTTAGAAGCTAGTACCTTCCACCCTAGCTGGTGCAAGTCAACAGGGCTTGAGGATATGGCGAGTAAGATAGCTCTGAAGAGTCTGATATTAAAAAATACAATTAACTCACATCTTATTCTGCTTCCACTTACCCAATCACAGCTTTGTGTGGACAGGGGGAAATAAACACTGTAAAGAAATGGAGAACAGTGGAAACCCACCATTCTCCACTCTTCATTTATTTATTTCCCCCTTCCATCCGTGCACCCAGCAGGTTTTTCCTTGCTTACTGGGCTCTGGGAAGGTTGTGGAAGGGCCCTGGGAAGTTCTGGGGGTTCCTGGCTTTGTGTGATTTTGCATATGCTCATAGACCCCCCAGAAATGAGCCCTCGCATACGTTATGAGTTAGGTGTAATACAAAACCAGGCAGGCAGAAACGCAAGGAGCTGAATCAATGAAATGAAAAGAATCAAGGGGACACCAAACAATATTTTAAGTTTTCAAAGCAGACTGAGGATATGGAAAGGTAGGACGATCACATTACAAGCTGGTCTAGGTTCTGGAGGAGTGATGCTTGGGCACTCAGGTGGCTTGGGCAAAATCCTACCCCACCCCTTACGCCCTGATCACTTGACTGGACCGGCTCTACTGTTAGGCAATGACATACCCCCTCTCTCCAGTTCCCCACCTCTTGGCAACACTAAGCCAGTATTTCATGCATGCTGAGCTTTTTCTTGAAGCTTATTCCGTTAAGTTCTTTTTTTACCTAAATTTTTGTAGTTCTGGAAACCTTGGATTTCCTCAAGCCTACTTATCCTGTCTTTGGTGTGGGTGGTGCCATTTTCATAATTGGAGGAGTAACCTAT
>NC_139560.1:56439684-56709684 GCF_965112155.1 Podarcis liolepis | reverse complement strand
ATTTCATGGACAGGGATAGTCTTGAGAGGGAAGACTGAAGATTAGGAAGAAGCAATTTGTGGAACTAGTGAAAAGGTGGCTGAAGGGAGGATGCCATGCAGGCAATGAATTGAGAAAAAGGAACCATTGGAGAGTAGACGAAGGAAAAGGAGACCTGAAGGAAATGGCAGAGAAAACACGGAACTGAAGGAAAAATAGGCTGGGTGGAGCGGTATACTTTGTGAAGACAAGGAATTAAAGAATGCTAAAGAGAATGCTCAACATCAAAAAAACGAAGATCATGGCCACTGGGCCCATCACCTCCTGGCAAATAGATGGGGAAGAAATGGAGGCAGTGAGAGATTTTACTTTCTTGGGCTCCATGATCAGTGCAGATGGTGACAGCAGTCACGAAATTAAAAGATGCCTGCTCCTTGGGAGAAAGGCGATGGCAAACCTAGACAACATCTTAAAAAGCAGAGACATCACCTTGCCAACAAAGGTCCGTATAGTAAAAGCCATGGTTTTCCCAGTAGTGATGTATGGAAGTGAGAGCTGGACCATAAAGAAGGCTGATCGCCGAAGAATTGATGCTTTTGAATTATGGTGCTGGAGGAGACTCTTGAGAGTCCCATGGACTGCAAGAAGATCAAACCTCTCCATTCTGAAGGAAATCAGCCCTGAGCGCTCACTGGAAGGACAGATCGTGAAGCTGAGGCTCCAATACTTTGGCCACCTCATGAGAAGAGAAGACTCCCTGGCAAAGACCCTGATGTTGGGAAAGATGGAGGGCACAAGGAGAAGGGGACGACAGAGAATGAGATGGTTGGATGGTGTTCTTGAAGCTACTAGCATGAGTTTGATCAAACTGCGGGAGGCAGTGGAGGACAGAAGTGCCTGGCGTGCTCTGGTCCATGGGGTCACGAAGAGTCGGACACGACTAAACGACTAAACAACAACAACAACAAAGAGATTGCCCAAGTGGTACAAAGTGGACTGTTAGATGAAAAGTAGGATCTCAAGCAAATATGGGCTTAGGGGATAAGGAGATGTGCTGGAGAATCACAGCGCCTGCTGTGGCTGCAGAGACCAGTAAATGCTGCCTCCCATATTGTCTTTGCTGCATTAGCAGCACCTGGGCAGTGTGTGTGGAGATTCTGGGCTGCCCAGATGACGACCCCCTTCTCAGCCTCGTTGGCGTGGTCCAAAGGAAAGCAGAGCAATGCACCTGACACCAGCTTGGCTGCAGGAGTTGCCAG
Source organism: Podarcis liolepis (assembly GCF_965112155.1). Taxonomy (NCBI): domain Eukaryota; kingdom Metazoa; phylum Chordata; class Lepidosauria; order Squamata; family Lacertidae; genus Podarcis; species Podarcis liolepis. The sequence continues at coordinate 56,708,446 of NC_139560.1, read as the reverse complement.
AAAGAGACATACAAGGCACCATGCAACCTTTTTAGGGATTACACTGGATTTATGCAGGGTTTAATCCTTAGCCATTTCTTGTCCTGAAGATATTCCACGAGGATACCAGAGTTTTCCTTCTCTTAGATAGGCTATCTTTCCAGGTTGAAGAGCCACATCTGCCCTTCATTTTCCTTTACTACATGTGCAGTAACTGCTTTCTTGACCATTGGACCTGCTATTGGTCTTGTTCGCTCAATTCACTGGAGCCTGTCTTCGCATGCAGGGGAAGTCCCAACTCATTGAGGGTTTGAGACCCATTGGCTACCCTCAACTGGGACTCAGCTACATTAGCAAAGAAAAGGCGTTTTATATGCGTTATAACACTGTGACACCAGATGGCGCTGTGAAGTCCCGTCTTTCATCAACATGATTTTCCACAATAAAGTTTACACTGCGTTTTCCTGAAATGCTTTTTTGATTATCTAGATCCAGACCTGGTTTAGCCGGCCTGTCAGAGCTGTTTCCAAAGGTTTTGGCCGCTGTCACATGCTGACAGCTTCTTGGAGCTACAGATGAATTGGTGAATGTATAAAACTAGCCTATTGAAGGATAAAAATCACATTTGTTGCTCCACCCACTGTTGCCTCTGGCTCCACCATATGGCTCTTGGAAGATGGTCCAGAAGGAAATGTGGCCCTCAATCTCAAAAACAGGTTCCCCAGCCCTGATCTACGCCTTGGCAGGATTGCTGCACCTTTTAGAATTGTACAGTAGAGTTGTACACAAATGGCATCCAGCAGTTGGATTTTCATTGTCATTGCACTGTTGTGGCATGGAGAAGCCAAGAAGCAATGAAATGTCTCAGTTTTACCAATTGATGTGGGTTGCCTTATAACATCAAATCACTGGTCTATCTAGCTCAGTATTATCTGTGCTGACTGGGATCAATTGTTCAGGATTTCAGACATGGGTCTCCCCCAGCCTTACCAGCCTTAAAGGTAAAGGTACCCCTGACCGTTAGGTCCAGTCATGGACGACTCTGGGATTGCGCGCTCATCTCGCTCTATAGGCCAAAGGAGCCGGCGTTTGTCTGCAGACAGCTTCCGGGTCATGTGGCCAGCATGACTAAGCCGCTTCTGGAGAAACCAGAGCAGTGCACGGAAATGCCATTTACCTATTTATCTACTTGCACTTTGACATGCTTTTGAACTGCTAGGTGGGCAGGAGCCTTACCAGCCTTACCTGCATGCAAAGCAGATGCTCTCTCACTGAGCTACTGGCCTCTGACCACTGGCGGAGGAACGGGAGGGCGGAGGGAGCGGACCGCCCCTGGCACCACTATTCTGGTAGGGTGCCAATGCAGCGGCCCCCCGGACACCCCCCGCACCGTGCCTTTGGCCCTGTCCACTGGCATGTGGCCTCCAGAATACTGCCCGAAAGGGAACATGGTCCTCAGGTTGAATAAGGTCCCCCACCCCATCCTAAAATATTTGTGATAATGTCCAGAGTGATGTGCACCAATACATCTGTGCCAAGGAATGTTAGATAAAGAGGGTTAACTTTAAAAACAAGATGAAAAGCATGAAGCAAATCCACAATGTTCCATATTACCAACTGCAATGCAAAAGTCCATTAGATAAAGCTGAACCAATGTGGCTGATTCTGCAGACACTCAAAGGTCTTCCTGCCGCTGTGTTTGTTATGGAATCTCCACAACTGTTCACTTCTTCACGTCCTCCTGGCTATTTCCCTGCCGAGTAACAGCTTTGTATTTCACTGGTATCCTTTTTCCAGCGGTGATGGTGTCTGTTTCTTCTGTAACATTGGCACGCCGGCACAATATCTCAGCTATGCAATGTGATATTGCATTGGCATCACAATGCAGGACTGTACACAGATTACAGTAAGGGGTGCAGAGGGATGCCAAGGGGATCCTGTATACTGGCTCAGGACCCACCTTCTGTGCATATTCCACATCACTTCTGAAAGAGCCTGAGTGCATAAGAAGTGTATTAGCTTTGCCTGTGCAAATGGGAACCCAAGAAAAGGCAGGCTTTCCAGGTGTATACAGTCTGTATACACATCTAGGCTCTTTCAGAAGCTAAGCTGAATGCATGGAGGGAAAGCCAGCTGGTACAATCCTGTTTGCCACCTCTGCGTGCATTCAGCACAACGTATGCGCAGTCCAGCTTCGTACCACATCACAAACATTTATTTGCTGGTTCTGGGGTTTGGCTTGGCAAACCCCTGACATTTCTGTTTAAATTTGGGTTTCACTGGTATAGTTTCAATTGTAAAAGCTACGGCGGGTTTGTATGCCGCCTTGTGAAAGTTGGCAGGGAAACGCTGCAAGTGGCACGAATCAAACGTGCTGAAAGTGTACTCCTGGCAGGTGAAACGCAGTGCCGCGCACAGAAGACTATTAGCAAAGTAGAGGGCCACAACATCACTGTGGGAACACAAGACCAATTCGGGTCCATCGGTGTAGTGATTATAGTTAATTGTGATTAATATGGACAAAATGCTGCAGTGGTTTGAACTGCTCCTTTAATTCTGCCAGTGCATTTGTATTTATTAAAAACGTTACACAGCAGGGGTTACCATTTCACATGCTGCCATCCGCTAGGCCAGTCAGTGCAGATGAAATACAAAAGACAACAGTGCAGACGCCATGCCGTTGCACATGGTGTAATCAGGGAGGAGGGCGCTTCTAGGATATATGTCCAAGAATTGCATCCAAATATGCTCTTTCAAAAAAATGTGAATGTTGTCTGAAGCAACAATACCTGTCTCCTACCATATAAAACATATCCCTAGGAAACAGCCTGGACCAGGGTAACCTGGCAATGCAGTTTGGCTTAATACACCCTGCCTATTAGAGGCATCTGAAAGAGGATTTCTGTATGTGTGTGTTCGTGATTCTGTTATGTATACTGAAAGTGATGTTCATTAGAAATGCTTTCTTAGTAATATTGCAGCACAACCAGGAGGGCCTCATTGAATGATCTTCGGCTTCTTGTTCATATGCTTAGTTATACTCAGAGTAGACCTACTGAAATAAATAGACTGAAATAAATGGACTTAAAGAGTTTAAATCCAATTTCTTGTCACTTGAGCCCATTGGTTTGAACCCTACCCATTGGAGCAGCAGTGATCAAACTTGTTCCACCTTTTGTAACAGCCCTCTAACTCTGGTATGGCCTTCCAGATGTTGCTGCACTGACATGTCAGGCCTAACAAGATTAGCCAAGGGCCAGGAATGATGGGAGTTGTAGTTCAGTAACATCTGGACAGCCAAAGGTTCCCCAGACCTCTAAATATTTGAAGATGGCTGTCATATCGCCGCTTAATTGTCTCTTCTTTGAGCTTAACACACTCCCCCCCCCATTATGCAACAGCAATGGCGTTTATTCAGTTAACAACTATGAAACAATTAGTTGGTGCAATCTTTATTGGTCCTACTATTCGCAGCTTCTAAATGAATACTAAAAGGTGGTGCGAATGGACTGATGCATCCATAGCCTGATATTCCTTCCGCCTGCATAGCATGGCCATTACCAGATACACCAGCATACTGATTATCAAGGCCAGTATGACTGTACCGTGAGCTACCTTTAAGTAAACCAGTTGACTGTTTTCTCTTTCTCTTTCTTTTCTTTTTTTTAACTACTCAAAGTCTTGATAAAGGAGATTAAAAATGCTGAAATAGATTAGCGTGGAAATTCCTCACTGCCTGCTAACTGAATTCGCAGAGGTTTGGCCTGACACTCTGTTGCCATTCAAAGTGTTTTTTAATAATCAGTCTCAGTGCACAGACAGAAATCTATAAGCCTGCAATGAGATTGCTATTCGGGCCATAGATAGTTATAAAATCTATTCCCTCCAGTTACTTGCTGTATAAAAACTTCCCTCGCCTATTGATCACCGGCAGGGACAATTCAAAAGTGGGAGACGAGGCAAGTGGCAAACTCTGAGAAGCTCTTGGTTACAGCTTGCGCACTGGACACCGGGCAGATGCGGGGATAAAACTGTCAAGTGTGAAAACACAAAGAGAAATATTGCTATTTTCTATTATTCACATTCTTCCCATGAGCTGTTTGCTCAGTTGCCATGGCACAGGCGGTGAGATTTCATAATTTTCCCCCTGCCTACCATGTGCTCATGCAACAATGCGAATTTAATCAGGCTAGACAGTTGGTTGGGTTTTGTCCATGTGAGTGGACTAAAACTTTTTCTCACCAGCTAAACCCACAAAGTATCTGAAAGCCATAAATAATCAGTAACTTCTATGACTTGCACCTGCTTGCTTTATTTGACTAGGGATACAGAAAGGCTCATATTGGGCACTAAGTTCCCAGCATCAATCACTCTGGTTTACTTCTGAAATCAAAATAGATTTCGAGCTTTTAAAACTATCCAGCACAGGCATTCAATATCGGGACTTATTATTTTGGTCCTGGGTGACATTTAGATGCTATTGCTGTCAATGCCACTGATCTGATCACTCAATACAATCTTTCAGAGTCCTTTCCTTTCCTTGTTATAAATATCCCTAATAAGAAAAAAAAAATGGCACATGTATTCAGTGGCAAAGATATTTAAGGGTCTGTTGAGCTTAACCAATGAGCTAATATTGGAGAAAATATAGCTGGGAAGAAACCAGAAAACCAGATATTCTAACCATGGTTTATATGTGTATAAATAAATGTTGGCTTGTGCAAGGAAAATACCACTGTATTTTGCCTTGATATCTCCTACCCAGTATATCCCCTGCCTGCTTTACCAGAGCAAAACAATACAATTAGAGAGATAAACAATAGCAGAGGGAGAGACAAATTAACAGGTACATGCAAGGGAGAAAAGATATATTTGCAGTTGAGATTTGGAGCGAAAGCTTAATAGGAACAATGGCGTGTTTAGTTTTTAACGCTTTTCTAAACAAGATTTGCTGCGCCTTTTGGGAGACCCATCAGAAGAGTTAAATGAGCAAAGGCAACACAGTCGAGTCTTCGTTGGCTGAAGTTTAAGATGCTGCCAGGTTTTTTTCTCCTTTCCCTTTTTAAAAAGATTTTCTGGCTTTAGTGATGCAATTCAAACTCATTTGGTAAATCTGCAGTACATTATATGGAATCGAGCGCAAGTTTTTTATGGGTTGTCGGTCAGACAGGTTCATTTGCAGGTGAATGCCACCTTCAGGGGCGGTTGGTCTGTGCCAAGCTGCCTGCTTAAAAGACTGCTTCCAATATATGTTTAAAACATTAAAAAAACCCCACAACAACATGCAGGTTGTCATCTACAGAAACTGCTGCATGTGTGGAACGAGCTGCACATTCTGCAGACACGTGCCAGCAGAAAAAGGACTATGTACACAGAGATTTCCATGCAGAATATTCAGCTTAGTGACAAAATGCTCCAATGGTTCTTCTCTTCATATTTCTGGAACCTAATGTGATGTTGCACAATTGAACATTCTTATTTCTTTGCCAGGGATGGGGCAGGGGTGTATGAAGGTGGGGTGGAGGGGGCGGGCCGCCCCAGCCACCACTCCAGGGGGGGGGGTTGACAAGATGGCCTACTCCCCCCATCAGCTGTAGAGCGGCCAAGGGCATGCACACAGTTAATATGGACGCCGCTCGCGTGGTGTCCGTATGGGCTGCCACTCTCGCACGCCATCTGTACGGGCGACTGTATGGGCTGCCATGCATGCGCAGTCCATACAGGATGCCCCGCATGCACAGTCCATGCGGACATCATGCATGCACCACCGGGCAGTCCGCCCCACCCCTTGGCATCCCACTCTGGGTGCCGGAGAGGATTCCTCCACCACTGGGAATAAAGATTGTCTTTGGGATGAGGCTGTGTGTATATGTGGAGGTTTGAAAGGAGAACACATGCTTATCCAGCACGCTGAGTAGTCCAGTGGGACAAAAATTAATAATTCCTGTATTGCAGGGGGTTGGACTAGATGACTCTACAATGCTATGATTCCAACTCTACAATGCTATGATTCTAGGAACATGTGTGCAAAAGCAGGTATGAACTCTGCTAACAGCGTTGGCAGCATGATCACCTGTCTGAGGGCTGAACAGAAGAATATTCTAATCGCCTCCTTCTCCCTTGCCCCTAAAAAGTAGTCACTGCTGTCAAATCTAACAGAGACAACTTTCTGTTTGGCAGGGGAGTTGCTCGCACTCAGCAGTTGCTTGCATACCCACCGCTGAGCATAAGGACCTTTGGATCGGGACCAGAAACTTTAATTGAGTGAACCCGTCGTGCTTTTCAAAGTGCTTAATATTCGTTTCCTCTGGCCACCCCTGCATGTTATTTAAATGTTTGGTGGTGATTTCAATGAGCCACCGCAGACATACAATGCTTCCTCTTTAAATAGGTGCAAAGTGATTGTCACAAAGCATATATGGAAGGAGAGGGGAGGGAGGGAAAGGACATGAAATGAGAATCCTGCCTAATATCTGTAATAAGGGCTTGTGGGGGTGCTAACATGGTCACCTGAATTATGCATGCCTATTGTGTTCAAATATCATAAATCGATGCATGAATACCCTCCAAATCATTTTCAGTTCATGAACATTTATATACAAAGCTCTTGAGCACTGCAAAGACAATTAGTCATATTTGTATGCTGGAATTAATTGAGAGTGAGATGCGGGAGGCAGAAAGAGAGAACAAAGAATGCTTTTTGTCAGTTCTTCCAACTGACAGGGATAATTAGATATATGAAATTGAAATTCCTCAGCAGGGGGTTTCTGTTGACAATGAATTTTCTTTTGATTCCATTCTGTTATTCTTTTATGCTGTCATCTGTGGCAATTTGTTATTCAGCTTGAAGCTTAAAAAAGCAAAGCATTCCACTTTTATGAGTAGATGATGTCAGTTTGTACACTGCTGGGAAATAGATATTAAATGTAATCTTTAAACTAAAAAGAGAGAGAGAGAGAGAGAGAGAGAGAGAGAAAATAAAATCAGTTAAAGAGACAGTGCTCTGTTTACACAGCCCTCGGAGCAAAACTTTGCAAGTAAGTGAAAGAACTTTCTTTGATGGCCTTTAATGTTCCATAGCCTATTATTCACAGTGTAGGCTTGAGACACAGTGTTTTAATTGGGGGAAAAGAATTAATGTCTGGGAACACCTGCTCTGAATATAGGTTTTTTGTTTCTGTTCCCCCTACCAAAAAAAGATTAAGTTTTTCCCACCATATGGGGAATTTTCCAATGTGTGTTAGGAGCCACATGGTTCTGGGATGTCTGAAGGGCTCTGGAATACAGGGTGCCCCTCAGCCCCCATGATTCTGCAAGTTGACCATGTGTGATGTGGTCATGTGTGATGACCCACTTCAAATGACCCAGATCCAATACTTATAGCCAAACAGCAAGTACAAAAGCTAATCCATAACTTCTAAAGGCATGATTTACATGCCTAGAACAGAATTTGCTGGCAAAATATGGCTGTTACTCAAAATTACTTATCCACAGCTCTCTTCTTTTTATGAACGCGTGTGTACTAAACACCTATATCTAATTTATCTAATATGTACCGTTTTTACAGCCATGGCTTCCCACAAAGAACTATGGGAATTGCACTTTGGTGATGTTCTGGGAATTTTTTGTTAGAGATGTCAGATTCAGGAAACCACAATTCCCCTCACAAACTTATTTCTAAGGTTTCAAAAGAGGCTTGCCCCGTGGGAAGGCAGGAAGATGTTTAAGAAACATAGCTCCAGTGCTGCACTAGCTAAAGAATCCTGAGAACTGTAGTCTACTCACAGAGCTACAGTTCCCAGCACCATTGACATTATCAGGGTTCTTTGAGAGAGTACTTTAAAAGTACAGTATGGTATGTACGTAGGAGCCAACTCCTAGAGGCCAACGCCCCTTTGGCTCCCCCATAAAATATTTGAGGGGCCCAGGCCCCCACATAGTTGATAGACATTGGCATTCAAATAGTGTGTGTGTGTGCTGTGTCATGTGATTGATTATGTAGGGCTTGCTTGCGCCCAAAACGGCTGCCTGAAATTGCTGCTGCTAAATAAAAAATAGGTTCCTATTCACAGTTTAGCATATTATTTTAGCAACTTCTTGTTGTTGTTGTCGTTGTCCTTACACTCCACCCTTCCTTTTAATTGGAGTCCAGGGCAGCTAGCAACAGTCCTTAAAATTCTACAAGTATACAGAACCATAAAGTAGCAATTAAAATTACAAGAGATTCCTACCAACAGTAACACAGTTAAAACAGTAGCAGGAAATGATACATGCAAAATCATCACCATCATCTGCTTATAAATTTATCAAGCGGCTTTTGTCTCTTTCATTTGTTCTGGCTTCCATCTTCTGGTAAATGTTTTGAAAACATTGATGTGTTTTTAAGGCCTGGCATATGTACATTGCCAGCTCCAGTTTGCCAAATAAATAAATAACTCTATTATGAAGGCAGGGGCAGTGATTTTGTTTCTTTCAGTCAGAAGTCTGAACCTCAGCACATCTTCAGTTTTTGTATTTTTGAGCAACTTGGCTCTTACTTCTATTGGCCTCCCAATTTATTTTCTCAAGCTGTTCTGTAGTGCACACAGATCACACACTGAAAGATACATAAACGGTGGAGGGTAGTTAAAGCTTCCCCCTCTGATCTGAGTGTTGCACACAGAGCTGATACAACCACAGAAATCCCTTTGTAAGCTTCTGTAGCATCAACAGTTTTCCAATGACTGAAAATACTCCCTTGGGAACAAGAATGAAGCAGTGGATACAACCTTGCAGGGCCCTGAGGCAGTGCTGCTGGCTTTGGTGTAGGGCTGGGCTGAAAAAATTACCAATTTGAGGTGGTGTACAGCACAAAGAAAGCACCCCAACAAACAGGGAGAAAGTGGGAGAGAGTGTTGTTGCCATGTGGATGGCTACTGTAAAAACAAAATGGTGGACAAGATTGGCTTTGGCCCTGATCCAATAGGGCTTTTAAATGTTCTTATGTGGGAGCCCTGCTCAAAATGCCCTCTGGTGGACTCCATATTCTACAGATGGGTCCAGATGGACTTATCTGGTGGCAACAGCTGTTGGGCCTTTCCACCAGTTTTATTTCCTCACAATATCCTTGCATATCATGGTTGTGTTTTTAACGGAACTGGGGGAAATAAGTCATTTCTCATCAAGATGAGGGAGCAAGAGGGGAATTGCAGGGGTGGGGATTCATGCTGATGAGGTTAACGTTAAGATTTTCAGAATTTCCCATCCCTCTCCTGCACCCATCCCAAGCTGTATGGAAGATCACCCCCTCCCTGCCTGGCAAACAAACACACCCAGGCATGAGAACGGGTTCTACACTGTATGGGAGACACGAAACAATATTTGCCAGAGGAAAAGCAAGTAGCTTGATCTGAATAGAAGGTATACTTCAGCCTAAGCACCTATAGCACCTTCATGTAGGAAAGTGCCGTAGTTCACTGGCAGAGCTTTTGCTTTTCATGTAAGAGGTACCAGGTTTGATCCCCAGCCACACCAGGTAGGCTGAAAAGGTTCTCTGCCTGGACCTCTGGACAGCTGTCAGTATAGACAATTCTGAGCTAGATGGATCAACTTTCTATGTTCCTGTGAGGGCCAGCACTACAAGAGAATGATGGTAGTGTGGTGCATGCCCCTTCACCACACAGATAACCTCTCATGTGAGCTTGGCCCTCCACATGATTGGCCAGTTGTGGGGATTCCCATTGCTCAGTATTTGGGCTGGGTCAATTTGTGGTTGGAGGTGGTGGTGGAGAAGTCCATTGTGAAATGGGAGGCGAATTGCTTCCCCATTTATTATTATTATTATTTTGCATTTCAGGGTGTATGGGGGCAAATTCCAAGGGTAGCACACAAAGCTCAACAGTGCCCCCCGGCTTCTCCACAACATTCCCAGAACAAAGCTATATTATGATGGAGAGCAGTGGTAGTGAGGGGCCAGAACAACTGCTGACAGGTATTGTGAGCAATACCCCACTCTCCAAATAGACCCCAACCTGAAAAGGGCTGGAACAACTCCAGTGAAATGCTTTTTACTAACTTGTTCCTGTGAACAAGGAGTGAATTTCATGCACATAGATATACTGCAGGAAAAAAATGTGTCTGAATAAGCAATGCAGTGTAGAAGCTGTAGCCAAGAGATAGCATTGCCTTCCATAAATGCATACATTTTATATATTAGCAACATACAGTGCCTTTTAAGAGTGTAGAAACATTTGTAGAAATAGGAAATATGCAAACATTTGTAACCCGAGGCTAGCATTAACTTGCACAATGATCATTTATATTTTATGAGCGCCTTTTTTTTATTCACCTGCTTTCTGCTGGAATTCATTAAAAAAAGCCATATTGATATCAAAGCAATTGAACTGTCACAAAATTCATAATCTTAACTGAAATAAACCTCCTATCTCTCATTAGTGTATTATAATCTTCAATCTGTATAACATTTGCAGCATTTCCAAGGTGAAAGATAAGGTGGGTTATAAAAATAAGTATAATCGCATCATTAATGATCTTGAAATATTACATATTCATTTGCTTTGTAATTTTTGTCATCTGAATGGTTAGTAATTTCCACTACTGTTGCCCCCCACCCCCCATATCAAAGTTTGAAAAAAGGAAGGGAAAATAGAGAATGAAGTCAGGCTTTGTTCAGGGCTCCCCATTTTGTCAATTCTGTTTCTTTTCTGTTTTTGCCCATTTTGATGTCATATAAAGTGCTCTCTAAGGGGCAAAACCCTCTTGGCGTTTATTGATACTACCTGGGTTGCCAAAGTTTGTTAACTAGACTTATTATCCCGAGGCTGAATTAACCATTATTCCAAGTACTCTTCAGAGAAGTGCCCCAGACCACTTGGGCCTTTGCTGTGGCCTAATTGTCTGTCGTTTCCACACATGAAAATTCCATCTTGCTCCTTGTCTTGATCATCTTTAAAATTTCTGTGTGGAAGAAACCCGTGCATGGGGTGGCATCCTGCTTTTCCCATTCAAACATCACCCAGCCCCAAGGCAACAGTTTCAGTGCCACCAAAACAATGTATAAATTGAGCCAAAGTTTCTGTGGGCAGCTGTATATTGGATGGTGCTTGTTATTGCCCGAGTGCTTGCTGATTTCATCTGTTTCATTATAGGCACCATTATACTTTACTGATATAACAGAACACCAGAGTTGATGAACTTACCTGGAACTTACCTTCCTCTTGTATGCCACATACTCTGCACTGCTCAGAGGAAGGAGGACCAATGTGCAGCCTTGATACATATGTACATAGGATCTCCAAGAGTTTCCCACCCATTGATTGGCTCCCTAGGTTCAATGATGGAACTACATCAGATGCCTTCAGACATTTCTCTGAGCACATAAATCTATGCTGGCTTTGAGGTGGCTAATATGAGTCATTGTGATGTAAGGCTTAGTCTTTGAACCTCCTTCATAAGCACTTGCGGGTGAATCATGTTATGAAACCAAGTTTATAGCTCTGTCTTTTGAATTACCTGCTGTTAGCATGTGATGCATGTACATTACATGGATGTAATGTGGGGCAAATTCACACAGCAAATGCTAGCATCCGTGCAGAGATTCATGGACGGTGATGCTTCTCTATGTAACTTGATCATCGCATGCATCATGTTCTGATAATCTTACGTCTGGATTACTGCAATGTGCTCTGTGTGGAATTATCCTTAAAGATGGTCCAGAAGCTGCAGCTGATGAAGAAGGTGGCTGCCCAGCAATTGATTAAGGCAGTGTGATGAGATCATACGTTGGCAAATTAACATTGCGTGGACAGGCGGAGTCCCCAGATCCCGCGCGGTCCCCCCCGTCATGTGAAATAACGACTCATGACAATGTGCTATGGGATTAAATTGGCCACAACTTTATTAAATTTCAAATGTGGGTAGACCTTGGCTCAGGGATTGGGCGTTCTCCCTCCCCAGTCCCCAGCCAGGGACCTAGGGAGCATCAGGGTTATCCAGTGTGTGTGTGGGCTCTGGAGCCAAGTGAGGATTCCCAGGTAAGATCCTCCCTCTATTGTGTGGGCAGGTAATCCCTCCCCTACCTGGCCTGGTCTCCTTGGCAACGCTTCCCCCAGGTGGGATTGGACAACTGACTGAGGTAGGCGGAGACCTCCAGGTATCCCACCTGAGTGAAGACAAAGCCAAGCCTATGCTGTTGGAGCCGCTCCAGATCTAGGGGCTGCGTGCGTCCACGCAAAGGGCGCCCCCTGTTTTAAGGATGGAGCGGTCATTCTCAATAAAAAAACAACAGTTAAAGCAAGTATATAAAAACATTCAATATATGAATTAAAGGGATCATCTCCTCCAATCAGTGTGTGATAGTCCATGCTGTGAAATTGGCAGGGAAAGCCCTGCTTCTGGAGGTGGCCTGGGGGAGCAATTACATGAGGCCAGGCCTTTTCGGTGGTGGCATATTTATTATGGAATTCCCTCCTTGAAGAAGCACATCCCCCCCTCACTGGTAGCCTTTAGACTTCAACTAAAGATATACCCTTTCAAGCAGCATTCTGAGATAAATGCTCCCATCCAGAAGTTGAAATGGAACCTCCCATTCCCTTCACGGAGCTAAAATTCCCAGAGTTCCCTGGGAAGAGTGTTTGATTGTTAAACCACTCTAAGAATTGTAGCTCTGTGAGGGAAATAGGGATCTCCTAATATCTTTCAGCATTCTTCTCAAGCTACAGTTCCCAGGATTCTTTGATTGAAGCCATGGCTTTTCAAAGTTGGCAAGAGCGCTTTAGATGTATCATGGCTTCAGATTGCAACTTATATACATTTGATTTCTTGCTAATATATATTTGATGGCTTACTTCTCCTGCTGGTTATGTTCTTGATACCATTGATTTTTATGTGTGCATGTTTTTTTAAATAAAAGAACCAAAGACACAATAGATTGAGGTTTCAGAGGCTGCAGAAGAGAAGTCACACACTCTAAGGTATACAGATCAGTGGGGTGTCTCTAATCCTAAGTAAGAAAGAGGCTGGTGATGGCAATGTTATGGTTATAGTCAGTGCTATTTTTCCTAGAAAAAGAGGTGCCTGAACTCATCATGAACATCTCCCTTCTTTCTTTTACAATGACACCCGAGAGGTGCCAGAACTGAGTTCCAGCGAGTTCCGGCTGGGGAAAAAAGCCCTGGTTACAGCAGAATTATAAGATAACTTCTTGCCCTACAGCTCTTATATTTTGTTCTGTGTGCTATGAAGCAGGCTTATATATCCAGATTGTACAGTTGTCCTCTCACACCACCTCAAAACTCCTCCCTAGGGAGAGTTTAGTCATCCCTTGGGATGATAGGGGTGTAACAAATTTGCCCCTACCTAAGAGTGGGAATGGCATTGTCGGAAAGGAGCTTTCTATTTGGAGATAAAAATTCTCTCCCCTCTCTCTTTCCCCCTCCCTCTTACTGCCTCTGACCATCTTGAGAACAAAACACTATCAATGTCCCATAGATTTTGAGTCAGCACAGTATATCTCGGAGCAAATGCATGTGCGCACACACAAAATATCTTGTGTACAAAGGGAGTCACAATTAATCAACGATGCTCAGTGCTCTGACTAGATGCTTTCCTCCATTCCTAACCATTGCCTGCAGTCTTTATGTAATCAGAACAATTTGGCTCTCAAATGAATGAATGAATGAATGAAGGGTCTGCTTTCACTTTTCGCAGTGTCCAGTTTGGAACAGGATCATTTGAGAGCGACCAAAAACCACAACTGAAACTGGTGTCCCTTTGCATAACACTCTGACTAAATCATTGTCCTCTTCTCTCCCCCCTCAACCCCCCCGCTGTGCCCCTTTCCGATGACAGCAGGTCACTTGAAAGGTTAAAGCAAATGTTAATATTAGAGTGACCTGCTATCTCTGTATCACCCCTTTCGCCAGCCAGCCAGTGTTATGCTTTTAATTCCCTAATGTGCGATCCAGCAGTCCGTATCATCTTACAGGGATTGAATAGAAAAAGCGAACAGCAGACTGTGTGGTCACTGTTTTCAATATCCCCCCTGCTAGCCATTACATCACCCAGCTACTTTCTAAGAGGATTTTCAGCAGGCTTGGCTTCATTATTAAAATAGTAATTAATTTTTTCCTCTTCACAAAACCAGAGGACCTTCAGATGGAGGCCTCGGGAGCGAGAGGGCAGTTTTCTTTTGAAAATGGCCTTTCTGAAAGCCATAATCTGCTCTCTTCAACTTTACAGTACACATGTTCCCCAGCAAATGTGATTAAAGAGAGAGAGAGAGAGACACACATATTAAAAAAAAAAACCTTTGCAGAAAATTAATTCAGTTTCCAGGATTAAAAAAAAAAAAGTTTGATAAAGTTGTGCAATGCTCCAATGACAACACATAATAGAAGTGCAAAGTTTTATCCTCTTGAAGGATAAATGAGCGGCCAGAAAGGTCTGGTGGTTCCCAGAGAAAAAACATCTGCTACAGCTAATTCACTTTAGCTTTTGATTGTAAAATTCATTAGCCATATCAGGCAGCTGTAGTTTCAAACATGTTGCTAGGAAGTACAGTTTTTAAAGAGGGCGATGCCATTTGTTCGCAGCAGTGGGAAGTTAGGATGAGTGCCCAGTGAAATGCAACTTCCCACTGATTCGGAGGTGAATGGGGGGAGTCTCTGCAGAACAGGGTGCCGATCGACACAATTGCCCTTGTAACCACCTCCATATTTAGCAAAGTGTTGTGGTGAAATTATTGCCATTCATGTCATCAAAGAAAAATAAGCGCCATTTACAAGCTACCGTTCCTCACCCCTGTTGTACCCTGCTAGCCTTACAGCAAAATTTAGGTGTGGGGAACCTGTGGCCCTGCAGTTGATGTGGGACTCCAACTCCCATCAGGCCCAACCATCAGAGCCAATGGCTGCAGCCGATGGGATATGTAGTCCAACAACAATTGGAGGGCCAATAGTTCCTCAAGCCTGGCTTCATAGTTGCAACAAAGTACAAATAGATAAGCAGTGGAAGAATCCGGCCCAGGCCATGCTTAAATTATTCCTAGAATGCCTATTCAGCAAAAATGTTTTTAGCTAACTTAAACATGTTTGGAGGGAAAAAAAGAAATGAAACAGGCAGGCAATAGACAAGGAGAGACTGTAGCTCAGTAGAGCACTTGTTTTGCATGCAGAAGGACCCATGTTCAATCCATGGCATCAACAATTGAAGTGTCAGGTAGCAGGGGATCTGAAAAGCCTCAGCCGCTGCCAATCAGATCAATGGTCCATTTCTTCTACACAGGAGGCGGCCATTTTAGGCATGTCCAAATGATGTGTGATCACAGACTCATGGGTCCTTTTGGACCCAGAAGAAGGAAGACTGGGGGCAGAACAGGGGTGTAATGGAGGTGTGGCATAATGGGAGCATGACCTGATGGGGTGTGGGCACACTTAGGCGGAATCACCCCCCTTGTGAAATGGTCATCACCTGTAGTATCAGAATCATCTGCTTTATTGCAAAAGCAAAATATCAAGGCCATTCAACTGTCATGCACTTTGATGCCACAGATGATGTCCCTCTTGGGTCACACAGCTGAATTCTAAGAGGGACAGGAGGCCGCTTCCAGGGCGGTGAAGGGTCAGAGTCACATACAGTGTTCTGCTAAGATTAGGACAACTTTGATCAAACGTTTCTCCAACTAGGAAATGCAAAAGTAATCCTTGTTGTGAGACTAACCTGAGAATTTTCCAGGGGATGATAAGGTCTTTGGATAAATATGACAAATACTAATATGATTTGGATGTTAAGATCCTTGGGAAAGGTGTCTCTACCCACATTGTGTCATTTGAAAGCCTCAGGAGTAGCTGCAAAATTGATAGGTATATAAAGGAACATAAATACTGTGGATACTTCTGTGGCTTTCAAATTACACTTTTGTTGGCTCAGGTTTTTCTGTTACCGGCCTCAAAGTCCCTCTCAGGAAAGAGACCGACATCCCTTGCTACTTACATGTGTGATAAGAAACTACCTTATTTGGGATCAGAGCCATGATCAATCTAGGTTGATACTATCTTGGCTGACTGACAATTGCTCTCCCAGGAACTTGAGCAGAGGGCTTTCCCAGCCCTGCTGCTTGAGATGCTTAAACTGGAAATTCTAAAAGTCTAGCCCCCTGCATGCAACTCACAAACTGTACCGCTGAGTCTATGCTGTATCAGAAGCCCAGACAAGTTTGCATCCCATAGCCCTGACATGGCATTTGGTCACCATTCAAACTGAAAACTGTGCTGAAAACTGTCTGCCAAATCCTTGAAAGTTTTCACCCTCTATGAATGATGCTTTGAAGGTTTTTCTGACATGGAGTCTTTCCAACACAATAAAGGTAAAGGTACCCCTGCCCGTACGGGCCAGTCGTGACCGACTCTAGGGTTTGCATGCTCATCTCACTCTAGAGGCCGGGAGCCGGCGCTGTCCAAAGACACTTCTGGGTCACGTGGCCAGCGTGACGAAGCTGCACTGGCGAGCCAGCACCAGCACCGCACATGGAATGCCATTTACCTTCCCGCTAGGTAAGCGGTCCCTATGTATCTACTTGCACTTAGGGGTGCTTTCGAACTGCTAGGTGGGCAGGAGCTGGGACCGAACGGCGGGAGCTCACCCCGCTGCGGGGATTCGAACCACCGACCATACGATTGGCAAGTCCTAGGCACTGAGGCTTTACCCACAGTGCCACCCGCGTCCCATTTCCAACACTATAGCTGCTGTTTAGTTCTGATGTTTTCTGCCTTCTACACCACTACTCCCAAGTTGCTGTTTTCGGGAGGTTGGTTGCACTTTTTCCTGTCCACACCCATGTTGGGATGTGTTTGGACTGAGAAATGTTCTTGCAACCAGTAAATACTGGAGTTATGAGCATGCCTACAAGGTTTGAGCTCCAAGTTATGAGCATGCATACAATGCGTTCTTTTGCATTCTTGTTTATTTATTTAACACCTGGTGTTCTGAAATTCTGTTCAGGAGAGGAATTAGGAGATTAGACGGCAGGAACTTCTTGCGTTTGCTGTTTTGGTCCAAGCTATGGATAACCAATGGAAAAAAGCCAGCAAGGGGAGGGGCAGGCGCAAAATGGAAGTTGCTCAAATCGTACCCCCTGAACATCACACAAATTTGTGGGAACTCACACTAAACACCTTCTACACACATACAACACACATATAGCCAGCAGTCTACTCATTTTTAATAATAATAATAATTTATTATTTATACCCCACCCATCTGGCTGGGTTTCTCCAGCCACTCTGGGCGGCTCCTAACAGAATTAAAAGCACAATAAACCATCAAACATTAAAAACTTCCCTAAACAAGGCTGCCTTCAGATGTCTTCTAAAAGTCAGATAGTTGTTTATTTCCTTGACATCTGATGGGAGGACGTTCCACAGGGCTTTAAAACAGCATTTCCTGTTCCGGTTCCCTTCTGGTTGACTTGCTTCTTTATAGCTGGTCTGCCCATAGCGAGTAGAAAAGCAATGCAGCTCTCACCCAGAGACCAGAGTGCAGTGCCTTGAACGCCCACAGACTGAGGAGGATGACAGACTCTTCACAACCCTTATCACCAGCAGTTTCTTTCGTCGGGCCACTAGTTTCAGCAAACTGTGTTCAGTTTGTATTTGGAAAACTTTATGTGATTATTGAGATGAACAGGAAAAGGGTTCCATAGTGAAGCTTCCAAATGGAAATCATTCTTTAAAAAATATTCCAGTCACTTTTAGAGCCCGTATTTTAACCCTATTGCAAATGAGCAACTAATGCACAGCACTCGAACGAGCAGCATAGAGCTACTTTTTCATACTATTCTCTGACTCCATCAGGGACATATGTTATGTATTTAATATGACAAAACAATCAAGCAGCTGAGTAAACAGGGCAAGAACAATGTTAGTGGCCATGAAAATCTGAACTACTTTTATAAGTTAGTTTAGTACAGATTCAGCCTCCTCCCCCAGATAGGTGCTTTTGATACAGTATCCAATGTGACGAGGATGTGAAGTTGGTTTCTCTTGATAAAAAAAAAGACATGGAGTAAGTCTGTGCTGTGACCTCATCAGCTGTTTGATTGGTTGATGAGGTAACCAAGCTTCAGAACCCCCATACATCCTTTTCATTATGGATTTGTACTCATGATGCTTTTGAGGTGATCACGTGTGACCCTGGTTTCAATACTTTATGCACGTACAAAAGTTTTGGAGTAGTCACACCACTTTGTTTCCAGTCAGCTCATATCCTGCAGTGTCCTGCTGAAAGCCCATAACATTTTTAACTCTTTTTAAAATTATCATTGTGAGGCAAAGGAATCACCTTATGAAGCAGGATTCCATTATTTCTCTCTCTCAGAAAGATGGAGCAGTGTTGTCAGAGGCTGCACCTAGAGACCACTTTGATAATGGTCAAAGTCTCCACAAGGTGCCTCCAGTACTAATTTTCCAAAAGTATAACATGAAGAGGTAGGACTGCATCATAAAAAGGTAAAAGGTAAAGGACCCCTGGATGGTTGAGTCCAGTCAAAGTCGACTATGGGGATGCGGCGCTCATCTAGCTTTCAGGCTGAGGGAGCCGGCGTTTGTCCTCAGACAGCCATGTGGCCAGCATGTCTAAACCGCTTCTGCCGCAACAGAACACTGTGACGGAAGCTAGAGTGCACAGAAATGCCATTTACCTTCCCGCCACAGCTGTACCTAGTTATCTACTTGCACTGGTGTGTTTTCGAACTGCTAGGTTGGCAGGAGCTGGGACAGAGCAACAGGAGCTCACCCTGCCACGTGGATTTGAACCACCAACCTTCTGATCGGCAAGCCCAAGAGGCTCAGTGGTTTAGACCACAGTGCATAATATCCTCATCATAGAAGCTACCAAAATTTGGAGCCTTCATTTCCTAGTATGACTGGTCAGTTGCTATAACTCAGAGAAGGTTCATGGGGTGGTGACCTTCCTTCTGCCAGGCTTGCATGCTTTTGTCTTAATACTCATGTTTGCCACCTGGTGCTTCATGGTTCATGGACGTCTCTAGGCTCATTTATCTTTCCTCTTTTGCCAGTTCAGGAGGAGAAGAACCCCTGGAAGATTCCACCAACACAACTTATGTGAATTCTTCTCAGTAACTGAGTTGCCCTGGGTTGCCCTGATGGATTAACATGGGACAGTGGGAGTGTGACCTTGCTCCTCCTTCTTGATCTCTCTGCAGAGATGTGCACTGTTTTGCTGATTTGCTACCAAGCCAAGTTCAATGTATATAGCTGTTAACGACTTAGGAGCAGTTTACTGGCAGGATTGCCTTACCTCATATGTACCCACTTGACATGCAGTTCCAAGAAATCAATATTTTAGTGTGACAGAGCTTTGGAACCTCCTGCCAATAGGCATCAAGTAGGCATCTTTGCTGTAGATATTGACGTATCTATGTTACTGTTAATTTTGGTTATTTTTAAATGTTTTTAATTATTTTAACTCTTTCTATGGATAATTATAATATTTATAGTAAAGTGATTTAATTAGAATGAAGCAGTATATAAATTTTGTTAAATAAAATAAACTAGCTTTATTAATCTAGCAATACATAATATGTGCTCATTGTGGGTTTTTTATTTATTATAAAGAAATAAGCTTTCTTTTGTCACCCCATCATCACTATTGACAAGAGTTCAAATCCCTATAGCTGCAAGTACTTGTTCCCATAGTAGTTGAAGGTATAAACTTCAAGGGAATGCAAATCTAGTCAGATTGGCCCTTGTGGTTCATTGCTACTTGCTTCTCTAGGCCCCACTCAGTCCTCAGAGCCCTCTTTAATCACAGATGAGAACTGGAGGGTGAAATACCGGCCTTCAAGAATGGCAGACAGGAAGTCTCTTGATTGGCCAAGCCTGCTACCGGTACTATGAACCTGATATTCTGGCCTTGCCTGGTCAACAGGACACAAATCTCCTTGCTGAGCTTCAGCTGCCCCAGCCCACCAAGCTTAGAGACAGATGCTGTCTTGGAAGAACACACTTGGTAGATCAATAATTGGGTCATGCTACCTCTGGGCCTGCCATGGCGTAATAGGTAAACAAATATCCTATGGCTCTGAGACAGGACAAAGGATGAAAGGGGTCACTTTCCAAGGGCATCGTTTGCTTCATTATCTCTACACCAAACCAACTCTACCAAATACAGGAAGGGGGAGCTTGTGATGGTCCATATGAAGGTGGACTTCAACACTCATCCTTTCAATTTAATTGACAGGGATAATGGGAGTCATAATCTTATAACATTGGAGCGTCACTCTTTTCTCCTCCCTAACCTAAGATAATGGTCCTATGGTTTCAATTCTGTGAGTGCACTTTCATTAACTCCAAGGTACACCAAATGGGCTTTTAAAATGGTGTTAGTTTCAACTCCCAGAACCAACCCAGTTTTAACTATAAAGTGTAGTATCCATGTGTACTCTGTAAATCCAAATCCTGCTCAGGATTTACACTATCAATCTGGAAAGCAGAATCTGGTCCCAGGGATATCATTTTACCCTGGGGACAGAAAGAAGGTACAAAGGAAGGATTTATCAAAACAATAAACCCTAGTCAGGAATAGCCCTAATCAGAATGTCAAAAATTAGAAGGGACATATCCCCAAGGACCCTGCTAAATACTCGCCCTATGAAACAAATACTTATCAAATCTTGCTGTTTTCCTGGGAGTCACACTGTGTAATTCTATGAACAGAAGCCTCCTGCTAAGAAAAAAAATAAGAGGGAAAGATGAATCATGCCACATATCCTTTTAAATTGTCATTCAGAAACATATTTGCAAATTGCAATGCATATGAACATAACGATTACAAGATCATCCTGGAGCTTTTTCTCCTTGTCTCCTATTGACAGGCACAGCATTGTCCCGGGTTATCTACAGGGTAAAATAGTCTCAGGGACAAGAGAATAGCTTAATTTTACTTGTTTGAGAGCAAACAGACTGTCTCTTCCTCCCTCCTGACTGTTTTGAAATCTCCTGTGATTTTTAAAGAGAAGCACTTCTTTTTAAGCATGATAAAGAGTCTGTATTATTTACTGTGGAACTTTCCACCATTGAAATAATGATTGCTAATATAATTGAGCAAGAACATTCTGTTTCCTGATAGACTGAGGTTCTGTGCAACCTTGCACATTTAAACAAAATGATTACCAACAATCACCTACTTGAAATTCCTCCAAGGGCTTTTGCGTACAGCGTATGAGCACACAGGAACAAAGGCAAAATACACATTTTGTTCTATTTTAGTAGTTCTACTTAAGTTTTCATCCAGGAAGCAGCAGAATTGGGAACAATCATTTTGTTCTATTTTTCTGAGTTTGATTAAATAAGTTAATTGCCCTCAGATGGGGATCTTGGGATTGAGTAGCACAAATGTGGCCACACAGGACACAAATTGCATGCAGGAATAACTCAATAAAATAAAATAAAATCTGTTGCATGAGATTCAGAGAAAATGGAATGAGAATTGGGCACAAGGCAAAATGATGGTAGCCCTGAACTTCAAAAGTGGTATCATTTTACTCAGAGTAATAAGAAACTGTTGATTTAGGGTTCTTTTACAGAATATTGTCGGTTTGTTTATTAATGAGCTTATTAATAAATGACTCAAAGCGACTTACAAAATGATAGTAAAATATACTATTTTAAAATATTTAAAATCAATACACAACCCAAAGCAATCAAATCTTAAAACAATTCCACCAACTATCTCCCTAACCACCAGAGAAACCCCCCCCCAATTTCTGCAACTGCTGCAAAGAATATTGATACTTAAATGCCAAGCAGAAGAGAAATGTCTTGGCCTGGCACCAAAAGATGTCCACATCAGTGCCAGGCCAAGAGATAATTCTATGAAGGGGAGTCCATTTTGAAACGGTCAGTTCTCTTGTTGCTGCCCTCCAGATTTCTGCTCATAAGGGCACAAAGAGAAGGGTCACTGATGTTGACATCAGGGTCCAGTCAGGCTCAAATGGGAAAAGCCATTCTGTAAGGTATTGGGTTTTTGAGCTGCAATTGATTCTGCAGATGAACAGTTCTAAGAATTCCAATTTACATGCCCATGTGGGTTTTTAATGGGTATACAAATGACACTGCAGGATAGAAATAAAGGCACAAAACAACCCAGTTAAAAGAACATCAAATTATAATCCAATGACATTATCCATACAGCTGCTGAAATATCTGTTCAGGGTGAAAATTGCAACTCGTTTAAAAACATCCAAAGCCCCGGCAGGAAAACCCACCAAAGTGAGTGGAATTCAATGCCATGTTCGTTCAATAATTTCTCCTGCCTGCTGCTCTGAGGTTTCCCCTCACCTCCATGAAGCAATTTTGGGGTGCGTGGAGAGTACACCGGTGAAGAAGAGGAGGCAAAGCCCCATCATGCAAATGGAAGTCCTTGTGCAAGCTTCCACAGATGGAGGATGTTTGCAGGATGTTCCATTGGGAAGAACTTTTAAGCCTGGCATCAGGGCCAGCCCTCCTTAGGCTGCTACCAGTGCTGTTGTCTATCCTGCTCTATCCAAAATGTTTTTTTAAAATGACACTGGTCCAACCATAATGCCCTTGATGTAGCACCACTCTGGGTAATTGTGGGAAGTTAACGTAGCGGCTCTCAGTTCCCCACTTGTGCTGATCAGAGTGCTACTGATGCTAAGCAAGTCCACTGATTCTGGAAGGTCCACATAGAGAGCTCCTTCAAAACTGGAGCTCACCTGCCTACACAAGTACTCCTCAATGATATTACTGTATTCAATGTCCAGGGTGACTGTATGCAGAGTACAATATTTCACATGAACCATATATATATGGGTTTGAGAGTCTCTCTCTCTCTCTCTCTCTCTCTCTCTCTCTCTCTCTCTCTCTCTCTCGTATCTCATATATGGTTCATACAATATATTTTTAATCTGCATATATATGTGTGTCTCTGTGAGCATAGTAATCTATCTTTGTATCTGTATCTATATCTATGTCTCAAATACATATGAGAATCATGTGTTATTGTAGAGGATTTAGATGAAACACGGATTCATTCAATTAGATTCAGTATGGGCTCACCATTACGTATAATCTATAATGGCACCACAGTCTGTAAAACCATGTCCTAACCAAAGTTAGTCTCTGTGTTTTGAAATGTGTATATGACGGCATGCTGTCATTTAACAAGCAAGGCACTTAAAGTGTGATTGTACAGTGGGCTTGATCCCTGGTGAGACTGAGCTTTCATGGGTAGACTTGAGTGACACCAGTGTGCTTCGTCCTCAATTCCTGAGGTGCAAAATGGGGGTAATAATGACCCACCTTACAAGGATGACCCTGATAAGGGGAGTATAGTACTCTGAATGCTCACTGCACTATATAAATGAATAATAATGATAAGGCCTAGCATTTAAGCAGCTCCAGTTAATTTCAAATGAGCTACTCTAATGCCTCTGATTTAATTACATGGTTAAGTGGTTTGTTGGAATATGCTACAATGCTCCACACTTTGCAGCCCGGTTCAAAAAAAGAGAGTCATGAATCCTTTTAATTTTAACTCCTTTTGGATCTAGGTTTTAAAAAGCCATTACATAAATGATGAAGTTCATCCCAAGTCACCAAGAACTTAAGCATATCTTTAAGGTACAACAGGATTTAATAAAAATCCTTTCACATGCCACTTTCTGATTTGAAATTTTGAGGGCTTTTTCTCCTTCTTCCTCTGAGTTTCTTTCTTTCTTTTTTTAATGGTGTGATATTTTTCTCCCTAAGGCCTGACAGACGTAACCTTAATTTCATTGCATCCTTATACCTACATGTGGTGCATGCTATTTAGCTCTTTGGTTCTTCCATAAGTAGCTAATATTCATTCTCTCACAGGTACAGGAGGCTAATAGTTCAATCACTAGGGGGAAAAAAGATGAAAGGGCAGGAAATGGCTGTCATGGCCCCAAAGGAAATATTTGGAAGAAAAGGAGCACAACAGCAAATAAAGTGCTAATTAATGTCCAATTTCAGCACTGATATACGGACCACAGCAGTAGGCAAAAGCAAGCCTTCTGTTCCAGTAACTGCTCAAGTGCTTTTATTCTCAGTTCTATGCAAGAATGCTTCTGTGCTTTCTAAATCTTCAAACTCGCTCTTGAATCTGAGCTCTTTGTTCTGTATTCTTTTCATTCCTCAGCAATTTTAATCCTCCCCCTAAAAAAAACTAAAAAAACTTCATTATTAATTTCCGTTGGACCGATTTGTGTAAAAAAAATAATAATTTCAATTTGCTTCTTAAATCCTGATTTTAACACACACACACCCCCGAAATTCTATGTTGGGTGGTTCAGGGAAACAGTAAAATGTGACAAGAAATGAAATGGTGGAAACATAGCCCCTGTTCAAATCATGGTAAAATTCTAAGAGGGTGTTACAACAGTGCGCATTTCAACTTATAGTCCAAATCAGAAACAGAGAGAGAGAGAGAGAGAGAGAGAGAGAGAGAGAGAGAGGGGGAGAGAGGGAGAGAGAGAGAGAAACACACCGCTGCAGCATTAGAAGTTCTAATTCACTGGCTTTGTCCTGGAAAGGGCATTGAGAGTAAATCTTCTATTGAAGAACACAATAGCGAGAGCAACCCTGTTTTTATGTACCATAGTAATTGGTACATGTAACTGACTAAATGTGTTGTTCAGAGAAGAAAATGAAAGTTGAAATTCACAAAGGAATGTCATGATGATCAATTATTTCTGGTGTTTAGTATCTGGGAATCACATCTTAAGGTAAAATGTTATTTGCTGATGACTGAATGCCAGAAATAATAATCTGACATTAAGCTTTTGTGATTCTGGCCAAATGAAAGCCTAAAAAGGTGCAGTCAAGGGTGTGCTTGATACACGAACGTGTAGCTCTTAGAATATAAATGACTGAAATATTACTCATTATTACCCAGCAATCATAAGGAGTACATAATAGTTATTAAACTCACAAAAGCCACTGTACTGAAGTCACACTAAATATATGGCTGCAACCAACACAAGACAGGGAATTTCTATCAAATCTGAAACTTTTTCCTTGCTCCCCGCCCAATTTAATGTTCCAGTGGTACACACATCTGGTACAGGATTCCTGGCCGTATGGCAGATGTTACATGTACTTGCTCAAGACACTGACAGTCTGACTGTTGGAGGGGAGCAGGGAAAGGGTGGTGGAACTAAATGGGTCCATTTCCAAAAAATTGTCTTCCTTGGTTATCATTGCTAGGATAGACAGGAGGCACCTTTAGAAATAAATTTATTCTGCTTTTATTTAGGATGGCTTATGTTCACGCCTGGTAGAAATGAAAGTGGTGGTCCTCAAACGCTACTCTGAGTACGCCAAATGAACTAGGATCATTGCTTCACATCTCTTACCAAACAGTGTCTTTGGTTACACAACAGCTATGTGACATAACAGGTGATTGATGTTAGAGATGGAAGGATATGTCAATTTTGGTTCTCTCATTTCCCCACCCTTAAGTTCAGCTTTGCAAATTCTTTTTAAAACCCACATAACACTCCACCAGCATTTTAGTGTGAATTTCTCCTAATGAATATATTTTTGTATGTGCTTTGGACACGTGAACAAATTTCTGCAAGCAATTTCCCAAAATATAATGCATTTCTGCATGTTATTTCACTGCATGTTCATGAATCCAGGTATAATGCTCATACCCTCAAAGAAATGCAAATATCACAACTCTCTAAGTTATTTGATTTAAAATGCCTTTTTCCCCCCAAGAAAGGAAGGAAAAGAAAGGAAAGATATGCGACAAGGAGCTCTGAATAATGTTATTAGTACTAAAAAACAACAACCCCTACACCCCCCCAGAGTAGGGACCGTAACAATGTGTCAGGCCTCAGAGAGGGCCTCCCTCCAGAGGTGGTTTTAGGGTAGCATGACCGGTGCAGCTGCATGGGGCATCACAACAATGCTGTAGAACAAAGGGTGAGAGGTGGCGGGAAGTGCCAAATATTAACACAACATAAGGTACCGTTGAAGTCCACCACTGCTTCTTCCCTTCCTCTCTTCTCACCACTGCCCCCAGAGCTACACCAAAGCTAAATGCAGAGAATTAGGGTCTTAGGGGTGCAGGTAGATCAGCGGATGAGCAAATATGGTGCATTGGATGCTAATAGGGAATTTGGCAGTTGAATCATACTTTGTTGTTCTCCCATTGATATCATTGAGGCAGTGTTTATGTATTTATGTATAGGCTAAGTAGGCTGAAACCTAGGGCCTCTAAATCTAGGGGGCCTCACCAGCCCTCCTGCTCCCCAGCTGGAAGTCTCTCCTCTCCCAAAATTGTAAACCCAAGACTTCATGCAAGATCAGGGCAACTCAGGCCCAGCAACTATGAGACTCAGGGCTAGCCAGTGGGGCCCCATTTGAAGTAGTGGGGTGCAACTTGAATTTTTTTTTTTTTGTAGGGCCCCAGTTCACAGCCAAAGTCTGCAAAATCTTATAAATAAAATCCATCTAGATTGCCCTGGTGCAGGGGCCCCCTTAGGAGCGGCACATGGGGCCCAATTTGGCCAAATTGCTTCAATTGCCATAAGGTCAGCCCTGATGAAACTGTGCAGGGATTGGACTGACAAGCGTTGTACCTCCTAGGTCCCTGGTGTCACTATTCAGAGTACAGACTCAAGGACTTGTTATGGAAATAAAGGGGGGGGCACTTATTGGAAATCAGTTTTGTCACCTCTCCCCCCTGCAAACCCCAAAACAATGAGCCCAGCCACCTTTTATTCACAGTCACATAAGCACTACACTACAGCATGGCAATAAACCTGTACGTTCAACCACTGAAATATTCAACCAATATGTAGCAATGGAGATTTATGTTACTGCTTTATGAATGAACACTGTTTTATGAATGGACTCTGTATTTTGTGAATTACCTAAGAGCCACCAATAGGGAGCTCTAGAATCTGACTATGACCTACGGCCATACTACCCTGAACACGCCCGATCTTGTCTGATCTTGGAAGCTAAGCAGGGTCAGGCCTGGTTAGTACTTGGATGGGAGACCACCTGGGAATACTGGGTGCTGTAGGCTTTTGCCTCCTTAGGGACATGGGTGGCGCTGTGGGTTAAACCACAGAGCCTGATCAGAAGGTCAGTGGTTCGAATCCCTGCGACGGGGTGAGCTCCCATTGCTCGGTCCCTGCTCCTGCCAACCTAGCAGTTTGAAAGCACATCAAATCGCAAGTAGATAAATAGGTACCGCTCTGGTGGGAAGGTAAACGGCATTTCCGTGTGCTGCTCTGGTTCGCCAGAAGCGGCTTAGTCATGCTGGCCACATGACCCAGAAGCTGTACGCTGGCTTCCTCGGCCAATAAAACGAGATGAGCGCCGCAGCCCCAGAGTGAGCCACGACTGGACCTAATGGTCAGGGGTCCCTTTACTTTACCTTTTAGAATCTGACAGCTAACGAATTGGGTACTACCAAACAGCGACCCCTATTGCTGAAAGCAGGTAACCAGCAGGGAACGCTTCAGCTCAGCCTTTGCACTGTTGACTGAACACCCCGTGCTGTGCAGATAATAGAGAAAGCTCATAAATTGTATCCCTTCTGGCATCCAACTCTATTATGCTGGTGTAAACCCTGGTGCACCAGAAGCCCAAAATAGTAGCAAATAAAATCCGCTCATACGTCAGTGACTGATAAGACTTGTCAACCATTTCTTCCAAAGTCTTCCTAAATTATAAAACTCCAAAATACAGGACAAAAGAGAACAGGTATGGGAAGAGCGAGACATACAATGGGCACCACCAGTGAAAAGGCCCTGCTCTGTGTAGTTCCTGCCCTGTCATTTGATAGGGTGCCCACTTGCTCTCCTTCTTGACATGGAATGCTCTCTATTGGAGTTTCCCCGTCCAGTACAAA
Organism: Podarcis liolepis; assembly: GCF_965112155.1. Classification (NCBI taxonomy): domain Eukaryota; kingdom Metazoa; phylum Chordata; class Lepidosauria; order Squamata; family Lacertidae; genus Podarcis; species Podarcis liolepis. The sequence continues at coordinate 56,680,534 of NC_139560.1, read as the reverse complement.
GACCATAAGAAGAGAGAGCAGGGACACAGCTCACTTTTGTCACAGTCAGGACACCTATGTCCTGGCCGGGCCTGCGCCCAATCTTGTTTTTGTATAATCTTGTTCTCAGTAACCAAAATTATATTATCAATATATACAAGAAGAAAAATTGTTTTCCTTCATTTGCAAGGAATCGTACAGAACAAAGTGGAACTAATAAAGAAAAGTTCCAGGGTGGCAACAGAAAGCAAACCAAAAATGCTTTTGTAAAACTATCCAGCAATATCAAGTTATAGGAAAGCTGTAATCCTTCTAGTTGGTTAATTGGTTTGGCAACTTCCATGCAGATGATGTGTGATGCTAATTATTTCCCCAAAGAGTGAAATGATAACTAATCAGAGGCAGCTACAGTTGCAAATGACAACAAAATATCCATGAAAGGAAGAGGAGCAGGTTTGCTCAAGTGTGTTGCAGGTAGAAATACTGTTTGTAATGAAGTGAGAGCAGTCGTTTACTTGCTCGAATTAACAAATAAGAAAGTTTTGAGAATTTAAATTCTAGATTAAATTTGATTACTTAATTGAGAAGGGGATTGTAGCCTAGGGCCTCTCTTCATCTAAATCTGGCCCTGCATTGAGGGCACAACAGAATCTGAAAGAGGCCTGGAACTAGGTTCAGAAGAACTGAGCTAAGTGTTGAGTTTGAGGGGAAAGCATTTGTTGTTGTTGTATTTCTTAGAGCCCAGTTCTATATGTGACCAGAGCGAGCTTGTTCGTAACTAGTGCTAACCTCTTGGTTCTGGAATATTTTGGGAGTGTAATTTGTCAGAAACTTCAAGAGCACATAAAATACTGATTTTGGAAACAAATCAAACACTGGCCAATGGATATGCAAATACAATGTAGTGGCTGCTGTTTCCTTGTACTCTTACCATCTGCTGTATACACCTGTTGTTTTCTATAGAGTGCAGCAGGGACATGGAGAAAACAGGTGGAGAGGGGGCTTGTATTTGGTTGTATTTATGCCTATATAGGTGCAAGACATTCCAGGGGATTTTTTTTTGGGGGGGGGGAGGGTTCATTGCCATTGCTATGCAAACAGTGGAATTACAGTGCCATAAAACTGTCTTTGTTGGGCCATGTGAAAAAACCAGTGTCTCCAAGCTCACCAGCAACAGAGTACAATCACTGCTCCTTTGAAGATAGATTGATGGAAGAAACCACTGTAATCAAAGAGAGGCTTACAGGTGAGAAAGTAATAAAGTAGTCTGGTTAGATAAAAGAATATACATGAAAACGTCTGTATATAGTTGTAATGCCATTCAGTAACCTTTCCTCTTCCATGCTCTGTGGGAAGTTCAACAATATTCTTTTATTATTTTTGGGTGCTTCTGGGTGGGAGCTTAATTTGTAAACAAGGCATTGAGATATTATGTATAGTTTCTTAGCAACAGAACTTCTTGGATTTCTCCCTGAAAGAGTAAATCGGGATTAAATGAGAAAGCAATATGGACTGCCATTTTTCTCCATCATGTGAACCTGACCAGTAAGGATGTCTAAGCTGGATGCTGCAAGCTTAGACTGCATGCCTTTAGCAAGCCATCTTTGTGCTTCTATACAAATAATTTTGAAACATTTACTAATTTTGAAAGTAAGTTAAACTGCCTGCCATTTCTTGCTGCTGTATGGAAAAGCTCATTAGTCTGACCTTTGAGGAATTTGTAAGTAAACCAAATTTATCTTACCAAACGTGCAGTCTCTTTTTATGTTAAGGGAAATAGGGAACTTTGGAAATGACTTAGACCTTGAAAATGCCCCCTTCTAACATCCTATAGTTCCACGCTTTACTTTGCTGCATGTTTAATGATTTTAAATCTTTGTTGGGGCTCTCTCACCAAAGAGTACTTGCCTCAAACCTGGATCTAGGGATCCAGAGAATTCTCCTTTCTATTTAACCAAATTGCAAAAATACCCACAAAAACAAACAAACCACCAACAGTATGGTCACTGCAAAAATAATAATGTATGCATGAGGAACATCAATCCCACAATAAACATCTGGAAACAATGTCTCTCTCTCTCTCTCTCTCTCTCTCTCTCTCTCTCTCTCTCTCTCTCTCTCACACACACACACACACACACACACACACACACAGTGGTACCTCTGGTTGCAAACTTAATTCTTTCCGGAGGTCTGTTCTTAACCTGAAACCGTTCTTAGCCTGAGGTACCACTTTAGCTAATGGGGTCTCCTGCTGCCGCCGGTGTGCGATTTCTGTTCTCATCCTGAGGTAAAGTTTTTAACCTGAGGTACTACTTCTGGGTTAGCGGAGTCTCTAACCCGAAGTGTTTGTAACCCAAGGTGTTTGTAACCCGAGGTACCATTGTAGATGATCCTCTGAAAGCTGTTAAAAAGCAGATTAAAGTTTTTCACCTTTGCAAGAACAATTGCAATTCTGGAGAGAGGGATCTTTTGAAATTCCCCCCCTCTGAATCTTTCCTTTAAGACTAGGAGTGGCATTTCAGGGGAAGACTCTAAAAGGTCAATAAAATTCATTTCCTGGTGTCAAACGTATTGATGGAACTGAAGCGAAAAGCATGCAAGAGATGAAGTTTCTATCCCATTCTACTGGATGTGCATCTTACTGTTATGACGACTGCTTTTCTGACAGGAATTCCCATAAGCAGGATAAACAGGGGGCATTCAGAACTTAGAGTGAGTGATAAAAGATCCCGCTTCACTGTATGTTCTTCTATCGTGCAATGCACTGGCAAGCTCTAGAGATAAACATATCACTATCGCTGGAGAGTCACAGTGGGGAAAAATACATTTTCTTTTAAAGTAGATTAAATGCAATACCTATGCTTGGAAAAGACTAATCTTGAGCAAAAACACCATGCTTTTGTATGATAAAGATTTGCTGAGTAGAGAATAAATGACACAAGCCACTGGGATTTCTGCCTGCGAGATTTGCTTTACATGCTGCTTTTGTATGTACAAGCAGATGCTTTTGCTTGTTTGTTTTTACATATAGGAGAATAATGAAACTTTATATCTGTGCCACACACACTCAGCAATTTATGCTACATTGCATGAGTCAGCTGATTTATGTGCTTCAGCTTTTATCCCACCTACAACCACCACTACTAGCAACACAATCCTCTGGAATGAAGCTGTATCCTCTGCAACAATGCTCTTCTAGTATAAATTCAGACAGTGGTTTATTATAAGCAATGAAATGAACTGCATCATGCCAGAGGTGCCTGTATGACAGTGGATAAGTGGGTCCAGTGCTTTTTATATATATAAAAAAATGTTTAGGGGTACTCTCATTTTGACTCAAGAAAACCACCATTTTATAGTTCAAATTAGGAAAAATAAATACAGTAAATGGACAAAAGTAGAAAGATTCACAAAATGTTTAGGGTTATGCGTACCCCTGTGTCCCCCCCCCCCCAGAAAAACAGCATTGAATGGGTCCTAGGATGGAAAAGGATGTTCTACACTTTCGGATATGCTTCATAATTTTTTCATATTGGCTTATTGTGAATTTCGGATTCAGTTCCTATATTTGCCCCCCCCCCCATGCCTGAGAGAATGCCACCAGGTGCATGAATACCAAACTTTGATGACTGACAGCTGAATTTCTGAACTGACTCTACTAAAAAGCATTACATTTGAGAGGATTTAAGACCACATGAAAGTTCCATTTGTGAAGGCCCATTCACACATTTGAGTCCACACTGTATGTTGCAGCCAGCTATCCAGTGATTTTAACATGCATGTATGAACTGGCCCTGTTAAATTTCAGGAACTTGGTGAAATTGATATCTAAATGCAATTCAAAAGCCCATTGCTCAATGTAGAATGATTTGGGTGGTGCACAGCAGACAAGGACATTGAAGGGGGATGTTGCACATGCCCCGGTACTCCCTACCCCCTGATCGTGCTTGAATGCCGGAATTAGGCTACATTATCAACTTTGCATCTCTGCATCCGAGGTTTGATTGCAGTTGCAACACATGCTTGCAGGTATAGCTTATAAGTTAATGTCAAGAAGACATGTCCACCATGTCCATTTCCTAGCTCCATATTTATGAAGAAAGTTTGATCCTGATTGATCTGGGTGAGATTAATCACCCCTGTGATCTGTTTCCATCTCCAGGAAAATAAACTCCTCCATTAACTTTGATTTCTTTTTTTCATACTACTTTTACAAGAAGCATTATCATGTCCTGGCTACTTTAAAGACTCAGTGATTTTGTGTTATCTTCCATATTGCCCATGAAACACCCTCTACCCATTCTCACACTCACTGTTTTGATGGGTAAAATGAACCTTAGGGTGTCCAAGAGCTCTTGCCTAGGAACAGGAAGCTGTTTATGTTGAGTCAGACAAGTGACCCATGCCCCTATTTTGTCCACAACAGGGTTTCAGATGGGGCTGTTTCTCAGTTCTACCGGGAATTGAACCTATGACCTTCTGAATGCAAAGCATGCACTTTACCACTAAGCTACACTCTCTTCCTTGAAACTCGATTGGACTTTGCATTGGAAAATCAAAGCTGGTTAATACATTTTAAGGATTGGGACAAGAGTGTCAGATGCCAGTCATGTTTGGGAGAGGTGGCAAGGTAGCAAATCAAATTTCTGAATCATTTATTCTTCTCTGCCACGGAATAACAATCACTGGGATGGCATTACATTGCTTCTTGGGATGTGACTTTAGCTTGTTTACATAACTTGCCAATGCTGAAGAAAACATGGAAGAACAATATTACAGCATTTATTCAAAGACAATATGTAATCATTGTTGGGTTGGGGAAGTCATGCTATGTTTACCTTCATGGATTTAGTCAGCTGGGAGATTCATAAGAGTCTAGCTTGAACAAGCAAACATTTGTCTTCGTTTTTTTACCATTGAAGTTATTTCACATTGCATGGCTGGAGACATAAATCTTCTTCTTCCAAACAGCTTTGGATACATGGCACCAGCTATGCTTCACAAGACATCATCAGCAGGCCTGTGACCTTGAACGCCCAAGAAAACAACCATAATACAACTTCAAACAAGAAATGGCAGCCGTCTCATCGCACGTCAGTGACAAACAATACAAAGCTGGAATTCCTTCTGTGAACTGGCCTCAGAATAAACATCAGCTGTAAAAATGGCAGTCTAGCTAGCGTTTGGCTCATTGATGGAATTCCAGCAGCCAATCATTGCTGTGCAAACTCAGAAATGAAGTCTGCAAGTGATGGCTGAGGATATTTTAGCAGAGAGTGTTTTGGGGAAGAGAGGGAATCTTCACTGCCTCACTGGTTCTCCAAGGCTCTATTGGGGTTGTGTTGACAGACATTTCCTCCATCTCCTCCATATTACTCTGTTTGGTACTGAGTTTGGTACTGTATGTAAGACAGGCCTCACATACAGACAAAGTGAGGATTATGTGGACATGATTGGGAGTTGGAAAACTATGTGAAACCACCTTGGGCTCCTTGGAGGAAATGGTGATCTAGAAATGTAATAATAAATGATATCCAAGGAATTCTGGCAGCGGTTTTCTGTGTATGTATAGATTTCCGCCATTGTAACTTATTTATTTACTTACACAATTTTTATCCTGCTTTTCTTTCAATGAGTTCAAGACAGGCTACATGGTTCTGTTCACTTCCACCCACCATTTTACCCTCACAAAAACTATATGTTAGGATAGGCTGAGAGGTTACCACAGGAGCTTTGTGGCCAAATGAGGATTTGAAACGGTGTCTCTTTAGACTTAGTCCAATAATTTAAGCATTACACCACACTAGCTCTTGTACTGCATGATGCCTTGGTGTGAGTGGCCTGGTCACATATGTGTGAACCAAAATGCAGCTGTTATTTGAAATTCTCACGTCTCTGAATTTTGTAGTGTGGCCATCTGACTAAAAATGTTTAGAAAAATGCATATATTAGGGAAATGCATGCATCTAAATGCACATATCAATGAAAATAACGCACAAAATGCATTTTATGAGGGGAATTCCGTTGCAAAAAAATGTGTGTATTATGGAAAAGTACATACTAAAATGTGTATATGAGGAGAAATGCACACTATAGTGCTGTCAAATAAATCACATGTGGAAAGCTAAGCTTAAGATTGGAATAAAAATAAGAAACTGAGAGAAACCAAAATTGACAGATTATTCAATTTCTACTTCTGTGTCGGAAGAGAATAAAACTAGACAGACTTTTTTTAAGGCAATAACAATGAAACAATAGTATCAAATTATTATTTTATTTTTCGGACCGTATTTGGAACTGTTGGGAAAGGAAGATGGTTCGGGGCATCTTAGTAGATTCTCACTGAGAGTCAAACAAGGGCTGCATCCTAGCAGAGGGTCTCCTTTTGTTTGAATGGCTTCCATAGCCCATTAAGTGTGAAAAGGGCTTTACGATCCATCATTTAGTCAATCAAGCTCTTTCTGACCTTCCTGTAACTAAACTTTAGACAGACATCCCTTAGTAACCAGATCTTCTTGCTTCTTGTGGTCACTCATCTGCCAAAATGCATTTCATTTAGGAACTAAGTGGGTTTCTTTTATGCTGACAGTGATTTTTATGCACAAATGCATGCAAATTTCTCACATCTTCCTTTCTACAAAACCATGCACCTCCTCTCTGGTTTCAGCGGAAAACTCAGGCGTATACAGGATATAGTAGAGAGACTGAGTTAATGAGAGAGAGGTATTCCTGGTAATTTAAAGACAGCACTTTGCCTTTCACTTCCTTCTCAAAACAGTGGAAGCAATTACATCAATATTACCTTTGCTTATTCTGTTTCACTTCCCCCTACTCCCCCCCAAGACATTATAAGATGTTTTAAAAAGATACGCAAAAAGAAATTGTGCCTCTTTAGAAACTTTATGTTCCAGATTTGCTTGGCATAAAATGAACCAGGCAAGAGTATCAGGGTTGTCTTGCTGGTTTGGATGAAAGTCCATTGTAGAGAAAGGTTTAGTTGTCTTTGGTGTTGGAAATGATAGAATAATATTTAGCCAAATATATCAAAAGATGGAGTGGAGGAAGGATACATCTTCTTTTAACTTCTTTTACATAAATGCAGAAAAAGAATAACTTGTCAGTTAAAGACATACAGTGGTACCTCAGTTTAAGAACAGCCCTGTTCACGAACTATTCGGTTTATGAACTCCACAAAACCGGAAGTAGTGTCCTGGTTTGTGAACTTTACCTCGGTCTAAGAACAGAATCTGAACGGTGGAAGGACACTGGTGGCAGGAGGCCTCATTAGTGAAGTTATTATCTCTAGTATCAGGTGTTCCCCTGTAATGTTTTATTTTGTCTGCCTCCTCCTTAGGATTTAGTTTAAAACTTCCTGATCAGGCTTGTGAGACTCTTAGCAAACACATTCTTTCCAACTGCTGTGAGGTACAACTGATCTCTTGCCAGAAGCCCATTTTGTGTGGTCCCACAAAATAACAACAGGTTTTTCAATAAGGCTTGAAATAAAGATGTATCTGTCGTGACAAGAAATGTACTTTCTTCATGGAAGCTGGCGCTGTTACATTTGGCATGAACTCACCCTTAGAGTAGCATGGAAACAATCTCTGAAATGACACATAAAATGGCAAATTAGTAGAAAGACCAGCTTCTGAAGTGGCAGCAAACTCTATGTTCAGTTCAAATGCTTTAGAATCCCACACGTGGAATGTCCCTGTTGATCAGTAGTGGCCAGTGTTCTGGGGTAGACATCAGCTTTACTGCAGCTTACCTGGACAGTGCTGGAGTGAGAGCAGGATTGGCATTGAGGTTGCGGCTGTGTGAACATGCCAATGCTTCTGTCCGGACATCCAGCACTTCTGTCAGGACATCTGTACAGGCCAAACCTCAATTGCTACCCCATCCAGGTCAGGAAGGTAACTCCACGGCCGTCCAGCTACAGTGCTCTTGATGTGTCCTTATATGGTAGGAACAGTCCACTTACATTAGCTCAGCGTTGTTTACACTAGCAGCAGTTCTCCAGGGTTTCAGACAGGAGTCTTTCCAGCCTTTCCTGGAGATGCTGGAGACTGAATCTTGGACCTTTTGAATGCAAAGCAAAAGCTACATCCCTTCCCCATAATCACACTTTCAGCTGGGACTTTCCAGCCATGATTCACTTGAGTATTGGCAGTATATTTTTTTGACCTACCATATACACAGGAATTGCTCCAGGAAGTGGTATCTGTCAACACGGTTGTGCTGGGCCAGAGAATGCTTCTTCCACATAACTTCTATCTGTAGGTATGTTACTTATCAGTTGTTTTGGGGCATCTTAAATGGTGTTGGGCTTCATGTGATAAGCTAAGCTTTCCCCAGTAGATGCTTATTTCTTACATTTTGCTAAGTTTTTGTGGTGGCAGACCCCAGTTTAATATATCCTAAGACATTTGAAAGGTGCAAAAGCTGGTTCTCATTTTTGTTTTAAAGAACAAATCCCATTCAAATGGAAAAGTAGTAGACTCCATGAGTGGAGAAAGCATCATCCAACCCCAAACGAAAGGAAAGTAAATCTCCTCATCCTAAAGGCCTATAAATTTGGAGGTGGACGGCAGTCCTGAGTAAAGAATACCGACGTTTTAAGTGAAACATTTGCTGGCAAAGTGGCCGTCGAAAGTGGTTATTGAACATCTTGCCAGAGAGCAAATTGTGGACTAGAGGTCTTTCTTATATTTTGTAGCAAAGCCAACTTCCATTGATACCACCGTCTTGTCAACCCTTTCTGCAGCCATTTGTAAAAAGGCTTGTGATGCGAGATTGACGACTTAAATACTTCATCAATCAATGCTTTAGCCAATGTGTTATTCAGTGATTGGTGGAAAATTCAAGTAATCCATCTTACCCCATCACCCTGTTCTCTTTTCTTTTCAGGTATTTTCAATTTTTCCCTCTTTCTATTTGTTCTTTTTCACTATAATCTGAGGGAGCAGTTGAGTAAGGAACAGCCAATTGTATGTATGTATGTATAGGGCTCTGTGTGTGTGTTTGTGTGTGTGTGTGTGTGTGTGTGTGTGTGTGTGTGTGTGTGTATGTATGTGTATGTGCACCTACCATGAAGTGTTACTGAATTAACTGCACTTCTAATTATTCTAGTGGTGGTTCCTGGTGCATCCATAATTTTGAAATCATTCTTATTTTTTTACCCCCGGTGAACAGGTTTATTTGCAAAAGAGAACCAGGCAACCAGGCAGAGGGCCTTGTCGGTAGTGGCACCTGCCCTGTGGAACGCCTTCCCACCAGATGTCAAAGAGAAAAACAACTACCAGATTTTTAGAAGACATCTGAAGGCAGCCTTGTTTAGGGAAGCTTTTAATGTTTAATAGGTTATTGTATTTTAATATTCTGTTGGAAGCCGCCCAGAGTGGCTGGGGAAACCCAGCCAGATGGGTGGGGTATAAATAAATTATTATTATTATTATTATTATTATTATTATTATTATTATTATTATTCGGAAAGCACTGAACATTGCGGGTCAGAGCAGAGTGGCTCAGTCAGTGGGGCAGAACTGCTATGCTCTTGGCTTCCTAGCAGGCGGGCTACTGTTGCTAACTTGTGGGTGGGGGAGAGGAGAGGTGGCAGGGAGATTAACACATTGCAAATGCATCAGCAGGAGCACTGGATTGGCTATGCCATTGCATTTGCACAATGCTGACTTCCCCACTGCCATTCCCCTCCTTGAAAGCAACACAACCTTACCAGCCAGGAAGCTAGTGAAGTGGCTTTGCCCTACCTAGGCAAACTGTTTCCGGGTCACAGTGCTCCATTCCTTCATGACACCCTAGTACAGTTATAGAATACAGTGGTACCTTGGGTTACATATGCTTCAGGTTACACACTCTGCTAACCCAGAAATAGTGCTTCAGGTTAAGAACTTTGCTTCAGGTTGAGAACAGAAATCGTGCTCCGGCGGCGGCGCAGCAGCGGGAGGCCCCATTAGCTAAAGTGGTGCTTCAGGTTAAGAACAGTTTCAGGTTAAGTACGGACCTCCGGAACGAATTAAGTACTTAACCCGAGGTACCACTGTAGTTCAAAACTGGAGACAATGAAGTAATATTGCCCTGCAAGATCAGGATGCACATGCAAACGAAGAACTGGAACATGACGTTGCAACTTTTAGAACAAGCTGAAGGGTGACAGTTGAAAAAAGATGTCCTTTTAAGTGTACACATGAGCTCTGATTTTGCCTCGGAGAAGCCTGTGACTTCCTGGATCATCGGAAGTTGTTTCTAAGAGAGAATTGGAGAAGGAAAATCAAAAGCTTAGTTCCTTCTGTTCATAAATGAGCTGTTTGTTGGTGAATCTGTCCCTTCATTTAGAAGGTAGATAAACTGCGGGGAGGAAACACAGTCATCATTTTTAGCTTTGTGAAAATGATGGGGAGGTTTTAATTATTAAAATGCAATTATTTCCATTATTGATGAATGTGATACTCAGGACAGCATCAATACAAACTGTCCGGGACACACACAGACACACACACACACACGGATCACAGGCCAGGCTGGCTGCAATAGAGTATTGATGCCAGTTGTTTGTTTCACTTCTAATTCACATAATGGATGAGGACTTAAATACAATCCATGGCAAATTAGTACCTAGGAGATTGCATTATATATATATATATATATATATTCAATGTATTCTTTTTGGTTTGATTGCTACGCACCATCTTTGTAACACCTATGTGTACTGTACTGTATTAAGGCAATTAAAAAGCACTTAGGGTCGAAAATGCAAGGGAAGACTAATAATTGACTTACAGTGCATTCCTATCTGTATACTCAGAAGTAAGCCCTGCTTAGTTCAATAGAACTTCCTCCCAGGTAAGTGTGCGAAGGGTTGCAGCCTGCGTTGATCTTAGCGGTACTAATTTTTCTACCTATCCAGATTGATATTTAAATAAACAAAATATGGGGTTGATTGCCAGCTGATTAAAAATAATTGGTGGGTGGGGAATAAAGAATTTCAACTTTATGAAAAATACACCTTGAGGTTACATGGCAGATACAATTTCCCAGTCAGAAAGCACAGACACTTCTAATTATATGATAAGTATTTAATGGCTGTAGAAGCTTAATTTGGGGAGAATGGAATATGATGGATTTTTCCTGACCTGAGAGATTTCTTCCAAAATGGCATTTCTGAAAGAACATGCGTCTTCTATGAGGGTAGATTTTTTTGATGGGGTTTCAAAATGTAAAACCAGGGCAGGCTCAAGACACTTTGACCCTTGAGGCAACCACAAAATCATTTGCTCCCCACCATAGAGAAAGGGGTGTGTCTGAAGTTGCACATCAGGAACAAGATGGAAATAAAGATCTACATTGGGATCTGCTGCCCCTGTGAATCCTACCACCTGAGGCGGTTGCCTCATCTTGCCTCAAGGGTGGGCTGGCCCTGTGTAGCTATTAGGGCAGAAGCTCCACATGATATGAGGTGGGTCACAATTGCTGCAACACCCTCCTGGCCATGGCAGTGCTCCCACACACTGGAGTTGTGGAGGGGGCACGCACGGACAGATGTAAGGGTGGAGGAAGCATTGGGTGGTGGCATTGGGTGTGCACCAACACAGTGATCCTCCCACCCTCACTGCTGCTGTTTTTCATGTCATTCCTACTGATGGGACCATATATCTCAGCCTAGAAAGTGTTCTACAAATGTTGGGGCCCAGCTGAAAAGGCCCTACCCCTTGTGCTGATGGGTCTAACACTGCTGTCACTGGCAGACACACAAGCAGGGCTTCTGAGGCTGATCTCAAAGTGAAGGCAGGTACTCTGTACACGGTAGCATCAGACATTCACACAGGTTTGTTAATGGGCAGCGTCCGTGGTCAAATCTGTGGTCAACAAAACTGCCCACAGCAAGACTAGAACTAAAGGCCCAGTGTGCTGTGAGAGGAGAAAGACTATGGAAGACACTTCGCAGGACTCTAACTTTAGTCCATCTTTAGCTCAAAGAGGCAATATAAGAAATTTACTGTATTTTTCTGTGCATAAGATGATGCTTTTTGCTAAAAAAAAAATTAGGCAGAAATTATACATGGATAGTGAATGCAGAGGGGGGGATGTGCAGCAGCAAGCAGTAGATTGGCAGCGGCCATTGGGTGGGTGATTGGTGGCTGCGGGAAGGCCTACAGGCGATTGGCTGCGGCTGTGGCAATTGGGCAGGCGATTGCAATTGGCGGCTGCAGCGAGGTGTGCAATTAGCAGTGGCTGTGGCGAGCAATTGACAGTGGCAGGCAGGCGGGTGAGCGATTGTTGGAAGTGACCTCCTCCATGCCCCAAAAGCCAAAGAACTTAATTTCTTAATGTTGGGTTTAAAAAAAATAGGGGTCATCTTATACATGGGGGTGTCTTATACACAAAAAAATGGTAGTTTGAGATTATGGCTTCTATCCAATTAAATTCTAGACAGAGTAGACCCACTGAAATTAACAAACCTAAGTTGGTCATCTCTATTAGCTTCAATGGGTCTACTCTGAGTAGCATTAGCATTAAATACCACCCTATACTTGTAATGTTGCAACTGAGGCCAGTCAAGAAGAAAACTAGATGCCAGCCATTTGGCATTGCCATCCAAGGAGCCCATATAGCTAAAGGAGTTGTTGACATTATTCATGTATAAAAGCAGTAACAGAGAAGATTCTTGTTCAAAAGCTCAATATAAGCAAGTTGGGACCCATACTTTCCCTAAGTTTATGGTTTCCCGACTAAAACAATGCAATCGTGCATGTTAAGGGCAATTTAAAAAGGCTTATTTAAAATGCAACATTCAAATCATTAACCCAAACACATATGGATGTCCTGAAGATAGTGATGAAATAGAAATCAAATGTGCTTGCATTTGAATATTGCTATATACACCATGTCCCAAATCTGCCATTAGGAACAGGGAAAAGTGAAAGGATATTTTCTGTGTTATCTGTGGGGTGTTAGACTAACCAACGAAAGAGGATGCATAAGTCAGCGGTGTTACTATCTTCCTAGCAATCCAATGGCGAATACATGCGGAAAGCCATTTCACAAAAATCTGGTGCAATGTCCACGCACATCCATCACTGCCATTTGGACCTTTGTTTGCCTTGTGTCAAAATGTCACTTTGAAATGGCACATGCCATTTTGTCTTGTGCTCCTTATGCAATTACTGAAGAGCACGCAACACAATACCAGCTCCAGACTGAGGTTTTCTTTCCAGGCCTTTTTCTTTCCATAGAATTGCAACCACTTTTGTGGTGCAATCCAGCCCTCCGATTAGCTGTGGAAGCAAAACAAAGATCCCCGGGCAAAAGCAGCAGGACAAAGCTGCCCAGCGACATCCCAATTGCCACTTCAAACAACTGCTCCAGTGCTGCCTGCCATGCATTTTCCTCGGGGCAACTTTGCACCAATGCCAGAGGGAGGGAGGAGTGCAAAGCTGCTCTTTGATACAATGCTTCATGTACACACTAAGATTATGTCACAGAGGGATATAAATCAGTGTTTTGCATACAATCCTCATGAAATAAATTTTTCATTTACAGGTACTGGACTACACACACACACACACAAAAAATAAAATAAAATACACAAACTTAAAATTAGCAATCCAGGAAATTCAAACCCAATTTCCTCTTTTATCTGCTTTTTACCAGCAACATGTTAACTGCTGCCAGCATTGCTGCTAATTTTAACAGTTACATTTACAGTTTTAAGTGGTTTTTATGATAACCAGCTACAATAAGGGGATGGGCTTCCTACCTCTCTCTTTCTCTCTTTTAAAAAAGAAAACACTTTAAAGTCTGAAGAATTATTCCTGCTCCTTATTCAGCCAATTTCTGTAGTACTTTACTGTTAACAATTTCCCCCCAATTAGCCAGGGAGAAAGTAACAATGTTTAGACACTGTTCTTAGGCGGTTTCATTTGTATATTGAAATATCATTTTATAAAACTTTCCTTAACATTAACAAGAAAAAAGTAATACCCAATTACATTTACAGTGTAAGCTATTAAATTGATTTATAGCTGGTTAGTTAATTTACTGCATCTGACATTGCATCCAGCTGCCTGTAATTTAACTTTTATGGTGGAGGTTTCTATATTCTGTTTCTTTCTCTTGAGTTTTTCCGTTGCAGAGTGTTTACAAATGTTGTATATCGTAGAAAGAATTAAAAGACTGTTATAGATACTGACTTTTAAAAAAATGTTTATCGTGGATTTCTTTGAAATCCACTCAATGCCAGAAGGTTATTTCTCGACATTTACAAATAGTTTTAAAAGCCCATTTCTATACTCAGGCATGGTTAACACTGCATTAGATCAGGCTACAAATGTGTAGCATACTTATTTAGGACCACACATGACAAAGCCCTCATAATTCTGTGAGAATTACATGAAGGGAAATCAATCCTTCTCAAGCTAGGGGGAAAGGAAGTGTACGTTTCTGTAGGATGTATTGTTTTATAAGAATTCAAAGGCTGTAATCCTGGCTGTATGGAAATCAGAATTCCCCATAACTGTTTGTACTCGATAAGGGACACAACAACAAAAAAAGGTATTGTGCCTTACCTTTGTACCAAGATATTTCTCTATTAAAGTTATTGCTTTGAAGTTGTAAGCATTGCAGATACAATACCGGTATTTAATGTTTTTTATCTAAATGCCACCAGAGTAGGGTGTTAGTCTGCTGCAGCAGAATCAAGGAAGAACCATATGAAACCTTAAAACACTAATGCAGCTGTTATTTCCAAGACCGTGTAGGTGTTTATGCAGTTTAAATATTAGAAATGCACTACATAAATTCTTCTCGTTTTCCTTCTCTTCAGTTTTCATAAGCTTCGCCAGATGCACACAGTGGCCAGTGAAAACAGTTTTTGTTTTTATTGGAAATGTCATATGAATATATTAGTAGGATTTCTACCTTTATGAAAAAGGTTTGGACATGTTTTCAGGAGCTTGGAGGTATTTCCCCAATCATGTAGCATCCTGATTTAATCTATTTAAAACTTCAAAATGTGACTAATATAAATGATGTCATGAGGACTCAGCTGAAACTTACTCATAGATCAGGGATGGGAAATGTGTAGCTGGACTGCAGCTCCACATGTCCTCGACCATCGGCCATGCTGCCTGGGGTGGATGTAACCCAACAACATCTAGGAGGGGGGAATGTTCCTCATTCCTGCCACTCTGAACCTTCAAAGGCTGCTTTCACAACAGAGCCTCAAAACAGACTATTAAATTTCACATGTTTTTGTGTGATGGCCTTGTGCTGACCCACTTTTAGCATATTCCTTTGGTATTGATCTTAGAAATATCATGTTAACCATTTTCCAGTGTAGGAAAGCCATGTAGAAGGCTGCAGATAATATGATTTTCTATAACAAGGTGGGGTACCTGTGGACATTGTTGGACCACCATTCCCACAATCCCTGACTATTGGCTATGCGAGCTAGGGTTGAGGAGAGTTGGAGTCTAACAACATCTGGATGGCCAACAGTTGACCATCCCTGATTTACCATACAAACATGAATAGAGGTGGTCACTACTTCAGATCATAGGAATGAAGGAGATATGTCCACTTCCATAGGCTCATAGGAGCAAGGGGGATGTGTCCAGATTCAGTAGCCATATTTCTAGAGATTAACATTTGAATTAAAACTATCCTCTCTCAAGGTGATTAACCACATCTGAACATTTTTTAAAAAGGAAAAGAAAAAGAAAAAACTTGTGGAACTGATTGCAGAGTCCCAACAACAGTTTCTTGTTTTTATTTAACTCTGATCATGGAGTACAATTTTTTTATATATATATTCTTTCACTGAGATTGTCACGTCTTCCCTTCCATGGTGCACACTACACTGCTAACTACATCACAAACAATGCTGCTCAGTATTTAGATGAATCCACTTGCGTGCAACAGTTCACCAGACAAGATGGGGGAATAAACAAACCCAAACCTGCCTGCCCACCCCCCTCCCCAGCTTCTTCGTCAGTGCTGCATACTATTGTTCCTGTTTAACAATAGCTTCAAGTTAATAAAATCCAATTAAAGACCAGAGGAAGCAGATTGTAATGGTTCACATACAATGTCTATTTGTGAATGATTAGCATAAAGGACATTAATGTGCAAGAAGGATTTCCAAAGAATGTGTCCTAGGTTGCTAATATACATAATGAACAATCAAACCTAACTCTTAGACATATTGAAGGCTATTATCTCTCTTTTTAGATTGTTGCCGCATAGCTTGTCCATTATATGAGAACATTGGCTGCTGTCCCACAGAAAATCTGAAATAAAGATGAGCACTTTATTTAGAGTACAGGCATTTCCTCGAACCGCCCTGACCCCGTGAGCTGAGAGGGGGTCATTACTGTTGACTACTTGGCAGCAGTTGGACCATTGTGAAGATATAGCTCATAACATCCATTGTATATTCACTTCTCTTTTGCAGTCTCCAGTTATTAACTAGTGTGGAATTGATTAAGCCTGTTGGCTGGGAGCAAGTCTGGCTGGTGCATTGCCATAAGTGGGGCACAGGGTGTGTGGAGGAGCCTTGAAAACACGGCATGGTACAATAGGAAGGATGAGATTAGCATAAGGAAAACATGATGCGATGACCCCAAGGATGGGCAAATCTGTTAATTTGGTTTCTCGTTTTTTCAATCTCCACTTCTCCACATTTCTGCAGCAATTTGTGATTATTATTTTTTTTTTGGGGGGGGGGGGAGAATCCTCATGAACATTCATCAGCATTTTCCTGACAATTTGCAAAGCAATTTCCCCACAATATAATGCATTTCATATGTCATTTTCAACAGGAGAAGCATTTTCATGCACACCTTAACCCACTACATGCATTTTTGCGCACATTTCTTGGCTGCAGAACTGCATTGCAAAATTCAGAGCAGTGCACATTTCAAATGAGGGTTTTATTTCGCTAAGTGTGAATTTCGTGGGCTCGCCCGTAAATCCAAACTTAAATGAAATTCTCACCATCCCTAGGCTACTGTAGTTAAGCACATCATGTGCAACCTGAGCTATTAGCAAATTGCAATTGCATTCTGACAACTAAACTCAGGATGCACTTACAGTGGTACCTCAGGTTAAGAACTTAATTCATTCTGGAGGTCCGTTCTTAACCTGAAACTGTTCTTAACCTGAGGTACCACTTCTGCTAATGGGGCCTCCCACTGCCGCCGTGCCACCGCCACACTATTTCTGTTCTCATCCTGAAGCAAAGTTCTTAACCCGAGGTACTATTTCTGGGTTAGGAGAGTCTGTAACCTGAGGCGTCTGTAATCCGAGGTACCACTGTACCTGGGAGTAAGCCTCTAAGTTAGGATTTCCCAAACTTCGGTCTCCAGCTGTTTTTGTACTACAGTTTCCATCATCCTTGGCCACTGGTCCTGTTAGCTAGGGATGATGGGAACCCTGCTCTAAGTAGACACAATGAAGCTTGCACTGTAAATTATTAGATTTTTAATGGGTGCATTGGTATATAATTCCTGGAATTTATCTTTGCTGATGGGCTGCTAATATGCTTGCCAAGATATAATAGCATTATTAGATGCCTGTGCAGAAATGACAGCATATGTTTAGATACATGCACTCTAGTTCAGCTCATGAGACAAACTATGAATTTAAGCATTATGTAAGGCTGGATGAATTGTGTGCTATAAGATGCTGTGCAGTGAAAAAGTCGCACACAGAATCTATTTATAACATATATGGATATCATTTCATTTTCCCATGTTAAAGAACTCAAATAATATATTTGAAGCATTCAAGGTTAAGGTCACTAGTATCAGGACTATCTCATACACAATGCAATAAAAAGTCTGGCTTGGTATACAGCATATAATTCCCTGTTCAACATTTTCCAGATTCTAATTCCTATTCCATATTGGCAAGTGGTCCTGATTATAAGGGTAGGTTTCATATTTCAAATTTCAGCAGCGTTTGAATCTAGAAAGTAAAAGAAAACGTAATTGATGCAGTTGAACCATTTTGTGCATTGACAGTAGGTCCTACAACCAGTAAAGCTTGCATTAGGTTTATGTGCATAGACCAAGACTGCACAAGGTTTACATTTGACCATTGGATTTTTTTAAAAAAACAAATCACATCAGTTAGGTAATCTAAACCTTTCTTAGGTCTTCTCTTGCTGTAAGGCCTGAAATCAGAAATTGTGATGGCAATTTAATGACCTTGAGTTTAAACATTCAACAAGGATACTCTTTAGGTCACAGCATGAATGAGAACAAATAAAGCCATTGATACACTTCCTCTATCATGGGGCATACAGCCTTCCTCATTCTGTGGCTCTGTGGGTGTTTGCTGGTCCTTGGCAGTGGAAGACACTTCTTTGCATTCTCAGACTCAGTGGTTGTCACCTATAGTGAAGTGAATGGCTAATAAAGTGGGACAGCATTGAGATCTTAACTAGTTTCTCCATCTTTGTTTATATCTAGGTCTTGCCGACTTGTTTGATTCAAAAGCAAAGCAGTGTGTAAAGAATAATTGCCTCATTTCAAACTGTTCCAAACTGGAGAGGCAACTAGACGCTCTGCAACCTTAATGACTGGAAATTCAAAACAATCTTTCCTGACTTCTGGCCCCATTCCTTGGTTGAGAAGTAGATGCTTTCCATTTAATGGGCCTTCTTTAAAGTTCATAGTCCCAAGTACACATTCACCTGCATGCCTTATTGGCCCTTTTTGAGAAGCCACCTAGAGTTCTTCAGGTGCTTCAGTGCAAAGGTGGATTTCATAAATTTAGAAGTGGGGGAGATATATTAAAATCCAAGCATGGAATTACTAAGAGAGAAGTTGCATCATATGCGTATTGGTAATGCATGAAGATTAGTTTCAAGACAACAAGGGCAATCATCAAATGAGATTATATTTGACTGAGGATCCAGCCTAAGATTTGAGAAATCATCCTTTAGTCATCTGACTCAATGCCTTTTGGTAATGACATAGGAAGCCACCTTCTAGCTCGGTTTTAATTGGTTGGAAGCCGTCCAGAGTGGCTGGGGGAACCCAGTCAGATGGGCGGCATATGATGATGATGATGATGATGATATTTCATATAGCCCTGTCTTCAGCTGAACAGCCATATATCCAAATGGACAAATTCTCTCTCTCTCTCTCTCTCCTCACACACACTCACACACAAACAAAAGGAAAAATGTGTCTCATTCCCATCATGTCCATGTTGGGACAGGTGCTTAAAAACTTCTACATACATGATCTGCGGTTAGGAGTGAGCAACAGGCTGAACTTTACTGACGAGACACCCAATTGTTGTGAATGCTACAAACAAACAAACAAACAAACAAACAAACAAACAAACAGGATTATGACGCACTCCAAAGGGATCCTTCCATACTATGTGAGTGGGCTCTAAAATGGCAAACACCGTTCAGTGTAAGCAACTGTAAAGTGATGCACATTGGGGCAAAAATAATAACGATTTTCATATACAAACACATTTCCCATAGATCAGGGGTGAAGAACCTGTGGCCCTCCAGATGTTGTTGGGATTCAGAATGGCCAGTGGTCAGGGAGAATGATGGTTGTAGTCCAACAACATCCAGTACTAATCCTTGCCTTACATCTGTGGACCTCCAGATGTTGTTGTATTACATTTCCCATTAGCTCCATGCAGAATGTCAAATGGGCAGGGGAGATGGGAGTCATAATCCAGTAACATTTGGAAAGTCAAAGTTTATCTGCCCTGCATAGTTGGTGAGAATGTAGAATATATAGCACGAGGACTGGATAATTTCACTTGGAAAATTTGTTTCCTCTTACTGAGCAGAAATGTGGGAGATGCTCTCATTCTCAGTGATTTCTTCCTGTCAACGCGTCTTTCCTCCCTCTAAAGCGCCTTTGCTTTGGGCTCCATGCACTTTGCTTAAATGTGAATTATGTCAGATAATATTAACTGACCTAGAGTCAAACTTTCTCAATGGGAGGTTTTGGCTCAGACTTCATTAGAAAGGCAGAATCAGCCACTGCAGGTGCAAAGGTTATCCAGTATCAAGGAATTATCTCAATTCACTCAAAAACGTACATAAATCTTCTTGCTGCTCTGGAAAAGGAGACAGTGAGAGTGGCCAAATGATTAAAAAATGGTTTCTTAGTTGTGGCAGAGACAGAGGGGTAGCAAGAGTGTTGTCTGTGGTGAATTCTTGAAGACTGCAATACTGTACGCATTAACGTGTCTGAGTAGAAACAATAAGAAATCGTGCCGTACCTATTCCCCCAATAATAATAATTATTATTAAAATACATTTCCCAAGATAATAGTTTCTTTTTAAAAAATGAAAATATGTTGTTAATTATGTTGATGCTGCCAGTTTTCCTATGGAGTTACTTTTTGTCAGAATATACACCTGACCCTGCTGATTCCCAGAAAGCAGGCAAAAGCTTCCTAAGCAAAGTGGATATGCAGGATCTTGACTTTGTGAGACAGTTTGATGTAGACTGGCTAACCCACTTTTAATGAACAAAACCACTTTTGGTTCACTTTGGCTTTCAAAGGCTGGATTCAGTAGCTTGGAATTCACTGCATTCCTCTTCTTACTACTCTCCAGCTCATTATAACCTAGTAACTTCTCTCTCCCCAACCCCCCCAACTCCTTCAAATTGGCTAGGAAGGCATGCAAGTTTTACAACCAAAACAATCAATTTCAAACTGCCGAACCCAATCAGGGTAGGCTGAGAGTGAACCTTTTAAATTGAGTGTGAAATTGTGAGATGCAGCTCTCCTTTTCCTTCTTTTAGAAGGTGCAAGAGAAACATTTGCTTCCTCCTTTAGTAAGGAGGCATGGTTAATAGTTGTTCTGTTCCTATTTAGACATTATGTGCTAACAAAACTATGCACGCCTGGTCCTGTAAGCAGGTTACAGCGGGTGGGGTGGGGTGGGGGGAAAACAAAGCAAAGGCCATCTGGCTGGATTATTTTGTATGTATAATGTCCAGATACTAATGCTTAATGCACTTGTAAATGTACGTTGTGTCTCTCCAAGGGTCTGATTTTAATTTGGGTAATATTCCCGTTAATAATAACATCTAATTACAACATCCATTAAAAGTTAGTAACATTAATTTAACAGGGGGAAAAATCTAATAGAGTTCTTAGAGTGGTACTGGCATCTTTCCATTAAATTAATGTTACAAACTTTTAAAAGGATGTCTTAAATAGACATCGTTAGTGGTGGGAATATTAAAGAAATTAAATCAGGCCTTTAATATGAGGTGGAAGTCTATTTATGAATCCACAGAAAGGTGTCTGCTGTGCTTTTCCACCCATTTAAACCCTCCAACAGGAAGCCTAAGGCCGTGCAAATTTTGCAGCATCCAGTATTTCCTGCCAGTAAAGGTCTAACTAGCTTTGCCATTTTTGTGAGGAACGGTAGTGTGAAAATGGGATTGTTACAAGTATATGAGAGGGAGGATTCCTTTATATCGATGAATTGTTGAAGGATACAAACAGGGCAATTCAAACAATGATGGTGGAGTTGTGGGTTCTTCAACCCCACTCCCTTGCATTCTTCTTTATAGGCGGACAATACACGGGCTGAAATAGATAGATCATGTTGTCAGAGCCCTTTACTTTACAGGACTGGAGCCCTCTCCATTTCAAGTACACACATAAAAAGTATGCACAGAGGAATTCTCAACACTCCTGCCAGGGGTTGGCCAAAGCCCATGCCAAGAGATCTCTGAAAGGCAGATCCATCTTAACTGGGCAAATCATTAAGGCAGGGTGGAGAACCTCAGGCTCTCCCCAGGGCGTGCACCTTCCCAATTGCACCCCTTATTGGCCGTCCATCACAGGTGCTTTGTAAGGCTGGAATGTGACCGGGATGGAAGACAGAGAAGTGTGTGTGTGTGGAAACTAGCCTACTGTACAAATGTAACATTTACATTCATTTCTCTGTCCACTTTTGTCTCTGGTCCCATCTGCCAGTGGCCCCCAGAAGGTTGCCCAGAATTGAATTTGGCCTTCTGGCTGAAGGAGGTTCCCTATCTCTGCATTAAGGAACACAGGAAGCTGCCACATACCAAATCAGACTATTGATCCATATCGCTCAGTATTGTTGATTCTGACCAGCATTGGCTATCCAGGTTTTAAGAAAAAGAGTAATTCCCAGCTCTACCTGGTTCAAACTCAGGGATTGAACCAGCAGCCTTTGGCATGCAATGTTCTCTTATCATTAAGCTATGGCCCTTGACTCTACTGTTTCCTAAGTGGCTAGATGGGAGAAGTAAATAAACTTTTCTTTCTTTCTTTCTTTCTTTCTTTCTTTCTTTCTTTCTTTCTTTCTTTCTTTCTTTCTTTCTTTCTTTCTCAACCTTCCCCTCAAAGGAGTGTCAGAGGAATGGGAGAGACTGGGATACTGTGCATCCACAGCCAGAATGTCTCCATTTTGTCCTCCTCAGCACTGGAATTCTGATGGCAGACAAGCACCACTACTGTTGGGCTTTCCACAGTGGGAGGCTCATAAGAACACAAGAAGAGCCTGCTGGATCAGGCCAATGGCCCATTTAATCTAGCATCCAGTTCTCACAGTGGCCAACTAATTCCCCTTGGGAAACCTGCAAGCAGGATTTGAGCACAAGAGCCCGCTCCCCTCCTGTGGTTTCCAGAAACTGGTATTCAGAAGCGTTGCAGCCTCCAACTGTGGAGCCATATCCCCTTAATAAGAGGGATAGCCCTCTTATTTAAAGCCATCCAGGTTGGTGGCCATCAACGCCTCCTGTGGGAGCTCCATGGTTTAACTATACACTGTGTAGTTGTGATGGCCTGGGACTTGGGCTCGGACTCGGAACCAGAGGAGAGGCAGTTTGTACCGGATCCTTTGCCTCAGGCATCTTCTGAACCAAGTCTGGGGCCTGATCCTGAAGAGTCCCAGTCAGCACAGGTTCTCTTGCAACAAACACCAGCTGGGCTGAGCCTGCCCTGGCTCCAGATGCGGGGATTACCTTGTTGCCTTCAGCTGGGCCATCACTTATAGCTGCTCCACTACCAGTTTGGTCAGGGGAGGCTGAGGCGGCCCCTTGGTCTAGTAACCCACCGACATCTCCTGAGCTGCAGAGACTAAGGTCTGAGAGAAGGAGAGACCTGAGTACTCACAGAAGGAGTGCTTGCCTTCAGGCGAAACAGGGAGGTGAGTTGCTGGGTGGGGGATAGGACCGGCCGCTACCCCAACAAAGATAAAAGGCTGTCAGACCCCGCCCCAGGTTACGGGAGCAACATTGCTGTATGCTATATCCTGCCTGAAATCCCATACTTGTCCTTGCTTGGTTTCCTGCCTCGTGTCCTGCCTTGGCCCTGTCAGACTGACTCCCAGCAGAACCTTTGGATTCTGAACCGGTCCTGGACCGAGTTTCACGGGTTACCCCTGGGCCCAGCACAGTAGTGAAGTACTTTCTTTAATCTGTCCTGAATCTTCCAGTATCTTCATTGGATGTCCTTGTGTCAGGCAGCAGAGGAACCAAACCCCACGGCAGGTTGCCAGGATTGGACAAGACAAAGTCCTCACCATCTGCTTTTATTCAATATTCACAGAGAGAGGCTTGGGAATGTGGCCTCTCGGAATAATGGCGTTGCTCCGAGTGAGTCTCCACCCCTCCCTTCATGCACCATCACTACAGGTGCAGTGATGTGCCCTCTGCCTCTGAGCTCTCTGCTCTCCTTCTTTCAATGCCTGCTGGGTTCTGGGAGAGAGGGGGTCTTGAATGCTTTCTAAAGACACTGTGTACATCAGCTGTCCCCCCTCTGGTGCTTCTTCCTCCTCCCATTATTTCCCAGCTTTCCCCCTCATCTTCCTCTGAGCTGTGATCTCCCTCAAACCCCTGTTGTAATTCTGAATTGTCGTCTTCTTCTCTGGAAGGGTCAGGCTAGGGAAGCAGTCTCCACCATTCCTCCTCTGCCCAGTCCCTGACACCATGTTTTCTCCTGTGGGTGGACCTTTTCCTCCACCGTGGGCAGAGGGAATATCTGAAAAATCTGATGGCTCCTTTGACACCCTCTCAGGGATTATATAATTCCAAATAAATAAATATTTACATTTGCGCAAGTGTGGGGCAGGCCTCAAATTCCCAGCGACTTATCTTATCTCCTCTAACACATTCTTTTTTAAAAAAAGGAAAAAAAAGAATAGCAATGAAAAGGCATTTAGCTCTTCCAAAATACGGATTGGTTCAATCAATGAGGATAAGCTACCATTAATTAGTTTGATCTATGTTAATAACTTTATTTTGAAGGGATTGTGAGGAGAAATCACAGGGCTGGCAGGAGCAAGAGAGAACGGAACGCAATTCCCCTCCTGTTCTCAATAATATATCCTGCAGGAGACCACTGGATCAGCAGTTCAATACAAGAGAGCCACCTGGAATCAATTCACCATTATTTTCACAAGAAAATTTATTTCCCTATTTGTATAAAACGAGTAAACAGGAAAACAATCTTGAAGCAGCCATCTATAAACATGAAATGTCTCTATAAATATGAATGTATAAAAAATGTTGTTCAGGTAATTTCACCCCTATTCTATGCACCAGGGATGGGAAATGTGTGGCCCACCAGGTGTTGAAATACAGCTCCCTTCATGCCTGACCACTGACTATGCTGGCAGTGGCTCATGGGATTTGTAGTCCTACAAAATCAGGATGGGGCCAGGTTCCCCACTACCCCCTACACACTATTTAAAAATGTCTGCCTGCCTATCTGTTAACACTATCACATCTTCAAGATGTGTGACTGGCCATGACTTCGGGTAAAAGCAGAGAGGGGAGCTCCGTCTTCGTTCATAGGCAGTAGTCACTTACCTCTTGGTGTTCTGTACTGTATGCTCTATTACCCAAGGAACATTTGATTTGCCTTCTGCAGTGGGGAAGAGACTTGTATGTGTAGCTGTTTAATGTGTAGTACAGGTGCATGTGACCTATACACCTGGATCCCATCAGCACCATGCATCCAAAGCACTCTTGAACCACTTTAACTGGTGGAGGTTGGTGGGGGCAGTGCCCCATTTGCCCCAATGGACACCCCCTCCACTGGCAGGGTGTAGCAGAATCAGCAATGAGTTCAGAGTCACATGAAGCTGTTGGGTAACTTGACCGTCTGTATGCTGCTTCTTTGACACCACTGCATTTCTATTGGATGCATGATATGGAAGAGGATGAAGGGGAAAGAGAGGTGATTTTTCTCTCAATGGACTCCAGCTGCCACTCCTGAGAATAATACTAGAATTGTATCAGATTAGTAATACAAGAAGTCTGTGCTGAGCAAAAGGTTTTGGGTGGGTGGGAGGATCATGGCCTGTTTCTAGGTATCTGACGTTTCCCAAAAGGGCTGGTTTTATTTCACATGAGCATTTCCTCCCCACAGTGAGTTGACTTTTTCCAAAATGTTTTGCTTCCTGAGGTAAGAACAAGATGGAACCCAACCATTCCATGTCTAGAATCCAACTGAACTGGCCAGTGGATCTTCCTTCAACACTGGAGATGGGGCAGCTTTCTTCACCACACCTCAGGGTAGCAAGTTAACTTAGGGGGCAAGCTAGCTTAGGTAACTCTGCAGCAATGCTGTGGAGCTGCCCTCTTGCCCCTCAATATCTTCTGCCTGTTGCTCTGCCTCATGGAGGTATGGCGCTGCCTTTTCCAGGAACTTTTTTGTTCCCGTCTTCAGATTATTATAAGGTTTATTACATAATGATTTTGACTAGCACAAATCTGGCAGAACTACACCAGGCCAGACTTTTGAAATTTGCTGGACCAGCCTTGCAAGCTTAACACAAGATGAATTGACTAATTTTGCGTGTAAGTTTGTTGGAAAATTATGAGTTTTCCTCTGGGTAGTAAAACAGAATCCACCTGAGGGGGTTGACAGAAAGACATCTTGTTGATCAATCAACACTTCTTAAGAAATAAATCATATATAAACTGGAGAAGTAAAAAGAAAATGCAAGAATTTCAAACAGTTTTCTTGAATTCCAATTCAAAAGGAATCCTGCTTTGGCAATTACTGAATTGTATTAATCATTGTTTATAAAAAGAATCAACTTTTATTTTGACAGGACTCCTCCACAAAAACAAGAGCTATGTTTTTGAGCTTGTATTCAGACATCATCAGTCACCACATCATTGTCATGTGGTTGTGGTTTTTTTTAAAGAGCAGCAGCTTGTGGTGTTTTGGAAGGTAAATTCAGGTTTTACAGGAAAACTGAATCTTTTAAGAAAGAAGGTGGATGTGTATTATATATTAAAAAGAGCCACGAGGTTTTCTGTCATATTAATACTATGTTTGTGGTGCTGATCGAGAATAGCGCTGTTCAAACAATTGCTTTCATTCTTGTCAAACTTCAAAACAGTTTTTACATTTTATAGGTTTTTAAAAAAGAAAAAAAGAGAAGAAAATGGAACACAGGCATGACATTTCTGAAAAGTAACATTCAATGCACCAGCACATAGCAATTATAGGTGCATTTATTGTTATACTGTTTCAGCACCGTCACGTGGAAGGTCTCAGCAGCCTTCCAGCAGGCAATACTAGCAGCCACACCAGGGTGAAAACATCAAGGGACCAGGGTCCTAGGCCTCTAACCCAGCACAGATTGAAATCCTGCACATATTTGGCTCAGGACAGAAGTTGTTGATGTGTAAAAGCTGCAAATGCATTTAATGTATCTCAGCTTCTTTTTTAAAATAGCAGCTAATGGTGGCAGAAGGAGAGGCAGTCATTATGGGAACTGTGACTTTATCCCTGTGCCACAGTCCCATTGAAAGCAACTCCTGCAAAACAACTGGGGATGAAGGAGCCACCATTGGCTCCAATAATAGCTTAGTTCCTAGGTGGAGAATGCAGTGACAGAATGAGAGACGTAGTGCTATGTGGGATACTACTAGACAGAGTTGGGAATATCTCCAGTGAACATACATACAATTGTACTGGCAATCTCATGGCAAAAACCTCTTGATTTGCTATATATGCACCTCATAACTGGAAAATAAAGGGCATGATCCTGCCAAAGTGAAGTACTCCTAAGCCCTATTGATTTCAGTGGAAGAGTTAAGCAGATTTATTCAAATCAATGGGACTTATAAGAGCTTAACTGAGGCTGGATCATGTCCTCTAAGTCATTAGAATTCCATTTAATTAGGGAAATAGCTCTTATATGAAAATATGAATTCCTACATCATCCTCGCACTCCCCGCAGAGTTATGCTAATATGCTTTATATAACTTTCCTATTTTTTAAAAAAAGAATTATTTCATCTTTGTTTGTTTCTTGAATGCTCTCAGAAAGGTCATTGGGGGCACATTGGTGGTAAAGGAAGATATAAACAGTCATCTCAGAGCATTGCAAATCAATCATAATTAACACTCAAGAGTTACTTCCTGCATACAAAGCCTCTGGAGAAAAAGATTACTGAAGAGAAAGGGAGGAGGAGGGGAAAAAAAGAATAATCAGCTGACAACGTGCAAATAGAGAAGAAAAATAAAAATAAAATGCAGGCCCGTCTTTTTGACATCTGAACTTGCTTTCAAAAGGCATTGTTAGTTTAAGGGAGAAATACAAAAGGTTTCCATGAGAGGTATTTGTCTTCTGCAAAAAATAAAAAACAAAAAAGTCTTTTCATTCAGAGTTTTCATCAACTAAATGGGCTTAACATAGCACATGCGGAGACGTTTGGGCTACAGGGATGTAGCCCTTTGGACTGAATTTTCATCCATCGGTTGGATCCAGCCCCCCTCACTCCTCTGGGGTTCCTTCCAAGCATATGCAGCAATAGGTGTTGGACTGGCCACCAACGGCTACAAGCCATGGTGGCTCAATGCTACTGTCAAGATCAGAGCCAGCAGATGACTCTGAATACCAGCTGTAGGGAAACAACAGCTGGAGAAGCCTATTGCCTTCATGCCTTGTTGGTGTGCATCTAGCCAACTATTGCTGGAAGCAGAATACATTGTCCTGTGGTCAGATCCATCTGGGCTCTTATTGGCTGTAAAATCATGCCAGTAGCACCTATTTTCTCACACAGTTCCCCATGCATAGGAAGATAAGCACAGTAAGAGTCTGAGCAGAAGATAATAGCTAAAGCTCACAACTAAGCAATCATGTATTGGCCTAGGCTGGAAAAATATAAAGTAGAGTAGGTCTACAAGCACCACTCAACAAGACATGCAACTTCTATGCTACATTTGTAGAAGGAACTGTAAGTTACTATTTTCAGGGAGAAGAGCTTGTTGTTTCACTGGGTCTCCCACTTCTGGGTAAGAAGAACATTTTGATCAAGTACTTTCAAAAACTGAGCTTTCTTTGAATCTTCCACCATGGAAACTTCCATCACTGATTTACATGTTAGCAATGCTTTTTATTGGGAACCTATTCTCCAGTTAATTCACGAAAATGAGTTCTTTCCCTTCTTAAACTTACATTTTGCAAAACGTACATGGGAACGTAGCAGCTGTTAAGTACCTTGCAGCAAAGATGCAGCTCAATAATTAAGTAAAGTTTGGTGCCAGCAGCAGAATTAATGTTCCCGTTATAATAGATATCAGGATCTCCGCTTGATCTTCTGTTGCCAAGTCTTCTCGTGAGTGTATGCAGCAATCACACTGCGGACTGTTCTCAGAATCTGACCCTGGTTCATCTTGAATTCCACCAAAAACCACATTTACTATGTAACAAAGCCAATACGTGATAGCCAATTTAAATGCAATTTAAACACTATTATGGGGGTGAAGCATAATTAATTTTAAAATCATATTTAAGTGGTTTTTAGTTTGTGATCTCCTGCCTCATTTAACGTAAAAAGAACATCACTAAATCATTTACTTTGCTCATAAGGGAGGCTTACTTTCTGTTCCAGTGTTTAGCATTTTTATTTCCCGACTATTTTTTTTTAAAAAACCAGGAGATTTTCTTCTCTTGCTGTGATTATATTGTAAACTGTTTAAAAAGCCTTTGCTCACAAAAGAATCTCTGCAGCTGCTCTGACTGACTTCATTTAGTAGTTACAGATAGGTAGCCGTGTTGGTCTGCCATAGTCAAAATAAAAAAATTCCTTCTAGTAGCACCTTAAAGACCAACTAAGTTAGTTCTTGGTATGAGCTTTTCGTGTGCATGCACACTTCTTCTTCTTCTTCTTCGTATCTGAAGAAGTGTGCATGCACATGAAAGCTCATACCAAGAACTAACTTAGTTGGTCTTTAAGGTGCTACTAGAAGGAATTTTTTTATTTTCATTTAGTAGGTGTGTCAAATGTCTTCAGATTGAGACATGACAAATGAAACTACTCTTTCCTGAGGGTGGAGGAAAAAGAAGTGTCCATAAACATTTTCAGTTAGAAGAAAAGTATTCAGATTCTGAATATTTGAATACTTTTCTTCTCACTGAATTTTCCTAGTTACGCCAGAATTCCCTTTACAGTTATACATGCAAATGCACTATTTGTATCTATGTTCAAACACCTCCAACTAATTCATGGTCTTACACCTCCATACATATGCATCCTATAATCATGTCCACCATAGTCCTTCCCTGCCCACCACGTTCAAAAGCTGAGCTGAGCACAGCAACAACGTTTTAATTTTAATTTAATTTTAATTTAATGTAATTAATCCCTCGTTCTGAATGAGGGATGCTCCAAGGGCAATTTCACACATTAGGCAAAGGCCAATCAAGATTTTCCACCAAGTGTACAAGCAACAATGGTTTCCAGATAAGGATGTGGGAGAAATAAGACTCTGGATTGCTGACCAATATGACGTTCCTACCTTCAGCAGGCTCTGCTTCTCATCTGCTCTGCCTTGGAAGAGATTTGTGGTCTCTCCCAGTGGAAAGGTTTCAGCAGATCACATGGGCAAAAGTGCCCAATGGGAGAAGACAATACAGCTATTGGTAATGGCTGCTCCACCTCTTCTTCTCATGCTACATCTGGACGATATACTTGCAAACATAGATGTCACATTTACACTTTAGAAGTTCAGGCGTAGACTTAAAAATTGTGAAGGGGCTCTTATCTGTGCAGAGATCTCTCATCTGTGAAGCTTTCAGGTGCTGCCATAGAAAGGACATTTTTATTAATATATATGCGGGGCGTTGATTGATTATTATTATTATTTGCATAGGTTCTACTAAGTGGCTACAAGAAGAACACCATTTCACCAATATATGTGGGACTTTGAACTTTTTTTAAAAGGTGAGTCAAAACCAAATCTCAAGACACAAATTGGTCAGGCTATCTATAACCCTGAACATTAAAAAATCAGCACAACAAATATGCATTGGGAAACCCCAAAGCCCTCCATGTTGTCTATAAAAAAACACCAAGTTAGACAACATGGGGATGATGTCATCTGTCCTAATGCGATACAACAGACACGACAGCATCTGGCACTTAAGCTGTGGTGAGTCATCAAAACACTTAAGAACGTGCTTAACTTTAATTTACGATGAACATTTTGACTTGAGTGGGTGTTACACAGGACTACGTGAATATTAACAGAGTAATCCAAGAGCTTTTGGTGGATAGGGGCTATGATGTCGACAGTGATTAACGCAAGTGGAGAAGGATAAGAGTTGCGAAGAAGGGAATTATATTTTATCACTTGATGAGAAGGAAAATTATTACAGTGATAAAATAATTATACATCTATAGCTGCATAGAGAGGAACAGGAAAGCAGTGAAAAAAATAATAATGTATGTAATTAACTTTTCAGTTGTAGAAACTTATTACTAAAGACAATGCATATTGGAGTTAAATGCTGGCATAGAACCAAATGGGAATTGCAGTGCAGGGTATTTGCTGAGCGTCCACCCAGCTGTGCAGGCTGCAGGCAGAGGCTGTTGTGTGAAAGCTGACACCAGGCACATTTCTCTGCAGACCTCGGCTTTTCATACGCTGCTGTGAGAGGAGCTGTTGGAGCATTTGCAGCCCCAGAAGATGGCACTTGCTTAGGGAAATGACTGCGCAAATCTGCTACCACTCTGGAAGTGATTTGGAAAATAGGCCCTAGAATTTCCATAAGTAATGTTTCGTGCACCCCAATCTCCAAGCGGTGAGAGATTCCAGGGGTGCCTGTACTTACCTGTGGATTTGGTTTCCTTGAAAGGAAGGTCAATGGAGACTGTGGGGTCTTTAGGATATATGGTTTTATCTATACTTGAGCATTGGATGAGAAGTCTCAAAGCATGAACACTCCAACAGATCTTGCCTCCCCATTAGATTCCTTGGGTAGCCCGCCAAAGCCATAGCTTTGGATTTGAGCCAAAGAGAAAGACATGCCTCTCTGCGTCTCCTCCTGCCCCCCTGCCCCCACCAGCATCAGACAAGATGGCCCAGAAGGGATTGTAGCCTTTGGGCTTAAAAAGGTTCCTACGCCTGTCCCAGAGGCTACCCCAAATATAGCTTTAAGAAGGGTGGTTGGATGTCTTAGTCAACTGAATCAAGCTGGAACTGGCTGAATCTTGCCGGAAAGATGGTTAAGTAAAAACAACCACACCCCACACCCCAGACCCCTTCATGAACAACATGCTAAACATAGTATAACAGTGGGAAGGCTGCTGATCTTGGGGAGATTCCAGACCTCAGTGCCAAAATGTGAATGTTAGTGAAGCTTTATTTCTCTTAAAATTTCAAAGATGTTTTCTAGGTTGGGGGGAAATAGATAATAATTTTTAGTTAAAATTTATCTCGCTTTTGTATTCTGAGTTATTTGGTATGTCATTACTGCAGATCCCATAGAACTGGCTGCCTTATTTACAATGTTGAAGAATTGCCCTGTTTTTCCTTTGTCATATTTTTTGTAGGGATGAACCACAATTAGCTCTCTTTCCCTTTCTCTCTGTCTCTGCTCACAGAAAATCACAACAGTGGTAATGCCCTCAAATCTAACTGCACTCTAACCTATGCAAAACCACTTTTTAAATCTACTGTATATTTTTTCACCTTGCGTATGGGTATAACATTAAAAAGAAAACCTCCTCCAATTTTATGGAATTCTATCCAATGACTCTCTAGCCTCTTTTCTGTCCATTTTCTGAAATGAGGAGGCTGGAATTGTGTGCAAAAATAAGCTACAGTGAGGAATGGTCTTAGTGAGGAATAGTTTCAGAAAACTTCCTTTCTTCTCCCGAAAAGGGGCCCTTGCTGAAAATCCTCTCAGATGCTATAAGAAAAGCTTTTCCACCATTCTTCTCCAGAAGAATATATATTTTACCCTTCTCAAGATGAAAAGCCCAAAGAGCTGAAGAACTAAGAAACGTTGACCAGGAGGCCAGTGACAGCAGTCACCTAAGATCCTTTCAAATATGCTTTCAAGCAGAAATATTTAATCTCCTCCATTCCCCCCCACCAGTGTGAACGATTTCCCCTCCCCTCCTTCAGGTATCAAAACAAAGTTATTGAAATGCATATAAATTTGATCTGTGGCCTCTCAGGGTCAAATATACACTGGGCACCCTTTGGAGAGTTCAGGTGGTCGTTTTCTACACACTAGGTCATCAATCACAGCAATAAGCACCAGGACAAACAGGGAAAGACAGTGGTACAGATTGTTTAAGGCCTGGACAGCTGGTCCTCTTCAGGAGTCGTCTTTATAAGATTTCGGCTTTTGGCCTTCCATGTTAAAATAAGGAATTAAATTCAGTTGTTAGACGCCATAGCACACCCCTGTGTCTATTCGCTTTAGCAGACAATACAGATAGGCTATAGACCCTGCCCCCTGCTCTGACACTTAAGGTCACATCTTCTCAATTATAAGGGACCCTGGAAGATACCTAACATTTGTGGTTTTTCATTTCAGACCATTTTTCCTCCTGATCTTGATCTGTCAATAATTGATTTTTTTTGTGGTAGAAAAGGACAAAGAGGATACGGAACTCAGGAAGAGAATAGCTAAGATCAACATTACAAAGGGTGGTTTCTAGACAGAGAAAGGGATTACGGTGGGGGAGGGGGTGGCAGCACAAATGAGATCCCCCGTTACTAAATGGTGGTGCGTCTGTGTAGGCATATCTATATAATATATCCCAAGCAAGCCCATGCATCGTAGATTTAGGTGTTTTGCCAATATTGCAATTTGAATTTGCACATTATGTTGTTTGTACTTGTTTTTCAAGTAATGACTGTGGTTAAGCCCCTCAGTGGAATAAGGCAATTTGGTTGGTAGGGAGAATTTTTTTAAAAAATCTTTCGGGAACTCACCAAGACGCATGAGAAAATTGTCAACCTTATCCACTCCCAGTAAGTTACAATTAGAAATTAGTGCTAAATCAAACTGTTCACTACAGCTGTAAACTTTGGCAAAACAAAAAAAAACCAAGCCCCCCCCCCACCACCAAAAATCTATCACTGACTTAATAGCCTTCCTTTTCATTGAGAATGTGAACAGGATGGAAGCAGGAACAGAATTTTGCAGGCTCATATGACTTGTTCTCATAGAGCTAGTGTTATCAAAAGGGGTTCTTCCTTTCTTTCTTTCTTCATCAAAAAGGGAGAGCATTTGGCTGCTCTCAGGCCTCACTTATAAGTAACTACAGCAACATATGTTTGCATGGCATGTGGACCTACATTGTATCCTATGCCAACATGTCCTCAGCACGGAACCATGCCGTTCACCTAGCTCATATATTTCCTGTATTTAGTCCAGGGATAGGAAATCTCTAGCCTTCCAAATGTCATCGGACTCCAACTTTCTTCAGTCTTAGCCAGCATGGCCAGTGGTCAAAAATATGGCCATCAACATGGGGATGGCCAGGGGTTGCCCATCCCTGATTTAGACTTTTTCAAATTGGCGGATAAAGCAGATAACAAGTAAGGCAAATCCCAGCCCGAGATGAACTGGTCCCTCGTGTGTGTGTGTGTGTGTGTTTAAAAATCTAACCAGGTTACATTGTGATGTGTACTTGCTAAAAATATAACATTTCAAGCTGAGCTTTAATTTGAAGACAAGCAACTCATCTATGGGGCTATAGAATTCATCTTGTTTTTAGAAGACACTTGGCTGCTTTAAACATTACCATTTTATAAGGTACACCCACTTTGTCCTCATAACTACTGAGGAATTGCCATTACGGGACCTAATAATGTCAGCTGCCTTTCAAGGGTCCATTCATCTGCTCATCTTCTCATGCTCTATAATGTCACATCATCAGTCAGATTTGCCCATCTCTGCATTCTGCATAGGACAAACATGCCAGTCCCTATGGGAAAGAATCGATTGACACAAATCTGACAGCAGAATTGAAAATCTTCAGAAACCAGGAGAACAGTTCAATCTACCAGGACACTCAGCTATTGACGTTAAGGCAGCTATACTGGAACAAAATAATTTCAAAGCGAGGCTCCAATGTAAGTGGCTAGATTACAATTCAACGAGAAGTTCAATTCTGTTCATTTGGGTCTGACTAGAAATAATGGTTTCCTGCCCCACTACATATTTTAACTAAGTATTACCAAATATATTTTCTTTAAAAAAAAATCACCTCTCACTGCTGTTGTAAAATGTGCTTGTTCTGCATGCATTTTAACTCTAATTGAATTGTCACGGTACTTTTTACATTTTATTTCCCTGCGATCTCACTACTTACCTTCCCACACCATCCATGTGTAGTGTATATACCTGCAAAGGAGGATTAGACTTCATGCATCTGAAGTCTACTCTATCCCACAAAAGCTCGTAACATTATCTGTTTGGGTAGTCTTTAAGGTGCTACCAGACTCAATGTCATGGGTGAAATGACCCTTAGCTGTGACTCATGGGGACCAGTAAGGGTTCCCCTGTCTTTTCTGTATTATATGTAATGGGTCTGAGCACAGACTAATGACCTCTTCCTCTGTGCCCTCCATTTCCCTTCCTCCCATACCCAAAACTGAAACCCTAATGCTCCCTGTCTGAACTGCTCACAGTCATAGGCTTCAACATTCTGTAAGCGCTTGAAGGTCACAGTTTCTCTGGGGGTTTGTTGTTTTTTTAAAAAAAACTTTTAACTTTAATTCACTAATCAGACTTTGTTTACATGGTTTCTTAAAGGGGCCATGTGTCATTATGTGGGGCAGGGCTCCTCCATGAAGGGCGGGGGGTAGGGAGCTAGTCTGAAACAGCCGGCCTCTGAGGGGCAGGTGGTGTGGGGACATGAAGGAGGCGTCTGAGGGAGCC
This sequence comes from Podarcis liolepis, assembly GCF_965112155.1. Lineage (NCBI taxonomy): Eukaryota > Metazoa > Chordata > Lepidosauria > Squamata > Lacertidae > Podarcis > Podarcis liolepis. Next base: position 56,645,353 of record NC_139560.1, on the reverse strand, counting down.
TTCACTTTAATTCAGTAATGTGTGTCTCTTCATGTACCTGGGGAGAGGAATACTGCTGCACAAGTATTTTTGTTCTTGACTCATTTTGAGAAATTCAATCTCTTTATCAAGGGATTTTCTTCCATGCTTCTTGGAAAACTGCTTGAGGCAAGAAGGAAATCCCCTGTTAAAGAGATTAAATTTCTCGAAACGCGTCAGGAACAAAAATACTTGTGTGCCACAGGAGTGCCCTGAGTTATGTAGAAACAATCTTATTTTTAGGTGGCCCCATTTCACTTATAAACTGATAAGCATTTGACCAACTAAGTTCACTGTCAGAAGGAACAATTGGCTTACTTGAGTCATAACTTGGGCTCTGCTGGCATCATACTGTTTGATCTGCGCACTGCTTCTGGTGCAATGTAATCTGGGTTGAGCAGGCTAGTGAGTGGATAGTTCTCACTTGGAGCAGGTGGATTGGAATGGTTTATGTTTTATGGTGCTATACCGTAATTCTATGATAGCAGAAGATGCATAGGTGGCTGCATGAAATTATCGCCTGGTCACTAATGTACATTTATGAAGGCAAAGTGCTTGAGAAGGTGGTCGTGGGACAATTTCAGGGATGCTTGGATAAAACTGATTTTCTAGTTCCAATTTCATACTGGCTTCGGGCCTGGTTTTGGTTCTGAAAACAGCCCTGGTCATCAAGGTCAATGGCCTGCACTGAAACAGGAAAAGGGGTAGTGTGACCTTGTGGATTCTTTTTCAGTGACTTTTGGTACCATTGACCATGGTGTCGTTCTGGGCAGCTATAAGCCCAAGGCACTGCATTTTAGAATAAAAACTTGGGTGACTATTGTTTGGCCCCATAGGAATTATCCTGTGGGGTTCCACAGTGTTTCACCTTGCTACTCATTCTGTTTGAAACCTCTATGAAACCATTGGGAGTTGTCATCAGGGGATTTGGGTTGAGGTGCCATCAATATACTGATGACCCTCAGCTGTATAAATCTGTACCATTGGTAACAGGAGAGGCAGTGTAGGATCTGAACCAATGTATATAGGTAGTAATGGACCAAATATGGCCCAGCAAATTGAAGCTAAACCCAGACAAGATGGAAGCGATGTGAGTGGTTTCTATATCTGGGGGTTTGGTAGAAGCACCTCTTCTGAATAGGGTCTCCCCCTGCTAAAGGATCAAGTACTTAGTTTGGAGGTGCTCCAAACAAACCATCATTGGAAGTCCAGGTGGCCTCAGTGGCTATGCCTGGCTTTGACAGTGGGCCGAGAGCTGAATGGTTTGTGATAATGTTCTGGGTCCAATTGAAGGTGCTTGGGGTCATCTTTAAAGCCTGAATGGCCTGAGTTCCAAATATCTGAGAGAACATGGTTGCTATCTGGATAGAGTGAAGTACACAGCGTGGTTGCCTGGGGAAGGACATTTTTGGTGGTGGCTCTGTGTCTGTGAAATTCCCACCCCATTAAGGTGCACCTGGCTTCTTCATGATGCTCTTTTAGAACATATCAAGGTGCATCTTATTCAGCAGGAAATGGGAATAAGGGTGGGGGGAATAATTTTTCAAATTTTTTTTTATGCCCAGGTTTATATGAAATTTATGAACAATTTAACGCTGCTTTGTTCTTCTAGGGTTGTGGAATTGTTTTTAGTACATTTGATTTTTGTTCTGTTCTATGGTTTTACATATATATATATATATATATATATATATATATATATATATATATATGCAGGTTTTGGTGTCTTCGGGTGTCTTCCCGTATAAGAGTTGGGGTGTCTAGGCGACGTTTCGACGAGGTCTCACTCGTCATCTTCAGGCTGGTGCTTTCGGCTTCTTGTTACTGGAACAGAGCAGGATCTCAGTGTTTGAGTTCCTATAAATACTGTTGAGGGTAAATACCACACCAGACCCAAACCCAGACCCTCTCCACAGATAAATTACAGACACCATCCAGTAGCCAAACCATAGTGGCACCTCCGGATGCTGCACCCCCCTGCAATCCCTACACAGATCTGGCTGGCACAGGGCACAAAACCACAGCTCGCCCCTATACACGAAGCCAAGCCAGAGCACAACTAAGTGCAGTACAGCCATCTTCTCAGAAAAACTCTTCACAAGCTCAAGAGGTCAAGACACGAAAGCTCTAGCAACTAATCCACACTTAATGACCCACCTAAGTGGTACTCAGAATATCACTCAAGAAATCACTCAAGATATCCCTCAAGTAATTAAGGAACAAAAGAAGAAAAGACACACTAACCTGGGAACTTCCCCTCTGCCCAGAACGTTGGAGGCTATACACCACACCCCCTCAACAGTATTTATAGGAACTCAAACACTGAGATCCTGCTCTGTTCCAGTAACAAGAAGCCGAAAGCACCAGCCTGAAGATGACGAGTGAGACCTCGTCGAAACGTCGCCTAGACACCCCAACTCTTACACGGGAAGACACCCGAAGACACCAAAACCTGCATTCCTGTACCCGTGAAAATCTACGAAAGCATATATATATATATATATATATATGACCAGGGCTTACTGGTAAAGGGTAAATAAAAAGGATAAGTTGAAAAGCAAAAGCACTTTATTAAGGCTAAGTTATAACTGTTTTTACCACATTCCCAGAAGATGGAACCTTTTCTGTAGACACAAGTTAACTTCCTTAGTGTTCATCACCATGGAGGACAATATTCATCCCTGAGCAAAGAGTCCCTACAGGCCCTTTTCAATTTAATTCTTTCCTCCTAAATTAAGACTTGTGATGGAGGTATATAGGCCTTTGCTTGGGGCTGAATATCACCCAGCGAGAGAACATATCATTATGAAAGGAAGTGAGGCAAAGAGAGGCCCCCAAACAGCTCTTAAGTGCTTCTCCCCACCCCTAAATTGAAAGCGTCTGGAAAAGCAAAGAACAATAAAAGGAAATAATCCCCATTTCAATAATCGCTGTTGCTCTAATTGCTTCTGTGTACCCCAAACACAGAGAAAGGAAGGAGTCGGGACAAACCTGAAGCATATAAAAGGTAAAAAGGAAAGCACGCAGCTATTGGTAGTTTGGGTTGTATGGTTCAGTAGACAGGGTGTTAAATCAGGACCAGACACTGTTTCACTTCCAGCTTAGAAGTGATTCCTGCGTTGAACCACACACACCATCTTTATATTATTATCTGTAGAAAGAGAACTTCTATCTTGCCATCAGTTTCCAGCCCATAAAATGGGAACAATTATGACACTTCTCTGAGGATTGCTGCATAGAGAAGTAGGACTGGGGTTTCACATTGATAAGTTCTTGATATTAAAATACTGAAAGGGCATGTGGCATTTCCAAAGAGCCTGTAACAACCTGCACAGCAGGCAGGAAATACAGCAGCAGCAGCAGCAGCAGCAGCAGCAGCAGCAACAACAACAACAACAACAACAACAACCGAAGTGTATTTTGCCCATAAAGGCTGAATGAATGAATGAATGAATGAATGAATGAATGAATTGAAGTATCTCATTCAAAGGCCTTTCTAAAAAGAACTTAGTAATAGCTGGAGTTAAAACACCTGAGGCTATGATCCATTCTTAAAATTAGGACAGCAGAGACATAGAGGAAAGTCCCCCAAACTCAGATTTCTGAGCCCCACCTATATGAGACAAGTGTTACAATTCCTGAATTCTTTTCTAGGCAAAAATCCAATCCAATGAACATTCCCTTCCATTATCCACCCATTAGGGTTGCCATATTTCAAAAAGCGAAAACCTGGATGCAAAACTGCCAATTCCCACCCAGACACTGCTTGCAACCACAGTACTCCGGATATGCCTGGGAAATTCCGGATGTATGGCAACCCTACCACCCACTGATCCAAGCCAGCACCCAAATTACACTTCCTAGATCCACCATACTTAGGAACTCAAGAAGGTGCCTTATGTTGAACAGCTTGTTGGCCCATCTAACCATCAGTATTGTGAACACTGAGTGGAAGTGAGGATCTTCAGGCACTGAAGCAGTAGAAGTGTTTTCCCACTTTGCTTTATCCCACCTGCTGCTTCTGGAACAGCAGTATTGTTATTGGGTGGGAATTTGGGTGTGTGGGAGGGAGACTTGAGGGGAAGGGGTATGGACCTATTGCATATGGGGAATGAGATGGGATGGGTGCCTGACTCAGAATGTCTTGGATTACATTGAGTTATTTCCCCATACTGGGGAAAAGTGAATCAAAACTGTTCTGATTCGAACATGAGGGAGCCTTCTCACTATCAACTTGAGTCACTCTGTGCAAGGAGATGGTCTGAGAGACATGCATTTCACATTTATCAGGGCCTTTCAGGTCATCTTCCTTCACAAGGCACTTTACACATTCACACAACAACAGACAGTATTTTCACATGTCTTTTTTAAAAAAAAAGAATTCAGATGACTGCTCGAGGATTAGAACTAGATGTTTCTAGGATTCCCTGCTCCCCCTTAGGCTCTTTGTTTTTCTAGCTTGCAGCATGGAACTGGAAAAATAACATCTACTACCCCTAAAATTTGAGGTGCAATTTAGCTTGTGATTTTCAGTAGACATGCATCAGATTCAGCATCAAATCTATCCTCTGGTGGTGTGCTATCTTCTGATTAGACCAGCCTTCCTCAAACTGGTGCCTTCCAGATGTTTTGGGTTACAACTCCCATCAACCATGGCCTGGGTGTTGCAGTCGCAAAAATCTGCAGAGCAGCAGGTTGGAGAAGGTTGGACAAGACCAACTATCAATTAAGAGGGTTGTTCCCCCCCCCCCCACCAATTTGACAAAGCATAGGGGTAAATGATAGAGGTGCTTTACTGGACAAATTCACCAGTCTTAAACTTTCTATAAATTGTTTTTTGTTTTTTTAACACTAGAAAAAGTTTGTTTCAGAGAAAATAGCTGTTGTAGCTGAAGATCACTCAATATGATGACACGGAGAGCCTGTGTGCAGGGGGGAAAGACTCTGAGTGCCAGAAGTGGATCTTCAACAACTTCAAGGTTGCCGGGTAGCTTGCAGAGTCCAAATCCAACACCTGTATGGCAGTTTCTCCTATGCTGCCCCTGTTCCCTATGCAGAGCTTGCCAAGTTCCCAGCTGCTTTGTTTCAGGTGGGTTATGAGAAGCAGTTGAAAAAGGAGATGATCCATAACACAATTTACCAGGTGCTGTAGACTCAAGACATTTTCCAAGCGTTCATTTTGTTAGAAGAAACTTCAGTGAGGCATAAACAGAGAGACGTGGATGTTGCCTTTTCAGATATCTGGAACATTAATGTTCTTAACACAACTGAACTTGTATCTTGTTTTTCCTCCATGGAGTGCAGCAGTGTGCATTGGGGGGTCTCCATCTAGAGATTGGTTAGACAATGACCTACTTAACTACAGCAAGGTTTCTGTGCCCCATGCCTCTAGATTATATCCTGGTTCCTGAGTGAGCTTTATTTTTCACCAAATGCAATTTTGTTCCATTGTTTACTGGAGTCTTGTACCTAAAGCAGAGATGATAGGAATTGTGGAGTCCAACAACAGGTTCTCCATATTGGTCTAAAGGATGGTGGGAGCAAGCAGGACATATATTTTTCAGGACATCTACATTGCACATTTACAAATGGGTTATAAACAGGTGTTAGCAGTCATGTTAGGATTTATAATTTGTTACCATTGCAATTTATTACAATACTATTACTATCACAATTTATTTGTTACTATTACAATTGTAATAGTCACTGGAAGGACAGATCGTGAAGCTGAGGCTCCAATACTTTGGCTACCTCATGAGAAGAGAAGACTCCCTGGAAAAGACCCTGATGTTGGGAAAGATGGAGGGCACAAGGAGAAGGGGACGGCAGAGGACGAGATGGTTGGATAGTGTCTTCGAAGCTACAAACATGAGTCTGACCAAACTGCGGGAGGCAGTGGAAGACAGAAGTGCCTGGCGTGCTCTGGTCCATGGGGTCAAGAAGAGTCGGACATGACTAAACGACTAAACAACAACAATTACAATTGTTTTTATTACAATTGATTAAATTTCTATACCACCCTTCATCTGAAGATCACAATATAAAAACACAGAAAATACTTACCACCACCACCACCACAACTCCCCAGTTTAAAAGGGCATAGACTGTTTAATGGCTAAAGGCCTGAAAGTAGAGGGGTGTTTTTGCCTGGCACCTAAAGATATGTAATGAGGGTGCCAGCAAGCCTCCCTGAGGAGAGCATTCCATAAGGAGGGAGCCACCACAGAAAAGGTCCCATTATCATATTGCCACCCCCTGGACCTCTCATGGAGCAGGCACATGCAGAAGGGCCTCAGATGACGATCACTGTCTCTGGGTCAGTTCATATGGAGAGAAGCAGTCCTTGAGGTATTGTGGTACTGAGCCATTTAAGGCTTTTAAGGCCAAAACCAGCACTTTGAATTGGACCCAGACAGTAAAGTCGGGTCAGAATTGGCATTATATGCTCAAACTCTCTTGTCCTAGTGAGCAACCTGGCTGCTGAATTCTACACCAGCTGAAGTTTCTGAACCATCTTCAGGGGCAGCCCCACATGTAACATTGCAGTAATCTAACCTAGAGGTCACCAGAGCATTGGCCTCAGAAGTTAGGCTGTATCTGTCCAGATAGGAGCACAGCTGGGCTGCCAGTCAAAGCTGATGGAAGACACTTCGTGCCACAGAGGTCACCTGAGCCTCAAGCGACAGCAGTTTCTTGAAAGTGCTGAGGATTCTTTGACAGAGATCCTTTCATTGCTTCATATAATGGGATGTCACCTTCCGTCTTTGAGAGCCATTGCAGTTCAACAGCCTTGACAGCCAATTTAAATTTGTACTGCAGATATGCTATTGATCTGTTTATAGAGGACAGGGATGGGGTATCTGTGGTCCTCCAGGTGTTGTTGAACTACAACTCCCACCATCCCTGGTTATTGGCTATGCTGACTGGGGATTGGTGGAAGTTGTAGTCTGACAACATCTGGAAAGCTACAGGTACCCCCATCCCTGATGTAGGATTTTAATTTTAGGGGTGGAATTTTGGGCTACATCCTCAAATGCTGCAACTTCTTCTGCTATGTACTGCTGCTATTACTCTGGATTTGCATGGCTGCCTTACACTAATATAGATTTGAAACATTTACTCTTATAATCCTTGTTGCTTTTCGAAACAACCATTTAATGTGAACAGTTGATACAATTAACCATAATCTCCGCAGGCTGTTCTCCATTTTGGACCCCTGCAGAAGACCTTTAAATAACAATTGGCTGAAATGCATCAGGGTGTTTTGCAAATAGAATCCTCATTTTATCAGTATCTTGAGATATCATCCCCTTTGTTTTGAAGTTCATTTCAGATGCTCAGTGGGTTGTTGTTGTTTTCCATTTCCTCTCTTCCAAAACAACTAAGAGTGTAGTCTGAAGATAGTTCCAGTGTTACTGGATGACCTCTATATCTGTTGCAATTTGAATTCCTCAGCTTTCTGAAATGACTCTCCAGAATTGTATCTGGACCTTTTTCCATTCATAATTTCTGCTGTCTCAGTGGACTGTCTTCTAGTGTACAAATTACCTCTTCTGGTACATTTCCTTTGGTCTTTATTCCTGAAAAAACAACAACCCAAACCAACAATAAAATATACTTGGGATTTGGGATTTCCCATTCAACCTCACTGTAAACAAAGCCTGTGACTTTCTCTGTGCCCCACCCATGGTAAACTGTAGGGCTGTTTTGAACAGCAGCAGCGGCAGCAGCAGCAGCAGCCACCAGCTCTGGTTTTGTTGGAGATGAAAAGAGAGCACTGCAGCTGTACAGCAGCAGCAGACTTGTGAAATGGGTTTCACACGCTGCTCAGCTATCAGTGGGGTGGCCATGTATGATTCAGTCTGTGTTAAGTCAAGAAAAGGAAAAGCCATGCCAGCCATCACCTCTTACAAACCCTAAGTACCCCCTTTTGACTGCCACTGCTTTGCTGAAAATAACACATTTAGTCATTTGTCATAATTATAAGAAGCCCAATGACATGGAATGCAGGCCTGCCTTTTAATGCTGCCAAGACTGTTATAATACAGCCAGCAGGGGACTGCTGCTGTGAGCAAATCACAACTGTGGTGCCAGTTAAATTCCAGCCGAAAGGTCATACGTGACCTTTGTGAGCAGTTCATCGCAAATGATTGATCTGCCAGCAACAAAACTAATAATTACGCAGCTCTTCATTTCCATTCATCTTGGTAACATGAAATTTATCCCAGTGTGAGGGATCCAGGCCACGTAGGAGTAAACTGGCGAACCAGAAACCTGCTTAAACCCCACAGATGCAGCCCCAGTCTTTTCTTTGCATGTTTTATTTTGTTCACGGCGGGTATTTCCTCTGCATCTACCGAAATACTAAATTCACTTTACATGTTTTGTCTTCTACCTCCTTCAAGAAATCAATCACCGAAGGCTGTAAGCTTTTTTTTTAACCCGCAATGAGCGCATTTACTAGGGAGTAAGTCCCACAGAACGCAGCAGAGTTTACTTTTGAGGAAATGTGCACAAAACTGCTTTGTGAGTTTGTGCTGTCTCTCTCTCTGGAATGGGTTCCTGGATATTTGTGTCAACATAACATAACATAGCTTTCACACTTAAACAAAGGCTATGGCCTATGCCTGCTTGCAGGGCGATATGTTTGAAGTATATCATTCCTGCAGGACCCCTGATATTTGGAATAAACCTCAGTAGGAAAATATTTGTCCTGTATTTGCATTGGTTATGTAAGAGATTGAAACCATTTTCAGCGCAATGGGAAATTAAACAATCCGCCAGACAGATCGATGTGTGTTTTCAGGACACTGCTCCAATTCACTTGGGATAGCTACACACACCATGGAAAACTAGCTGAAGCAACAAGGGAAAAATTGTCTCCATGAAAATATCACTCCATTTGCTTAACAAAAAGGAAATAGAAGTGTTCTGTTCCTAAGGAAATACCACAGATAACAGAGGAGAATTCTCAAAGCCTTAGTAAACCCATGCCACAGCTTGTAATAACTTTTTCTTATTTTTACATCATCAGACTTAACGCTGAGAGAAATTCTGGATAATGTAAAAAAGGCAACAGCTGAACAAAGACCAATTCTTTCTTTTGAGAACTCCTACATAGGGTCAGTATTTACTTGTTTGCAGTGGCAAAGCTATGTATGGTGTAATGGCTCACATCTTAAGGTAAGTTGGTTGCTGTGATCACATTATGCCAGGTTCTGCCATTATAGTGCCCACCAACTTGTATTAACACTCATTGCCATATTCTTCTTTCTGGAAAGGTTCTCTTTCATAACCCATTGGGTCACAACCCCTCCAAATTAGTGTTAACTTAGAAAGGAGACCCTCTATCAACAACAACCAGTACCCCATGTTTTGTTGTAATTTTGACATTTCTTTTGCATTATTGTTTCATGTGAAGTTGTTGTATACTGAATAAACTTCAAAAAAACAAAAAACAAAAGCAAACAAAAACAAATACAGATGTAAGGTGTGAAGGCCCACGTCTTAATTCATGATGGGTGAATTTAGCCCACCTGAGATAACAAGTAGCAGATCAAGTTATCAATCCCATGTTACATGCTTGGATGGAATTGAACGGAACTTCTTTGAAAAGTTAATTTGCTACTTATGTTTACCCTAGTGGCCTGTAAAAACTCCAGGCTGTTTTCACTAAATTCCACAGGACTATTTGCCAGGAATGGTGGTGTTCATTCATGGTTTCAAAAAGCAACCATCATTTTAAGGGGTCCTGTTCATAAACTACTCATAAGCTATTATTGATGATACAAAATGGATGTTTGTATTCAGGATTGTAATCTGAAGTTTTGAGGCTTCACTCCTAACCACAAGTACATTCACTTTAAAAAAAAAAAGTCCAATTGATTTCAACTGAATCCCCCCCCCCAAAGGACTCCAAATGGTCATAGAAGCAGATACGTCATGGTATTACTGGGCTTGGCATGACATAGAATACCAGAAATGAGGGCAGTCTTGCTACACACACACACACACACACACACACACACACACACACACTTAAAGGTTTTTGTCTCTTATTTTAGGTTATTTATTTTTTATCTTTTCATTGTGTCAATTTTATCTACAGCAATCAAGCTGTCTTTTAATTCAGGAAAAAGAGCTGGTGTTCTTAAGTTACTGCTTAGCAGTGGAGGGACCCAACCCATGGCAGATGTTGCTTCCCTTAAGCACTATCCATAAGGTATTAAACCACCCACTTTATGCTGTAATAACATTAATAGTCTTAAAGGAACCAGGAGATTCAGAGTTCAGATGCTCTCCTCCTAAGTCTTCACATTGTGTCTAGGTGCAGCATCGCCACGCTGAATAATCAAGGACCCTGATAAAAAAGGAGAGGGTGGAGGGGTGTTCATACCATATGTGCTATAATACCTAAGCACAGCAGGGTGAGATAAGGACAGTATTTTAGTCTTAACTCTGAATTTCCTGGGATTTTGTCAGTCTAAGACAGGGCCTTAATGTCTTTCAATAGATTGCATTCTAGGTGTTTGGTACTTCGCTGATTAAAAGAAGAAGGGAAAAAAGCTTGGCCATGAAAGAATGAGACTGGCTTTCATAAATCAGCTACTTTGTAAGTACTAGACAATTTGAGAAGCCGGTTGGAAAGTTTCAGAGGGAGCGCCTGAGTCAAAAGCAATCCAATGTCCCAAATATCATATATTGGGGGTGGGGGTTCTTATGTAGCTAAGATGGCAGAATCCACACACTAGAGGGGGAGCTAACAGAAGACTTGAGGGAAACTCAAGGTTCACAGAAGGACAAATAACTTTAGGGGAAAGAACCTAAGGATGATGAAGGAATGCAAAATAGCTCAATGAGGAGGGAGCATACTCACCGGACATGAAATGCTGGCAGTGTTGGAAGGGGTGTGTGAAGAAACAAGGGAGGGGGACAGAACATTCTAGGGAGGGCATGGATCACTGGCTGGAACCCTGACAAGGAGTGCTCCAAGCTACACTATTTTGTTCCAGGAATCACTTCATCTATTGATCTTTTAAAACTTTATTGTAATGAGGCAGAAATGGTTCCCCCTCCCTATAATATTGCAGGGAGAACTAGAAGGTATAGAAGGCCAGGGATTATGATTTCTCAAGCAAGTAACAAGAATCCACAGCTCCATCATTCAGCAACCACCCAGAACTTCTCTTGGGAGAGCAGTGAGTGGACTTGGAAGTCACTCAGCAATGTCAAGTACCTGGATTAAGGGGTGAGATTCAGTGAGTTGTCCTACTCTATTATTTAAATGTTCAACTTGAGCCCAGTTCCTTGTTGAAGCACCTTCTTTCCTTCAAGCTTGTACTGGGAGCTGTCCCAGGTCCTACACAGCATGGCCCAGTCCCAGCTACCAGCAATCTTTACTGGATGCCTTCACACAGTCAGGGAAGCCATTTCCAAGGAATACAATCTGGGACTTTTTCATCACCCCTCAGGCATATGCCGTGGCTGGAACTAGTGTTACATCCCAGAGACCTCTCTTTCTTGGCTTTTAAAGTCAATTGAGAAAAACCCACATTCATGAGAAAGGAGATGTTCACAAGATGTGCTCTACCACAAAATCAAAAAGAAAGTAGCAGAGGCTGCAACCTGATGCACCCTTGCTTGTGAGCAATACTTCACTGAATTAAAATGGGACTTCTAACTCTGAGCCAATGTGCATGTAAATAATATATTCTAAATATAGAACTATAATATAAATATTGAAACACACTTCTTTCAATATGCTGCAACTGGTGCCTTCCAAAATGGAATATTTAGTCATGGTCTGAACATGATACCAAGGAAGTTTAACTATTTTTTTTTAAACCCTCCATATATAATGTAATTTCTTGTGAAATTTAGCTGCATAGATTTGTATCTACCACCTTGGCTTGATACACATGTGATTATGAAGAGGAGCATCCCATACACAGTGTGGTTTCCACTATATCTCCAAGAAAGGGATTTCAAATTCTTGTAAAGGTTCTGGGGTTGCGCAGTGTCTCTTTCTTCCATGACATGTTGCCTGCTCACTGTCAAATTGCAGGCTATTTTGGAAAACCCAGCACATAGGGAAAATAGAAAACCTGTGGTTGGAAGACAAAGAAATGGATTGCTGTGACCAGAACTGTAATATTTTCCATCTCAAAAAATATTCTAAAGCATTTAGTACCAATGAGGACACTTGAACCTAAAAAACAACAACTATATTCTATATATCTAGTAAAGAAAACAGCTACATCCCACTTGTGCTGCTTACTTTGCCAGTGTCAGCCATAATCTAGTTTTGAATGTGAGAATTTAGCCTTTTCCATCCTCCAAATTATATACCCCTTTTTGGGGCATGCTTGCTTCATTTGCTCTAAGGGAAATAACAGTCTAAACTTCCCATGGATGTCTTAAAACAAAACAAAACAAAACAAAACAAAACCCACCCGTGATTCAAGCCCTAGATCCACAAGGATTTATTTTATTGTTTGTGTGGTGGAGAGTTGGAACACACCCTTCCTGAACAATCATCAGTGAAAATACAAGTCCACTTCTTGAGAGAAAAGCTCATTAAAAACTAGCAGATCTCAGTGGTTTTATTGCAAAGCAATCAACCTGAACCTGTAAAGGAGTCTGACCTCACCCAGATTCATGGGTCTTCTATTTTTGACTTTACCTGCTGGTGATAGGAATTGATTTCAAAGGCTCTAAAATTAGCTCTGTACATCAAAGAATTGTTATAACATGTCGCAGTAACGTTGCAGTTTTACAGGTTTTTCTGTTCGGCGTGTGTTCCTTAATTGAAAAAGTGTAACCCTCAAATCCAGAAATTGGTGACTGAGTTAACTCTCCAAAGGAAAGATCACTAGAAAATTGACTTCCATTGGAGAGGTTGTTTCCATGGGATTCAGGCAGAAACTTGAGGGTAGTTCCCATAAAGTTAACAAGGTCATTTTGCTTGAGTGAGAGCTGGCGTTAATTCGGGGACAGTATGAGAAGCAATGACTTGCTCTACATAAGGGACTTTGGGCTGCTTTGGCTTTGCACGATGCTCCTTCCCAGAGATCCACATGCAAAGAGATGCATGCCATGTCTGCCTTTTTCCTTTTCCTTTTGTATATGCACGAGAATTGAGACCATAGATACTATCACATTCTTTTCCAAGTGATGTCTGTTACATCATTAAGATCAGCCAAGCTCTGGTGGGCATGCCCTGTTTTTCCCTCTGACACAGAAGGGGCAGAAGGTATCATTTGATCATGTGAGATTCCAGAAGAAAGGTAGGACCATTTCTGCTTTGTTTTCTGTCTTTAGCACCTTTTAAGCCTGTTTTCCTCACACTTCCACTTTCGTCTTTTAAGCTGGAAGAAACTGCGAGGTGGTAAAAAGAGTTTGTACTCATAAAGCTTTGATGGCACGGCCATCTGGCTTGGAACCCTCATAAAGGAAGCCCCACAGAGGTTAGGAAGGTCAGAAACTACACAGGCCAGGACTGAAAATCATCCAGTAGCTCGTCATACTGGAACCTGGCTTTCCCCCATAGAAATCCCAATTGGTAGACTCCACGTAAGCTCAGAACAGTGCTTTTCTCGCTTGCTTATGCCTGGTTCTAGAAGCATATGAAATCATAAAATAAATCCCACCTCCCCCCAAAAAAAATCACCCTCTCCAAGATCTCAGCTTCAGCTTCCCTCCTCTTCTAGCGTTCAGCTCATTAATGAGTGACCTGAAGGCAGAGAAATCCCCACCACCCTGAAACAACTTTTCTGTAATGGATCCTTGCTGTTTAGAGACTATAAAAATAAACAGGCCTGGTCCATTTATTTCCTTTTCCCCCCTGAGGGGGTGGGTGGGTGAAAAAATTATCTGACAAACACATGATATCAGTGCTTTTTTTTTCCTGGGGGGATGCAGGGGGACGCATACCCCTAAACATTTTGTGAATCTAAGTTTGACCGCATTGAGGGGCAGTATTTCAATATGAGGAGGAAAATGACAATATGAGTAGGAAACGGTTTTTTTTAAAAGAAAAAAAGCACTGCATGATATTATTTGAGGGATTGCAGCCAGCTGGTAGACATTGTGAAAGTTGAAGGTTCTAGCCCCCAACCCCCAGAGCCACCAAAAGTAATATGATGGTACACAATACAAACTTGTGGACTAATATCCTTCATGTTTCTCTCCCTCCACATACTGCATAAAAGTCTCCTGCAGCTGCAGGTTCCTCTTCTGACACAGAAATGTCAGGCAGTGGACTTCAATAGCCATACAATGGTAACAAAGCAAGATGCACCCTAAAAAGCATCATCCTTCATCAGAGTGTAGTGCTTGACACATTAGGGATCTGTATGCTCAATTAACCACTGGCAGGCTCATTTTTTCCCTGTTTCTCTCTCATCCCCTCCCCTTTTCAGTCTATCTTCTTCCTGTCATGGGAATCTTCAGCATTCTTCACTGATAGCCCCGACTGCCTGCAAACACTCAATTACCAGACAACATGAAAGGTTAACATTGGACCACTTTATGTTTTTACTTTGTTCATGCTGGATAATTATCAAATTGTTTTATTTCTGTGCTCCTCCACTTTCAATATGTCTGTCCTCACCCCCCAAACAGTGAAAATCCCCCCATGTATCAGGAGGTCCTGGAAGCAAGTTCACAATTAACAGGTTTAGGAACTCAGCTTGACTTACGTATCAAGTGCAACAGTTTTCTAGTGATTTCATTAAGTGATTTCCTGGCAAAATAGCCAGGAAAAGTGAACAGTTAAGACTAGGAAGAGGAACATATTGGAATGTCAAGCTGCTACTTGAAATGGTTAATCCCTCCCCCCCTCCCCCCAATAACTATTAAAGTATTAACTGCATAGTAGTCTGATTAAGTGTGTCTGTACATTATGCTAATTGCTGCCTTGTGATTGGATGACCTGATTAATGGTAAACGGTACACAGTTTGGTGAAGGAAACATCCAGCAAGTCTCATTCTCTCTGTGTGAAAAAGGCAGGGAAGAAAGAAATGCGCTCGAAACTTATGAATAGAGAAAGTCTGAAAAGGGGATTGTTAACAAATATTTCTGCCTTGACGTTTGCGGCTTGCACCTCTGCATTAAACATAAAGGGAAGACAAGGGAATGTGAAATAAAAGCTGCTAAAGAAATTAATTTAGGTGCTGGCCCTCATGGGATTCCTCTCTCTTTCTCCCTCGTATCTTCAAACAGCATGTGTGCAAATAACTGAACTTGATCCAGGAATGTATAATCATCCTACAATGAAACTGACACAATGACCCTGAATATGCTTACCTGTGTACAGAGTTCCCTTCTTCCTTTCAAGGAACTCAAGGCAGTGTACTTAGTTCTCCCCCTCTTCATTTTATCCTCACAACAACCCTGTGAAGTAGGTTAGGCTGAGGGACAGTGACTAGCCCAGTGAGCTTCTCATGGCTCGCATAGGGATTGGAACCCGGGTTTCCCAAGTTCTAATTCATCACTCTAACCCCTGCACCACCCTGGTTCTTTCCAATGAGCAATGTGAGAATGACATGAGCAGCGTCAGAGTGGTTAGGAGGTCCAAGTCCCCTCCTGTAAAAGTAGCTTGCTCACCCCCCACTGCTGACCTGTGGTTTCTGGAAGAAAAGGCAAGTGAACTGGTGGAGCCAATTTGGTGCCTCTGCTTGTGCTTATCTGGAGATGTGCATATCTGGTAATATGACATACCATGGCATCTGCTACTGGACATTAGATCAAGCCTTCTCTGGTGGGTGTGCCTCAAATGTAGAATGTCCTCCGTTCATAAGTATCTCTTGCTTGGACTACTGCAATGTGCTCTATGTGGGGCTACCTTTGAAGTTGACCTGGAAACTACAACTAATGCAGAATGCGGTAGCTAGACTGATGGCTGGGAGTGGCCGCCGAGACAATATAACACCGGTCCTTAAAGACCTACATTGGCTTCCAGTATGTTTCCGGGCACAATTCAAAGTGTTGGTGCTGACCTTTAAAGCCCTAAACGGCCTCGGCCCAGTATACCTGAAGAGCTTCTCCACCCCCATCGTTCAATCCGGACACTGAGGTCCAGCTCTGAGGCCTTCTGGCAGTTCCCTCTCTGTGAGAAGTGAGGTTACAGGGAACCAGGCAAAGGGCCTTTTTGATAGTGGCACCCGCCTTGTGGAATGCCCTCCCATCAGATGTCAAGGGAATAAACAACTATTTGACTTTTAGAAGACATCTGAAGGCAGCCCTGTTTAGGGAAGTTTTTAACGTTTGAAGTTTTATTCTGTTTTGAGTCCTCTGTTGGGAGCCGCCCAGAGTGGCTGGGGAATAAATAAAATAATAATAATAATAATAATAATAATAATAATAATAATAATAATAATGGCACCGATACTGTTATAACTCCAGTGATGGTTTAAAATTAATTTATGTAATAAAATATTTTAAGATGCTGACTGTTTATACTGCTCTGCCATTCTTATCTAATCGGTATGTTTTATTTTTGTGTATTTTATTATTTGATTCATGTTCTATATCATGCCGTGGTATCTGTATAGACAGAAGGGGAAGGCTATAAATATTTTAAATAAACAGAAAATAAATAAATATGTCAAACTTTTCTCAGTGACAAACATATATGAAATGTCTTCTCAATTCTATGTTATTGCTTACTCTGTTGCCATATGTTTTAAGCTCATACAATGGCCTTCCACTAGACGTGAGTACTTATTTAATGCACGTTTAGGGGATTAGACCTCTGGTCTTTAAAATACTGAATGGGCTTCCTTGTGCTATTTCAATGAATTACTCGGGAGAGGTCAATTTATTCATTGTGGGTCAAATCAACACAGGGGCTGCATTAGCTTCTGCCGTCACAGATCCTTCTTTAGTTCAAAACCTCCTCTCCATAGGCAGTAGAACAACCTGGTCCTCTACCAGGGACAGCCAATGGCAGGCCAGCCTCATTTGAAACATGGAAATAGCAAGATACCCCAAGCCAAAGGGATCAACACAGCTGATAAGCGTCCATTATGCAAGTGCCAGTTTGCCCCTCTATTTTACATTTTCCAGTTCATCTTAAGACATTTTAATAAAACACTTTAATAAAACCACTTAAGTCAGTTTGAAAAATTATACTAACCCCACCTACCCTATATAACAGCAAACTATAAAAAGACAAGAAGCAGCAGATAACACAATGTTACAGCACATCCAGGAAGCCTTAAAAACATAGCCCATAATTTAAGGGAGCACTAACAACTTGAGAAAGCAAGTGCTTTTTTTGTTTTATATACAGTGGTACCTCAGGTTACAGATGCTTCAGGTTATAGATGCTTCAGGTTACAGATGCTTCAGGTTACAGACTCTGCTAACCCAGAAATAGTACCTCGGGTTAAGAACTTTAGTTCAGGATGAGAACAGAAATCATGCAGCGGCGGCAGTGGCAGTGGGAGGCCCCATTAGCTAAAGTGGTGTTTCAGGTTAAGAACAGTTTCAGGTTAAGAACAGACCTCTGGAACGAATCAAGTTCTTAACCCGAGGTACCACTGTATAAAAAAGGGAATTCTGACTAAACATGAGGAAGAACTTTCTGACAGTAAGAGCTGTTTGAGAGGTAGTGGACTCTCCTTCCTTAGAGGTTTTTAAGCAGAGGTTGTTTGGCCACCTGTCATGTATGATATAGTTGAGATTCCTGTATTGTAGAGGTTTGGCCTAGTTGATGCTCAGAATTCCTTGCAACTCTACAATTCTATGATTCTAATGCTGTCCTCTGTACTCCATTTAGTTGCCATGCTGAGTGTTTTCCACTTTAATTTTAATGTGAACTGGCCAAACATCCCAGGGGCCTCTGTAAACACAAGAATTTAATAAAAGCTTTGCTGGATCAGAGCAAACACCCATCTAGAGCAGCATCTTGTTCTCAGAATGGCCAAATATGAGCAGCTTGTGTATAGGACTTGAACACAACAGCGCTCTCCAGCAGACTGTCTCCAACAGTGAAGGCAGAAGATAGTCACTGGGGCCGGTAGCCACTGATAAATTGATTCTCCATGAGATTCTAATTCCTCTTTCAGGAGGGATTATGACCAATATGTGTTCTCTAATATTTCATTAATGAAAATAGGCAAGTGCAGGCATGAGTTGGCAGGGCTAGGATAGTGTTTAGTAGCCCACCACAATTCAACCCAATGTACTTCAAGCAGAAACTGGGAATAAAAGTGCTTGGAAGAAGATATGTAGCTCAGATGATAAAAGTATTGACGCAAGCTACACATCACAATGTAAGAAAAACACACACACAAAATACACTTATGTCCAAAATGCTGTATTTACACCATTTCAAGAACACTGCTCTCATCTTATACCCAAGGAGCAGTTATGTGTAGCCATCAATGACTAGCTCAAGTTCAGCCGGGAGTTTATAATCAGCTTAAGCAGAAACAGCATTTTTTTCTGGAAAACATATGTATGTGCTAATATATCTGTGTAGCTTTACGTTCACTGTATAATGCGGAGCTGCTGCGTTGACTAGTATTGCAGGCATTACCAAATCCATATTTAACACTGAATGACATTGAACATCTAACTGGTGCAAGAGACACTAATTCTCATGTCACTGTCATCCAGCGGATGGCTGATTGACGACACACTGAATTCATGCTACAAATTAATCGTACATTATGAAAAATGTCTACACTGATTGGTGGAAGCATTTCAGAAACAGCTATTCCTTTTGAGAACATCGCTTTCTGAGGATCAAATTCAATGAGATGCAAAATCCTTTAATATTTGGAGTTTCTGACAATAGGTATAATACTTTGTGACCTTGCTTCTTGTCAGATAAAAGTAGAAAATGAAAAAAAAGTGATATTTTGCACTGGGAGTTTTTGAAGATCAAATTGATTTATGTCAAAGAAAACAAGCACACTACTTAACTTTATGTGCTTCTGACAAGTCTCTGCTTCTGGTTAGAGACGTTAAGCTGTAATTTCCTCAGAAATATGTGGCAGAAAACACGGCCTTGATTCTGAGCATGTCACTCTGTTCATTAAAACATGGAGGGGAAAACACACATTTTTAATCTTCCCTGTTATCTGACCTTTGCCTGTCCCAAACCCCTTAATATTTTTATTCACAGGACCTACCCTACTCTCTGTGATGCAATGCAACCTGACATAAACTGCATCCCCATTCATATGTGTATGAACTTATTTAAATTGCCTCTCTCCCACAGGTTTTTGCCAAACGCTTCTTTCTACAAAATGATCCAAGGGTTCAGTCCTTTATAACAGGGTTGAAAGGCTTCAGGATTGTGGGACCTACTTGGGGTTTTTTTGTAGACTTGTGAGCTCCATAAACGAAAGCCAGATAAAATATTGTAGTTCAGGCAGATGGACATAGACCCTGAATTGAGGACGAGAGTGCCTCTGAGTACATGCTCAGCCCAGGGATTAGCTTTCAGCATTAGCCCCACAAGTCTGGGATTCTGATCCAATGCAAATCAGTCAGTGTCTTCCAAAAGCTGTGAAATAGTTTTTGCTTGCTTTGCAGTGACCTTTGGTGGTTACTATGTGAGAGGAAAGGGTTGGGATTTAAGATGGTGTGAATGAGAAGAGGTTTACCTTATGGTTCTGTTCAAATGGTATTCTACACATTTGGTTTTTGAGGTGCTGTAATCGTGCCGGGTAAGCCCTGGAAAGCCTGTGTGTTAAAAAGAAGAAGTCAAATTGCCATCTTTATAACGGACTAGAAGAAATGCAACAGATACCCACCCACTAATATCAATTAACAAAGTATTTCCATCCACACGGTATTCTCAACTAACTTGTCTCCCATGTGTACTATAGAAACAGAGCAGCTGCTCATCTCTTTTCAGCCGGGATTCTGCTTTTGTTTGGCCTTGACTACCACAAATCACATCATTACAATATCTATTCTAATTGCTCTGCAGCATTACAGAACAAACTCCCCCCTGTAAAAAAGAGGGAGGGGGAGAGAAAAGAAAGTTCTTCTCTGGTAGGTATTCAAAACAACAAAGAAAGGAAGTCAAGACTAGTTTTGTTCAATTATTAGACCAATTCCATTCCGCTCTGCCTTCCCATTTTCCTCGTACCTGCCTGAGCGCCAGCCCGCAAGCCCATATTCCTCCCACTCAATGTGGCACCAAGACAAGGTCCGAGGATGACTGATAAGACAAGAAGACAGATGGTCCTGAAGAGGTAGAAAGGGTGGGGGTGGGGCTGCAAGATCCATTGAATCAGTCTTTATCCTAATTGGCAGGAAAAGAACATTGATAGGCATGAATTGTCAAGATGGCTCCTCTGACCCTACTATTTAATTCAAATAAGCAATTAACAAGGGTGGCACAATTGGGATAGATGTAAACTCTTCACTAGGAAAGTACTTTAAACCTCTCAAGGCTTTTAGCATACCAGCCAATTGCCACTTGGATAGCGGGCTCATTTCTCATCGGAGGGATAAGGGAAATGCATGATGAAATTAAGAGTTTTGTGGCGTGAAATGCAAGCTCGTATTCTGCATAGAATTCACAAGGCAGTTTCAGAGAATAAAGTTTGACTACATTTTACCTCAGGCATTGTATCTGCTCACATTTACATCTTGATAAGTGACTCAACCATTCTTTTCCAGGTCTGCAAAGGAATGTTTTTCATGTTGGGCCTTTCAGAAAAGTGATGATAACAAGAGTCCACTTTATCACTCCAATGATTTATACAGAGACGCCAACAGGATTTCCTGGGCCCAGTAAACTCTGTGTAGATTGAGCCTCCTACATCTTCACCCCGGAAATCTATGGATGAGAACTGTTACTTCTGTACATATATTACCTTAGCTTAGCGTCCCTCACAGGGCTATTGCAGATATAAAAGGGAGGAGGCAAAGGTAATGTACACAACCATTTGCTTCTGGGGGAAAAAAGCAAGGTCCAGAACTATGATGCTCAATGCATAGTTACTGTAAATATCAAGCAGCTTTGGTGTTTTTGCCCCACGATCAAGCAGTGTGTGTGTGTGTATATATATATATATATATATATATATATATATATATATATGTTGTTGTTGATTAGATGTGTCCGACTCTTTGTGACCCCATGGACCAGAGCACACCAGGCACTCCTATCTTCCACTGCCTCCCGCAGTTTGGTCAAACTCATGCTGGTAGTTTCGAGAACACTATCCAACCATCTCATCCTCTGCTGTCCCCTTCTCCTTGTGCCCTCCATCTTTCATAGCATCAGGGTCTTTTCCAGGGAGTCTTCTCTTCTCATGAGGTGGCCAAAGTATTGAAGCCTCAGCTTCAGGGTCTGTCTTCCAGTGAGCACTCAGGGCTGATTTCCTTAAGAATGGATAGGTTTGATCTTCTTGCAGTCCTTTGATCATTCTGTGGGACTTATCAATACTAAGACATTCATGCAAAGCATTTAGGACAACTAAACTGTTTGATTTAAAGTGAGTTGTTGTGCTTCAAAGCAACGGCTTGAGCACACTGCCACCAAAGGAATCCGAGGGCACACTGATTTAGCTGCACAAGGGCTGATAGTTTATTAGAGCACCCCCAATGTTATCTTCAAGGCATGCACAATTCCCCTTCATACAGAAAAGGTCAGTCTATCTCTTTCCCCCCTGTTAGCTTGTACCAAACTGGAAGTAATTAGGGACTTCTCCACAGTGGGTGAGAAAGGTCTCTCGCTGCTTCATCTCTCCTCTTGTCTTGCATCTAGGCCTCTTGGATGAAAAATCCTTACATGCACTTGGCATTGTGTTCATTTCCTTTTATGAGGGCCCTCTTGTGCTCTGCCATGACCCTTGCTATGCAGCCCTTAACTTCTGCCAGAGGCGCTATTAAGGAGCATAGCACACTCACATCCTATAGAGGAAAAAGTACAGATGCTCTCAGCAATCATTGGGCTCATCAGTGAAAGTAAAACAATTCTAACAGTCAATACAGTGGTACCTTGGGTTAAGAACTTAATTCGTTCTGGAGGTCCGTTCTTAACCTGAAACTGTTCTTAACCTGAGATACCGCTTTAACTAATGGGGTCTCTTGCCTCCGCCGCCGTGCAATTTCTATTCTCATCCTGAAGCAAAGTTCTTAACCCGAGGTACTATTTCTGGGTTAGCAGAGTCTGTAACCTGAAGTGACTGTAACCCGAGGTACCACTGTACAGAACTCCAGTCAACATAGATAGGGAAAATAATCTCTGTGCTATTAGCCAGGGACTGGTACAGAGCCACGAGTACTGTTATTCCTGGATTCCTGGATTCAAGCCTACTGAATATTCTAGCCAGTCTGAAGTGGGGCAGGGGTCGGCAACACTGTCTTGAGGGCCAAAAAGGACCAGATTCTAGTGTGACAAATGGAATTCCCTTTACTCTGGTCATTTTGCAAAATGCTGGCGATCAAATGGTGTTTAAGCGCGCAGCCAAAGGGAGTGGAACAGCACACCTTTTTATGTACATAGAATTATAGAATTCTAGAGCCGGAAGGAACTCTGAGGGCTATCAAGTTCAACCTCCTGCAATGCAGGAATTCTGCTCACAGTCATCCCTGAGTGGGCTAGAACCACCAATTTTCTGGTTAATGATCAGATGAACTGACCCATTGCAGTGTGTGTCGTGATAAGCACACCATGTGCTATTAGAAGTATAACGAATTCTACAAGCAGGGAGACCGAGTTTAAGTTTTTAACCTAAAGAAGGAAAAACACAGAAGGGCATATCCAGTTTGCCATTGGACTTTCCTGTATTTTTGGTTCTCCCAATGATCAATGATGAGCAGTTCTCTCTGATTTCAGAAAGCAGTGCTCATCTCTCGCCGCTCCCAGCCATGATGACCATCTCAGTTCATATATAAGGCAAGATTTCTCACCTCTGCAAATCCTCTATGTGCACAGGCAACAGGTGAATGGGCATTGCCAAGACCCAAATACTGTGCCATGCTATCTATAGATATCTTTCAGATTGCTATTCAGAAATGTACTTTAGCCAACTGGGTATTATTACTTATACTGCCATTTCATTCCTCTGTATACACACCTCTAGATCTGGTGTCTTTGCATTTGATTTTCAAAACTAAAAGGATATTTTTAAAAAATAAACAAATAACCCATATATAATAAGATCCTGCCTGGCAGGCAGGCAGGTTTCAGGTGGCTCATCATTCATATCATGATGCTAATTACAGTGATTAAAAAGATGTAAGACTACAACTGCTACTGTTCTCTATCGCTGCCTTTAAAACAAATGTAAGGGACAATTAACAACAGATTAGCAACTCGCCTTGGTTTGCCACGTGAGGATGATCACTGACCTTCTCATTTCATCCTCATTAGTGTCTCAGGTCAGCAGAACCATTGCTCCTTAATCATCACCCACCATTCCTTGCTTCAACACACGGAAACAAATGATGTGTTGCCAGGGAGGTCAGAGGTCAAATATGAGTTTTGTTGTTGCTGGAGCACAGGCGAAAGGCAACGGGGTCAACTTTGGGGCAACTCTTTGCAGCAGCCTCCATCTGAGCACAGAAAGTATGAATGCACGAAGCATGACACCTACTGTGTTTTTGTTTTCTCTTTGCAGCTGGAATTTACTCCTGAGGGTTTCTCCCCCCCCCTTAAATTATTCTTCTCCCTGCTTCACAATGTACAAATTCACATGGGAAACAGTGAGTTCCCCGCTTTTCTTTTTCCATAATGCAGAGCATGAGATTCAGTGGATACAGTGATGGTTTTTGTTTTGTTTTGAACCCCCCCTTTACTTTTCAGCACGGTGTGTCACTCATAAAGTTATGAACGCTGGAAGCTGTTCCCGGCACGTCCCTTCATGCTGCTGCCTCCAGTCTGGTGCTACTTTCCAATTTGCCATGGAGAGCCTCTGAAGACTGCCGGGCTGAAGGCACCCAGTGCCAGTGTAAATGAGCCCCATTCATTTCTCGCCATTGGCATATGGCATGTCATTGTCCTCGGCCACCGAGGCAGAAGTGATGCAATTTGTTGGCATGTCCTGTCACAGCACAAACTATCTATCCCACTGTGCCCTACGAAGACAACAGAAGCCAGAAAAGGGCAGCCAAAACTTCACAGCTTTATCACAAGAACACACATGCACACAACACCCTGGGGAGAGAGAGAGAGAGAGAGAGAGAGAGAGAGAGAGAGAGAGATGGCTCTCTCTGTTTTAACCTATAGGCAGTGGAAGTTTTTAACGCCTTGTTTTCTCCTTCAGGCTATTCTAGAAGTTAATCTTTATGCGACAGTGAACAGGGAGACCAACGCAAGGTTAATAATTCCCTCACACATCTAGTGAAAATGTCCACACGTTATGGGGTTAACACTAACACGCCTTCACAATGACTATCAGGCAATTGTTCACTCTTGCTGCTCTGTCTCTGAATTTTCAGGCATTTGCTGGATCTCGAAGGAATTGATAAGCTTCCATTGTGGTTGGCATCTCAAAGGCATGCGCCCTCATTCCCTCTGAATGGCAGACCATCAAATGTACATAGATGTGAGGCCTAGCAAGCAGCCACAGCCGTACAATAAAAGAAGGTGCAGCGAAAGTGGGTCATTCAATTTGGTGGCATGTGCCCTTGCTCCACTTCCAGAACACTGACAGAAAAGGGAGGGAGCATGCGGCGTGTGTGAGGTAAAAACTCCCCAAACATACTTCTACTGTGGCCCTTATTAGGGATGGGTGAATCTGTTAATTTTGGTTTCTCTCGGCTTCTCATTTTTCAAAGTTTAGTTTGCCACATTTACTCATTAGTCTGCAATTCTTTTTTTTCTTTTTTAAAAAAACTCGCCACAAATATTTTCCAGCACTGTAGTATACATTTATCCTAATAAAAACACTTTGCATGCATTTTATGCATACATCCTCTAATATATTTGTATTTTTGTACTTTTTTAAAAAAAAAAATTGGAGAACTGCATTGCAAAATTTGGAATAGTGTGAATTTTCAGGAAGAGCTTTGTTTTAGTTTGCTTGTGGTTTTGGAATGGCACATGAGGTCAGCTTGCATTAAAATGCAAACCCATTATGGGGGAAAGAAGCAGTAGCCCACACAGTCTCTAATCTAGGCATAAATAGAACAAGGACAGGGTTATCAAGCTGGGAAAATGTTGACATCTAGAGACAGATGTGAGTAGGTGATAATGCTTATATCTATGAAGTGCTGATTTCTGCACATCAAGGAGAAGCTTATTCCTGCCCACCCATCAGCTTGCAACTCCAAACAGGGACCACACCAAAGTCTTAATGAATACATGCTCAGAAATAGGTATGGGACAGGGAGTTAACAGCTGGCAATGCCTCTTAGAGAGGCCCAACACATAGTCTGAGCATAGGGTTGCCAACTGACTGGGGAGAAAGAGCCTGCCTAGCTTGCTCCAGTGCTTTTAACAGCAGTCTGATATGCAATAATTAACAAACAAAGCTTTATCATTGGGCTGATCCTACTATTTACCAATGTGAGTTGGTTGCTTCAGGCAGCTCCTTTTGGGTGTAAATGGTTAGTTATTTAAAAGTTACGATGGTTAAATTTTTATTGCCAGGAAGAGGTGCTTGTGAGGCATTTTGTCTCATTTTGGTTCGTCTTCAGTGCTGTGCCCCTTGACTTGGGGAGGGCTGCTATCTGCTATTCTGCCTCAAACAATCAAATGCCTTGGACCAACCCTCTTATTGGCTGGTCATTGCTGAAAATCAACTGGCTGATACAGGCACAACTGAAAGGGGCTGGTTAAGAAGTCAGCAAACCTGTGAAAACTGGATCTAGTAATATTGTATGCCTGATTCCTATTAAAGCGAACTCCAGCTTCGACTACTAAGGATGGAACTACATTAGTTCCACAAGTGTTTCATTTATTATGATTTCCTCCAACCCACATATTGCAGCAGATGCTAAATATAATTAAACATAGAAATGGGTAGAAGCTAGTGGAGATGGGCTTTCCTCTTTGTACAGTTGTTCCATAGAAAGATGCTGGGGGAAAGTTGCATACCTTCAAAAGTGAGGGAGGTAAATTTAAACAGAGAGAGCTTAATGGGGAAGGCTACAAAGCCTCCCTCCCCCCCAGCTTACAAACCTAGGAAACAAGGCTGCAATCCTACAGATGCTAGAAATGTCTCTGGACCCTTTCTAATGTCAGACCTAAAATGCTTGGCACCCGTCTGTCTTGGGAGACAATAGAGGAATGCACCTATGAGGGTGAAGTCAAGCTGTTGGAAGGTTATGGCGGCTGCTGTGGCTGTAGAGACCAATGTGGGAGAGACTTGTTTTGGAGATAAAATAAAATAAAGCTAAAATAAAGCTAAAATAAAGCCAAGAAAATGGTGGTGGTGATGATACACGGCATCAAGATTTATTCACTTATAAAATACCTAAACTTTTTTAAAAACAGTGTACATATATTAAAAGATAAGACAGTCCCTTCCTGCAGGTCAAACAGCAGAAGACATGACCCAAAAGGGAAAAAGGAAAGGGCTGGAAGAGGAAAGCAAACACTGGAACACCTGTTAATGGATGGAGCCAGGTTGGTCTCCCACTAGTTGTGATGTTCATACTGGAATCCAGAGGGTAGAGTCATCTAGCCATTGCACTTTTAAAAAGTCAGATTTTTAAAAACCATAACAACCCTCCAATATAATACTATGGATTGGAACAAACACTTTCCCACCCTATTCTATTTTACAATTTCACTCATAGCAAAAACTTTGAAATAGTGGTATATGTTAGTGCAGAGAGAGTGCGAAGGCAATGAAGTCCTGGGCATTAATGGTCAGAATGCTTACTGGTTGGCCAGAAAGAAAAGAAACAGCAATGTTGTCATGTGTTCTGGTCTGTGGAAGGAAATGGCAAATCCGAACAGCAAAGCGATTGCAAAAAACCATGTCGGGCCACTAGTAAACCCAGCCCAGTATACTTCCTCTGGATTAATGGCCAGCTGGGGGTTTACAACCCACAGCTGCACCTCAGGACATCATCTTCTTCCCAGCTGGCCACTAATCCTCAGGAAATGCCCTTCTCCACAGACATTAGATCTTAATTATTGCCTACAATATGCTGCAAAATGGAGGCAAAGAAAAGAGCAAAAAAGGTGCTAAGTGAAAGTCGCCCCAAGCACAGGTAAAACCATTACAGTGCTCCAGTCTCGAGCATGAGCCATGTGCAAAGAGTGTGAGCATTCATGAGATTAGGACACATGACTAAATAAATGGAGCCTGGAGAAAGGGGCATTCGTGTTTTGATTGATTCTTAACCTTTTCTGGATTGATAGTAGTAAGAAAGGGACAAGAATGTGTCTCAGTTCTAGAACTACCTACAAATAAAAGCGAAGGCTCTGTGAGCAGCTAAAGGAAATTAGACCCACAGGAAAATAGTAGTATGAAGGTTATGGTGATCTCCTGGTCATCAAAACATTTTTATCTGCCATCAAAATTTCTTGTTGAGAAGTAACTCCCACATTCACTTTGAATACAATAGCAAACAGCCCTCCTAGTGGAAAGAGCAAGTGCACACTGGACCTCATCGAAAAAGGATGCATATTTGGGTCATATTTTTGGTGGACTTGTAATGTGCTTTCTAAAGAAGATATTGTTATCTAGGTCTAATTTATGGAATCCTCCAGATGTAAGAACAGAAGAGGAGCCCTTCAGACCAGAGTTGCTAATCCTTCACTCTGCTCCTCAACAGCAACCATCCATATGCCCATGAGAAGTTCACAAGGAGGCCATGAGGACAATAGCACCCTCCTGCTATTTCCCCCCAGTGACTGGCATTCAGAGGGATGGTGCCTCTGATCCTGGAGGTGGCATACAGCCATCATGACTAGCCGGCATTGATAGCCTTATCCTCCAGTTTGTCTAATTATCTTTTAAAGTCACCTACATTGATGACCACTACATATTGTGGCAGCAACATCCATGAATCAAGTATCCATTTCATGAAGAAGGCAAATACCCATTGACAACACCGCCATATTGAATCCAATGATGGGACTGATGGTGTCCATTTTAAAGTGGGCCTTTGGCTCTCAGTTGAGTCTCTGTTGAATATGGCAGATCCACACCACCGAAAGCACATTCAGCACATGTTTAAATCACATAGCTTTCTCCATGTAATTCTGGGAACTGTAGTTTGTTAAGGGCACTGGGAATTGTAGCTCGGCGAGGGGGGAACAGCAGTTCTAGGGTTCTTTGGGAGAAGTCATATGCATTGGATATGCTTTAAATGTATGTTGAGGATCTGCTCTATATCTTGTTTTTTCCATATCTCAGCACTATGTACATTTCCTAGCCCCCAGCCCCATTTGTGTTCAACATATGCTACATGCATTTCTTGTTTAACATCCTGCTACGTCTGGGAAAAAAGAAATCTTTGGAAGTTTAGCAAGATCCTATAATACTGTAACTTCTTCTCATCAGAATTCAAGTTGTTCCTCATGTTAATCATTCCCCACTGAAAGCGCTTGATTAACAGGTTGATCATCCTCTCTTTGATCAGTGGATCTTGGAATTGAAAGGTTTTGGAAACCTGATCCATATTTGGGCCTGTAATTATAATTGCCCATAAATTTCTCATGAGACAAATCACTCTACCGAAAAAAGAGAATTGTGAGGAAGGCTGTGTTGTCTGTAACCTAATGTGTGTTTAAAAGCAAAGGAATTTCTACCGCTGGGTAATAAAATGAAGTATACCTTCAGAAAACTTAACTACTGGAAAGAAGCATCTTTTAATCACGTACACTTTAAGTCTTTTTCAAAGGAGAGACTTTGCCTTTGCTGATCTACTGACTCTGTACGGTAAGAAAGCTATCTCACTTTTTTTGCATATATTATCAATGCACAAACAAAGTAATAGTACATGCTCCAGGAAGCAATAGCACTAAAAATATTTGGGTGGCATAGTACAGAGCACAGTGCAGTATTTGTTACTTTGTAACCCACAAACCTTCAATAATTGCCACTATGCAGAGAGAGAGAGAGAGAGAGAGAGAGAGAGAGCATGCCTGCCTTCCCTATCTCTCTGATAACACACACATCCCTGTGGCGGTGTAACAGTCTAGTATGCTCTTTGCCATAAAACCCAATGTTTGGGTTGGAATTGTATTATGAGCACACAGGCCATATGGAATGCTATCTCCTCATTGGGCATCTAGAGGCACTGTAAATGGTGAAAAGGTGGAGAGAGAGAGAGAGAGAGAGAGAGAGAGAGAGAGAGAAAGGGAGGGAGAGAGCGAGCATTCTTACTACCCTCTGTGAGGATGGGCTGGGTCAAGGGGAGATGCCACCCAATTCACCCCACTATCTAATGGGATCACTCCAGGTAGAGAGAATATCCTGTTGTTAGCCCACAATGGTCTAGCTCCCGATAAAAGCCCTATTTGTCCAAATGGCATGCAACCTTGCTGAGATGTTGGCTATCTATTCTTGTGTAGGATGTTTACAGAGTGCCAAAACCCAGCCCTGGGTAATTAGATCGGAACGGAGCCTTCCTTGTTGTGCTGCTCAAAAAGGCTTGATAGATTAATGGAGGATGGAAGACAGTCCACCTGCCTCAAAGTGATTAAGCTGGGCTGAGCCGAATTGCCACCAGTGTGGCGATTGCTTGCATTAGGCTCAACGTTTCTGGGATTACATCTAATAAAAATGTGGCCCAACTTAATTCAAATAGATTCTCTGGTACCTCTTTTCCCTTATAAAGAAAATAAAGCTCTTTATCCTATAGTCCATGTGTTCTTGGCAGAAAATGTGGTCATAACTGACATTCTTGAGTTGGATTTACCTAAAATATGCATCTGAGGCAAGGGCAGTTCCAGATATTAATAGTTCAACATTAGGTTTAGGGTTTGTGCCTCAAATGTTGGAACACAGCAGTGTAGTTCTGCCTTTTTTGTTTGTGACCAGATTGCCATTGGAAGTGAACAAAAAACAGAGAAAACTCACAGAGAGGGAAGTGTGAGATCACAATGGATATTATTTTATATCCATGATGCGCATATAAATGCGATTTTCGTTAAATATGTGTCAAAGTTCTCCAGAGATGTGCTTTGTGTTGAGTCTAGGATTCAATTGCCTGTTTATTTATTACATTGATATGCCATCTTTCCTCCAAGGAACTCTCTACATCGCTCTATTCTTCCGCATTTTATCTCCACAACAACCCTGTGAAGTTAGATTGAGAGGTCCAATGTCACCCAGTGAGTTTCCTGTCTACATTGGGGATTTGAAACCTGGTCTCTCAGGTCCTAACATAATATTGTAATCTGTCCCATTCACTTACGCAGGGATTACTTGTTCTATATACTATGCATTTATTTATCACAGTTTATTTACCATTGAATTAAAAAATCTGAGCAGCTTACATAAACTAATGTAAAGGATCATAATAAAATACTGATAACATCAACGCCCATGAAGTAAACCCCACCTTCTGAACTTTTTTTTAAAAAGAAACCAAATTATACAACTGAATCACTGAGAAATCCTTCCAAAGACCAGTCCCTTACACCAGCAATTAAATGTCACCTCAAAAACTCTGATGTGCTCAGGTGGTTTCTCCACAAACCACAGAGCTTCCCCGTTCATTACAAAAGAAGGACACCTCCACACACCCTTTCTTTCTACATGGGGATGAGGAAGCTGTGGCCCTTGAGCTGATTTTGGGCAAGAACTCCCATCATACCTGACTACTGGCCAGGCTGGAGTAGAACAGTATCTGAAGGGTCACACAGGCCCCTCATCCCTACCTTAATAGTATAGAGCTACTCCATGATTCAAGGCAATGGAGAAAGTTGCTCATGTGGTGACAGAAGGAGCAATGTTCACACAGGGCTCTGGGTTGGGCTGCATGTTTGGCACGCTGACAATAAATTTGACTGCACAATTAAAGGAGCAAGACAAAATCAAAAACATGACCCAAATGGAAAACAGACTCACCTGGATACATGTGACATTAGGCAAACCAGGTGGATGGAACAAAATGAGGCAGGTGATGACGGATAAATGTATTTATTTATTCCATAAAAACTTTTATACTGCATGATTATAGAATCATAGAATTTTAGAGTTGGAATGGACCGTGTTGGTTATCTAGGCCAACCCCCTACAATGCAGGAATATTTGCCCAACGTGGGAATTGAACCCGCAACTCTGAGATTAAAAGGAAACCTCAATGCAACAGAGAAGGCTCTCCTCCAAGCTGCTACCCCTGGGATTCTGAGGGTGGTAGAAAAACCAAGATGGCACCCTCCACCAATCTTTGCACCCAAGAAGGTCTGTGGGGAAGGGAAGTCTCTCAGATATTGGGTGCCTGAATCATTTAGGGCTTTAAATGCTAATGTGAGCCCCTTGAATTGGGCCAGAAACAAACTGGCAACCAGTGCAGCTTTTAAAATGCATGAGTTATATGATAACTACAGTTCCACGAGGAATCCCCCATGACTGCTAAAGTGTTATAACAGTGTTTTAAATGTTTAGTGTGGACATGATCAGTGTCCTGGGGATATTGCAACTTTTTGTTCTCCCAAACACTGAAACCCTATAATCCACAAAATATTTTAATTTTAGAACTCAGAAACTAAAATGACTTCCAGGTGTGCCTTTTGCAGATGCTGTAGGTGTGAAATCTCTTAAATTCCCCATAAATAGATAACACTGAATGCTGTACAGTAAGGAGTAGGTACAAGCCCCAGGCTTTACTAACTGTATCAGAGTAGTAGTCATTATTACACATTAGCTTTAAAAATGAGGAAAAGGAGTGAAAATGGCCATTGTTTATTATACAGCCTTGTTTAGGGTACTCTACAGACCTCTCCTTATTTTGCATCCATTCTAATTTGACTTTCTAGAAAGCCAGATAAAAATGAAACTTACTATTTGTTAAGAATAAATTTCTAAAGCTAGGAAGACAAGCAGTGAAAGAGACCCTCCACAAAATAAATCCTTCACTTTCTTTTCTTTTTTTAAAAAAGAAGCTAATGAAAGCCAAAGTGACAAAAAGTCCCCCCCCCCATCACGTATGTTCCAGCGTATTACAGGGAAGCATTCTCCAATTTCCCTCCTTCCCCCTCTTTCTAAATGTTGGCACAACTGTTTGGTTTCCCAACTCTGTGAAAATCTCAAAAATAATGAAAATGCAGCTACCGTACTTTGTAAGCTCTTGGTAGATATTTTCTCTTACTTTGTCATTTTCAAGGGGGAAAACAATGGTGGCATCTGTGCCCTGGTGCTAAGTGCTCATTTGCATGCACAGGCAGAGAGATATCCGTTTATTATCAATTTTATGCATTACTTCATTTCATGGTGTTAAAACAATTACATTCAAAGGGTTCAGCAGTCCACAGCCAAGCTATTCAGTGCTCCAGCAGCATCATATAATAACGTTATTCAGGGAGAGACACATACATCATAGTTTACTGATTTAGAAGTAAAAGAGGGAAGGAAAGACAGGGCAAGAGAGAGAGCGAGAGAGAGAGAGAGAGAGCACAAGCACAAAGTGGCAGTTCCTATAGAGCTGGAAGCAGAATTAGCAAAAGGGAAAAAAAGAAAAGAAAATCTGAGTTATTACAATAAGCAGAGAAACCGAGGGCAGATGGAGGTGTGATTTATTAACTTCTGAATTACTTTCTAAGAAACTTGGGTCTCTTTTCTAGGTAAAGCTGTTCTCCTGCCAATTTTGCTACCATATACATTAGCAACCTGTTTTATGTGGCCCATTCCATAAACAAGATTGCAAAGCTCTATAGGAAAAGCAAACAGACAGAAAAAGCTGGCACCTCCACGGTCTTATTTTACACTGCCAGTTTGATAGATCTCCGTACTGGGAGCCCATGGAGGCTTTTGCAACCTGCCAAACCTGCATGACTGGAAATATGAATTCTGTATTTTGGTAGGAAAACCAACAGCAACCAGGGAATTGAATGAATTATGAAGGGTGGAGAAATCTGCCCTCTAGAAAAGTTTGTTGTGGTCTGTGGAGGAACTTGCCTCAGGTAAACAGAAGGTGCTATGCATGCTATGTAAAGTAATAATTAAAAAATGACTGCAAGTGAAAAACAAACGAAACAAAACTCCGCCCCCCCCCCACTAATATTTCATAATATTTTCTCACCAGGGGACAAAAAGCTCAAAGCTGCCACTGTCACATAGAAACAATTAGCACTAGGAAAAAAGGTAAAGGTAAAGGTAAAGGACCTCTGGACAGTTAAGTCCAGTCAAAGGCGACTATGGGGTTGCAGCTCTCATCTCGCTTTCAGGCCAAGGGAGCCGGCGTTTGTCCACTGACAGCTTTCCGGGTCATGTGGCCAGCATGACTAAACCACTTCTGGCACAACAGAACTCCATGACAGGAACCAGAGCACATGGAAACGCCGTTTAACTTCCCGCCGCAGCGGTATCTATTTATCTACTTGCACTGGCATGCTTTCGAACTGCTAGGTTGGCAGGAGCTGGACAGAGCAATGGGAGCTCACCCTGTCGTGCGGATTCGAACTGCCAGCCTTCTGATCAGCAAGCCCAAGAGGCTCAGTGGTTAGACCACAGCGCCACCCGCTCCTACTAGGAAATAACCTCCCATTGGCAGCAATGGGATCCCAACTTTAGAAGGCCCTGAGGAATTCTGTAAAACCTTCATCAAATTTTAAGGCAGTCTTCACCTGCACTTTATGTTTCCATACCCTCCAAGTGTCCTGATTTTATCTGAAATTGTCCATATTTTTATCTGAGGAAAGTTGGAGGGTATTAATTTCCAGGCACAAGAGTACACCTTGGTCCTAGAAGCTTGTAAACTCCAGTGAATGTGACATCCTGGCCATATCTCTGATGTAGCTTAAGCCTCCCACGCATTATTTCTCCAATTCAAAGCCATGCATGCGATCGGAAGCAAATGTATAGGCTTAACCATTTAAGTGAAGGAAATAGATCAGCATATGCAAGGGAATGTAGGCATGAATTCGCTTTCTCAGCTGAAAACAAAAAGGCCCAAACATCGCTTGCAGACAAAGGAACCCCATGTCCACACCAGAGCTCTAGCACTCTGCAAAAAGTTGCTGGATCAGAGTGACTAGATATAATTCCTAATCTTTTGAGAACTGGGCTCGGTCTTCTGACTTTTCCACTAGAAGGAGCTCCAGATGCTGCAGAAAACTGCTTCAACTGAGAAGCTTCACAGCAAGTCCAGTTTTCTCAACAGTTTTAGGGTGGCTTTTAAGAAATCATTCTTTGTAAACTCTGAAAGGAACTGGTATCATCCGGATGAATGTATCGATT
Source organism: Podarcis liolepis (assembly GCF_965112155.1). Taxonomy (NCBI): domain Eukaryota; kingdom Metazoa; phylum Chordata; class Lepidosauria; order Squamata; family Lacertidae; genus Podarcis; species Podarcis liolepis. The sequence continues at coordinate 56,611,051 of NC_139560.1, read as the reverse complement.
AGTTAGCCACTGGCTTTTGCACTTCCTACATAAAGACATACATAATGTTATTTGTATGCTGCCTTTCTATAGTTCATTCCATGCTCAGGGAGGCTTTCAACATGAAAAAACACATAATTACAACATAACAAAAGGAATCATAAGCAATGTCCTAAATGTTCTAATGCAGATTCTCAGCTCAAAAGAAGTATCTGTTTACATTTATTTACAAATGCCCATTTAAAGAGAAAATATGTAGAAATGGGAAAATATGCTGCATTTAAAATATATGCATTTAAATATATATATACCTGGATGCATTTTTTTTTTGGCAGTGTAATCACAGAAGTAGGGCAGACTTAGGGTGAGGACATGTGAAAATGACACAAACTGGAAAGTTGTCCAGCCCTATACTGTGCTGTTTCCAACTGATATACAACCAATAATTCATGTGAGTGGTAGCCAACGAGGTCTTACTCAGAGTAGACCCACTGAAAACCATGGCCTTTACTGACTTTTGCTCACTGATTTCAATTGTCTCACTCAGAATATGGCTCAATTAGCTGCCACCTAATAAACATAAACAAAGCAAGATTGGTCCACATGAAGGAAATTCCAGTCAACTTTAGACTATGGTGCCTATCATACAGTGGAAACGTAATATTGCATTTACCTTACATACCTGAAAGCTGATTATTACTATTATTCTCAACTAATCTTATCAATAAGTCAAGAAGACAGATGCAGGAAGAGAGTGCCAATACTGAGTTATCAGTCATCATATTTTGAAATGTTCCACATGGTATTAAAGAGAAAACGGTGGAGGATAAATTCTCCTTTAAAAATCTAGATATGTAGCTATTTCCCATGTATCAGATGAGCTTCCTTAAAACTCAAAGGCACAGCATTATCAGCTTTCAAAGCCTTCCTTAAAATTCACCTCTGTTGTGATGCGTGAAAAACCTTTGAATATAGTTGGGCAGCTGGTGTGTTGTGACAGATGTTTTCTATGGTAATCATGCCGTTACCTTGTGCTTTCTCCATCTGTTTTTTTTATATCTACTTGTTGTGATATATTTAGACCATAAACTCTTCACTATCATATGGCACAGATATCAAATAATGAGCACATGGTCAGTCCCTGAATTGGGTACTCTTCACACCAACCACACTTGAATATCTATTTTCCAACTGGTTATGTAATACAGTAACCACCACTATTGTGCCAGTGCCCCTGCTTCCCATTCCAACAAGATTTCATGATGGTATCATGCACTGTCTATCATAGCTCAGCTGATACAGCCTGAGGCTCCAGGGTCACAGGTTTGAGTCCCACCTTGACCAAAAGGTTCTCTTTCAACTCTACAATTCTACGATTCTATGATCTACTTTATACACTGCAAAGTGCAGTGGTCAGAGATGTTTTGGTGGCTTACAGGTTATGACATGAAATTTATTGCTCATGTATTATGATCACATTTCGTATAGTCCTAGACGTGGTATAGCTTTGTCTGCATGATTGCATTCCTCTGCTGACATTTCCCCAAACTGATGGCATTGACCCTGCATGTTACCTGTGCAAAATGCATCAACTGTATAAGTAAAGATTTGCATTCATTGGTACTACATGGACAACTGGTATTCTGCAGGTCTTTGTAAAGACCTGGAAGGAGATATTTTAAAAGGTCTGCTGTAGTGAATAGTTGAATCAAAAGACAAAGATGCTCATCATGAGTGGTGGGTGCTTCCAAACAGTCAATTTATTCCATCACTACATTTCATGCTGTACTGAAGAATCACAACTGAGGGTTGAATTCAAAGTAGCATCCCATCAGTGCAAAGATGGTTGCCTGTACAATGGGACTTCCGCCCTCCTTCTCCTGTGCACGCTAAAGGGGCTCCCTCAGTCCTCTGAAGAAAATATGAGGAAGAGGGCACTCCAGGGTGGAGGAGAGGAAGGGAAGTCACATTTTGCAAGCAGAAATTCTTGAATGGGCAGGACATGTTAGTTGGATACTGCCTTGACTTTTCCCATTTGAGCAGCTTTAGAACTTAGTGTGAAGGTGGCGGCCATTTTGCACATGTTCAATTGACATGTGACCGCTGCTGTGCCCCTTTTTGGCCCCAGAAGGGAGTGGAAAGAGGCGGGGTGGGCTTACCTATACTCTGCCAACACATGTGATGACCCGGAATGCAACCCCTATGCAAACAGGGAGTTGCCTATATGTGTTTACATTCAGCTAAGTTCTGTCCAGACTTGTGGGTGTACCACAATCATGTGGAGGAAGTAATAACAAGGCACCTAAGCACACAATTTTATCAGTGCTCATTTTTAAATATGTGCTAAAACGCTTTTTGTTTTTGTTTTAGCGCTGTTTTAAATATTTTTTGACAGATGGAGAAAATAGTGGTTTTTCACTTTTTTATATATATAAATCAAGTAAAAAACTAACAGTAAAGAAAGACAGAGGCTGGATAGGAATTAGTGGAAGTCTGGCAAGGTGAGGGGGCATTGCAACAGGGCTTAACTGCCTGAAACATCACTGCATGCGGCAAACCCCTGCCTTTTAAAGAAGATGAAAGGGTAGCACTAAAGTGTGGAGATTGCACTGCTGTACTTTTCCTTCCGAAATGTTGGGTTTGGTGAGCTCACAAAAGAGATGGAAGAATCACAGGCGAGCCTATGTGATTACCTGTAAATGTGAGTGAATGAAGAGCAGCTCCTGGCATGGAGCATGTGGAGAGGAGGCAGTATGTGAACACTAAAGTTGATTCAATGCTATTGTCACCATGACCATTTCTTAACTAAAGAAGAGCAGATGAAGTGGTAGCATTGCTTTTAAAGCTTAACTGTATATTGTGGCAAGTGGCAAGGGCAGTACTAGGTCCTGCCCAGAGCTGGGACTTGTAGTCTCCTCATAAAAGTAGGAGGGGCAGACATGCAGCCAGATGGCCACAGTCAGTGACCCCAAAGAGCCATTGGATCCAGATGTCTGCCCTCCAGCACTGCAGTTCTCAACATCAATGGCCTGGGTTAGCTGTTATTCCTGCACTGCATGTGATTGAACTAGAAGACTCGTGGGGTACCTTCCAGCTCTAAAATTCTGTGGTTTTGTGATTTCCTAGCTGGCTCTCATGGCCACAAGAACAGAGGAGACAGCCAGGTAGAATTTTAAGGGCCATCAGTGAAGTGGCTGATTAGCTGCATGGGGAAACACATGCATACACCTGCCTGGATCAAGCCCCAGCTGAGAGCCAGTAAGGGATGGGGTCTCCAGCTTCTATACAATTTTGCAGTGTGAGCTGCTTCAGTGCTGAAGCAACAGCTCCCTTAGGGCTCAAAGTGCAACCCTCCTGTACTTGAGAGGATGACTGATCGACGCAGTGTAATAAAATGAACCGTGTTAGTGGGCATGCTGTTCTTAAAACAGAGCAATTCTGGGACAAATCTATACCTTTGATAGCAGTTGGCTGGAAAATTAACAGCAAGAAGAATTTCTGAGATCTTGTCGGAGAACATATGGCAGGCTCTGGCTTTCTTACTAAATCAGATGATATTACTAGAACTGGGTCATTATGCACACATTGTAATCTAGCGTTAAACCCAACAAAGTAATATTTAGCTTGGGTTTTAATTGTGCTACTGGGATTTATCTCTACTTCTCAAAAGGGAAAAAAAATCAAGATGTAGTTGGTGAATTTGTATTCTTTTTAAAGGGGCTCCTACACTTGATGGAAGTGAACCACAAACTGGATAATGTAAACATATGTATTTTAAAACTATAAATCAGATGGCTTATATATGTTTTTAGGTTTGTATACAAATGAATCACACACAGAGAGAGACACAGGAACACAATGTCACAATATCATGTGATGAAAAGTTATATTTTTGAACCGCATCTATTGCACAAGCGCTTTCTCTCTATTTTTATAAAATGCACCTGTTTCTAGTATGTATGTTCTGAATGTGTGCCACTTTTGTAAAGAACTGCTTAATGGATGAGAAGAACAGTTTGTGCTGAGTTCTGTTTCCAAGGGAAGCCAGTCAAATGTGTCTGGATGCTCACTAGGAGAACACGAAACTGATTGCATTTCCCTGGCTAGCTGTATATGAGACGACTCGGGAAGCGGGGGCTATGCATATCAAGGCTCAGCTGAGAGGGAGTGGTAGAACCTCCAGGTAAACTATTTTTGAACATAGGGGCTCTATTGAAACTGCCACAACATTTATTAGGTTTGCACAGCTCTGTTTATCCAGTCTGGCCGCTGGATCCCCTAGTTGTTGGTGGTGACAATTTGTTCAGTTTAGATAACACATTTCTTTCTCAACAAAAACACAAGGAACCTAAAGAAACAACAGTAAAATACAGGAAATGGAAACTGATTGGATCCTGGTGGCTCCATTTGCCTCTCTGTTGATACTCGTAGCCATTAGAAATTTGAAATAATATCCAGAAAGATGCTATGATTTTGCCAGCAAATGCTAAACATACCTACTTCCCTCAAACACACTTTTCCTATTCTTTAGTCATATGTTTCTGCCATTTAATCACTCCATTTTACTCCCTGCAAAAAACCCCGATATGGGGAGAATAGGATTTCTGTATTGTAGGGAATATATATATATATATAGAGAGAGAGAGAGAGTGTGTGCAAATGTCCCGAAATGTGTTTGGTAAGTCCTATATCAATGAGTTTTATCCTCCTGTTAGTCTCTTCCTCACTTCTACTTAACAAGCAAACATACATACTTAACAAGCAAATGTGCCCCACACATGCCTTTATATCAAGGTGGCGTACCTGCTAAATATTTTGGAGCGTATGGTATGTTATTACAAGACTTCTAGAATCCAGAAATAAAACTTAATGTGTTTGTGTGGAAATCCAAAGTCTATTTTGTGATAGCCGCGCACATGACCACAGTCAATTAAGCCAACAATGTGTCTTCAGAAACCCCACAGAATTATTTTAGAACAAATGTTGAAGCCTATGTTTTGAATGCTCTTCCACACATGGCTTTATAATAGGGGTGGGGAACTTTGGCCTCCCAGAAGCTATCAGACTACAACTCCCATCAGCCCCGATCACTGTCTGTGCTTGCTGTGGCTGATGGGAGTTGGTGTCCAACAACATCTGAAGAGCCACAGGTTCCCCGTCTGTGCTTTAGATGCTCTTTCAGGCACCTGAGATAGTATGTACCACGTTAGCAGGGAAAGGTGTACATTTTAAGTTGCACTCCAGTCAACCCTAAATCTCTTAAATGCACTGATTTTATAACATGTTAAGGGAAAGTGTTCAGAAAGAGACCCCCATATCTGTCTCTGGCAGCTGAAGATTAAAAACTCTGCTTACACTTTTTTTTTGGTCAAGAGTTAATAAAGTCAGCAATATATTAAATAGCATTTTGGCAAGCACTTGGCACAATAAATTCTTTTCTATAGCTAAAAACAGTAAAAATGATTTATGAGCAAGGCCTGAGTGCCTAAGGAGGGGAACCAGTTCTAAAGAACCCAATCAACACGGGTGAATGTAGTAAGCAGCCCTCACTTGTCTAAAACCCACTTTGGTCATTACTTCATTGGCCACCTGGCAGCTCAACCAAGTTGCTTCTGTCAAGTAAAGCCCATTGTGATTTGGCCCGATTTGACTATGCCTAGGGTTGCCAGGTTTTGATCTGGGTTCCATACATGTGCTTTCTTAAAAACAGTGGCTGGATCACTAGTCAGCAGCTGCTGGTGTCCAGCAGTTCAGGTGGGGCTGCTAGGAGACCAAGTGGCGGTGGGGGGAGTTGTTCTGCTTTTCTCCCCACCCACCTCCTTGGAAAGCTATTGTGGACACTCAAGGATTACAAGTTTACAAATGGCACCTAACTCAATTGGAAACCATATTTGGTTCAGTAGTGGTACAACCTATCTCTCCAGTTTGGTATCATATGCAAATTCGATGAGCATCCCCTCAATTCCTTCATCCAAGTAATTTAGAAAGACATTGAACAATAATGGGCCCAGGACAGAAGCCTGAGGCACACCACTTGTCACTCCCCAGGGTGTTGAGCACCCTTTGGATTTGTTTAGTTAACCAGCTACAAACCCATCTAATGGTTACCTCATCCAGCCCACATTCCACCAGCTTTTCTGCAAGAATATAATGGGGGACTTTGTCAAAGCCTTACTGAAATCAAAATACACTACGTCTTCTACCTCATCTGCACCATCCTACTTTTTGTATCCTTAGAACATGCTGCAATTTTATCAAAACAATGAAAAGAAAAGTACCAGCACCTTCAAGACAAATAAATTTATTATGCCATGAGTTTGGGGCAGGTAAATGCCACTTTACCAGAGGCCCCATTTGCAGATGGGAAATTTAAAGAGGGACCTTATGCATGGGAAGATGTTACTCTACCACTAAGCTCTGGCTGTACCATTTTCTGAGGAGCAACAATTGGAGAGGGCTATTACCCTCATGTCCTTCCCATGGGCTCAAGCTCTACTTGTGGGCTTCCCATAGGCATCTGCTTGGCCCCTGTGAGAATAGGATGTTTGATGAGATAGTACTTTGGTCTGATCCAGATTCCTAGGTTATGTTCTTAATGAATCAGCCCTAAGTCAACCACACTAAAGCAAACATGGAGCGAAGTCTAGGGAATGCAATACAAAGCTGGCTAGTCATGGGTAACTAGCAAGGCTGAGATTTCAGGACTTGCCGGATCGGGGCTCTTTGATCAGTCTGAAATGCCGTGTGCATCAGATACCATGGCCCCACTGCTCTTTGTTCTTCATCAGCTACAGTACATGTCCACTGTCTGGTTTGTCAATCATCTGATTCAATGGCTGTTTGCCTGAGAAGCTGCTGACAGGGGGTGGGAGTGGGGGGCAGCTAGAGCTTAATTACCGTACCTCATTAAAGGGCTTCTCATTCATATTCAGTAAGGAATCATTGAAGTAGACAGATATGTCTTTGTTAGGTGAACTAGAAACCACAGTCTTTTAAAAAGAAAGTCCTGCCACTTATGTGTTTATGCCTGTTTGGTTAAGGGATTCTTTTAACATTGTTGAAGGAAATGGCAAGAAAATTAAAGAATAAAATATTTAAATGAGCGAATTTGCTGTAAAGTCACAAGACAAGCTTTGGGAAATGCAGCCATGCCCTTTTACGAAAATACTTTTGACAAAATTCCATCACTTTTTCTTATTTTTGGACTCTCAATTGCTTTCTTTTGGATTGAAGTAAAAGAGAAATCAATTGCAAGACTGTGAAGGAACGTAACAGTTTAAGATTCTTCTGTTCTTGTTCCACCATGGTGGGATGTTTGCACAAAATTAGGTGCCTAATCTGAAAATATTTATTTAGAAGCAATCACACTACTTAGACATCACAAGAACTTGGTCCTCAGAAAAATCCAGAGGGTTGGTGATCAGGTGAGTACTTCAAGTGACTTCAGATTTGTGCATGTATTTTTCTTCTGAGGCTTCTCCCACAATCCAAACCCCTTTGTACCAGGCTGGGTATGTTTGTGAAGATTGGGCTGAGGTGCCTCTCTGCCCAGTCCTGCTTGCTTCCGCTAGTAGAGTGATGCCAATGTCGTCCCACTAGCATGCAGTTCTCCATTCAGTCTACTTAACATCCAGGCAGCAGCAGAAGCACCGCTGGTAGGGTCCTCACTATTGGCAGCCTGTGGAAAGTCTAGAAGTGAAGCATCCTGGGAATGAGCAGGAGTAGAAATATCTCAGGGAAATAATGCTGAAATTGTAATATGTATGTACCTTACAAGTTGCTAATTTCTGACAAGCATCACTACTTATTCACAGGGGGTCAGCTGCTATGCAGGAAGCAAAGGCAAGCAGTTATTTTTTGCAGGAGATTCTACTATGGGTGTAGTTTCCTCTGTCACTGTGGACGGCATACCTTTGACTTTTCACTTCGGATATTAAATTGCCCCAAAATGCTGACCACAGTGAGATTTACTTCTTAATAAACATGCTTAAAGTTGTGTTGTAAGGGTGGAAATAATTCTCTCTTTGCATCAGGTGCTGGTTGGTGAATATGGAGGTTTTTAGAACAAGAACAAGAAAACAACAACAACAACAACAACAACAACAACAACAACAACAACAACAACAACAACAACGTAGATCCTGAAAGCTGGAGGTCTTCTCACCTTTGCTCTAAGGAACACAACTACTAAATGGTTTATAATACCAATGGGTTTAAGTTGCCTCATGAAGCAGATGTGGGATCTTTTTGTGATTGTGAGAACTGAGAGTGTTATTATCTCTCTCTCTCTCTCCTCCCCTCCCCCATCCAAACCTGTGGCCCTCCTTCATCTCCACTGGGTCACCATCTCTATGTGCTTGAACTGGCTTCTCACATGCAGTGAGGAAACGTGACCACATGTATGTATAAATGGAATCAATCAGAGGAAATTTGGGGGTGGGGGAAGAGAAGAGTCAGGATTTGTTAGACAAGAAGGCAGTGTCCCAAATAGAAGAGTGGGACATTTGATAATTGCTGATGTCCTAGCTCCTCTTTAAGATGTACATATCTTGTGACACTGAAAGCCTTTAGAACTAGTTCCCCTATTATCCATAACCCTGAGTGTTAAGAGAGGTGTGTGTGTGTATATATATAAATATATAGAGAGATAGAAACATGAAGAAACTGGAATGTACAGAAATCAGCTTGATTTTGTGTGTGTGTGTGTGCAAGAGAGAGAGAGAGAGATCTGGTTGTTAGAAAGCATTTGGTGTTCCAGGAAGCCGGTCCAAACAATACAAACTGCGATTTTCAACACGATGCAGTTGTCATATGGGGTGGTTTACAAGGAGCTCAGTTTACAGGTTATCACACATTGCAAAATCTTCCCCAAAGTGGGCTGAGCCTCGAAGCAGCTACTACTTCTTGGAGGGTCAATAAACTTTATATAGCAATCCCCCCCCCACTATATGGGGATGATAGGGGCCGGGGCCAGAGGCTTGCATGGGATCAAAATGCCATCATTTTCACAACAGTAAATTTCGCTGTTTTCCAAGCATGTTGCTACTCCTTTTTATTGCATATACATCAAACTGTCTCTGATATATCTTGTGTGTCAAGGCTGAAAAAAGGTTCACACATCAGATGCTGACTCTGGGGGAAAGTGTTTTAGGAGGGGTGCATTGACATAAGGTACAAGCAGTCCTTCACAGGCACTTAAGCCATGCCATTTTATGATGCACAGTTAAAAAGGTGGGGAGGGGGTGAACAATGCAGACGCCCTGTGATTTCAAGCCAAGTTGGGTTGAAATTTTAAAAGTTCAATCCCTAGCCTTCTTTGATACACACCTAAAGCATATCTGTGCAGGGTGTGGATATTAGCTTTCCTTGATACCCAAACAGCATCCAGGACAAAAATTGATTCACTTAATATTATCCAACCTGGCAGCCTCAAGATGTTTTTGGACTACAACTCCCGCCATCCCATAAAGAACAGTGTGGGAAGTTGCTTTAAGCTGAGCATTGCTCCATCTAGCTTAATATTGTTTGCACTGGCTGGCAAAGGCTCTCTGAGTTTTCAATCTTGGGACATCACTAGTTGAAATATACTCAGAGTCGCAAAGTGATTTCATGCTCTTTATTCAGCTCATAGTGGTGAGGAGGAATGAATGAAAGTCCCCTCACAGTATCTGCTTTATATACACTATTTACACAATGGGCTGCACATGATTGGCTAATTCCGGAATTCTACTGTAAGCCAATCAGGTTGTGGATTCACTTCTATCTGGAGCAGGATTGGGTGGTTCCTGCCAACCAATCATACTGCTGCATTGTTCTAGGACCAATCAGACTGCTGCATTCTGAATCCTATTGTTCTAGGACTAATCAGACTGCTGCAATTTGGATCCTATTGTTCTAGGACCAATCAGACTGCTTCAGTTTGGGTCCTATTCAACTCAGTACATAACACTAGTCTTACCTGGAGATGGTGGGTATTGAATCTTGAACCTTCTGTCTGCAAAGCAGATGTTCTACCACAAAGCTACAGGTCTCCCCTTGGAGCTGTCAGCCAAAACAGCCTGCCCAGTGGAAGCAACATTACAGGAAGCACATAATGGAATGGCACAAATCGCATCCTGTACCTTGCCCCCTTACAGATCCACTACGTGTCAGCCTATGATCGAACTTGAGAGCCAGTTGGTATTGAGTTGTGCTTCACTCAGAGTAGACCCACTGAAATGAATGGCCATGGCTTACCCACTATTTTCAATGGGTCTATTCTGAGTAAATATCAGTTGAATACATCCCATGGTGTCTGCACACCACATTCTACTGTTCCTGTGGGTCAGCTCTTTTGGAGGAAGTGAGTTACGTGGACAGAACAGAGGGTAGGTACATGGGATGTGCCCATAAGCTTGCCATTACCTATAATGGACTGGTGTGGTGCCTGTGTGTGTAACCATCTGTGTGCACTTGCTGCACATTGTGACACAAGGCTCTGTTGCTTTATCCTCTATGGGAATATTTCAGCCACTGCTTCCTCAGTGAAATGGGTACAGCCCATGGAATATACTAGCAGGAACACATAAATTCCATGTCCTTGTCCATATCAACATAAACTCAAAAAAGAACTGTTAGCCAATTGGGTGTTTACTTAAGAGGAGCTCATGTGGGAGCCAATGGGCCATAGAACCCTTCTGAGTGGTGGTCCTGGTGGGATTGTCCCGCTTGACACATGTCAATAGATGACCCTTAACCCAGGGTCAACCTACCCCATTGATAAACCAGCTGGTGGGCTGCTTGATGCTGGATACCTACCCAATGCCTTCATGAAAGCCTACTTACATCAGTCATCAATATAGCTGTAGACTATTTCAACCCAATATCATCATCTATGTCTTATTCCCACTCTTGGCTGGACCTGCATTGGGCTGCATGCTTCATGCGCCTGGGCAAGCAATAAAGACCAACACCAGACTTTTCTGTCCTATGACATTATATGCTTTTAGCATTCTATTTCAATTCTTGAATCAAATTTGCGGGAGCCAGGCTATAGCTTGGCTCTGTGACTTGAGTCATTTAGGGGAAGGAACTGTTACCACGTAAGAGCTTTTGATTTCTTCTTCACCAGTCAACCTTGATTGGCACCAGAACGGATTGGCATTCTGTGCTCAGTCGCTCCCATTCCCCTTTCTCCAACACAGCTCGATTCCACTGGGGGAGGGCAGAGGAGGCCTGCCCAAGCCTTTAAACCTCCTTACAAGATTTTGGTTTAAAAAATAAAAATAAAAATGAAATAAAATAGTGTAGCACCAGGGTAGAGCTGAAGCTAGTATGCATTGGTGGCAGGCAGACAGGAGCTCTGGGTTTGCAGCAAGGCACACCTTTTTCACATCCCACAAAGCATACATTTTATCACATCATCTCCTAAAAAGAGCAAAAACTTTGAATTATGCCTTATTTCCCTTTAATAACAACAATAATAACAACCATGGGGAAACATTAGGTTTCTCTTCTTGGAGAAAAATCGTCTTGGTTCCTTTTTATAGGCAACCGCTTTTTGGAAAAATGTTAACGGATTGATCACAAGTGAAATACTTCAGACGATTTAGCTGGTAAATCTGAGTGAGGTGGTTATTTTCTCTCTAGCCGCAGAGAGAAGCAGGTTAGCAGGTAAATACATTGTATTGCAGAGGCAGCACATCCCCACTTTATGTAGACAATCTCTCCCATCTCTCTGCTATGTGTGTGGAATACCACAGCCCTTCTCTTTACTGGAAAATCAATTCTAATGTAACTGGCACAGATTTAAGACCCTTCTTGAGTACATGATGAGCCAATGAGCTGTAGAACGGCGCACCCTTGAGTAACTTGGTGGGGAGAAAATCCAACTTCAAATAGGTCTGAGACCCAAGGAAACCTAAAGCTTTAGTAAAGATATAATGACATTTAATGTGTTGAGGTTGTAGATACAACTGGATAGTTGGCTCTATGATTCTATATCTTTGCTGTGGCTCCTCAAGACTAGATAGGCCAGGCACCACGGTTTTCTCCAAACATTAAATAGATGGCTCTAGGAATAACTGAGTGTCTAATCTAAGTTACTTTAGGACAACGCTTTTATTCCCATATCTTAGATTTTGAACATGATCAACAATCAAATTTTAGTGGCAATGCAGTCAAAACCTAAAAATGGGTTCACATTTCTTTAAATATGGTTTGGATTATGAAGATGATGACAACCATGTTACGTTTCATACCTCCATAAATTTATCTAAAAATGTACTGTCAAATAAACTTGGTTGTGTTGGGAATCAACAAAAACACATATACATGAAGAAATGCATCCATTAAATTAAACCATAGTTAACATTTTAACAGAAAAGGTATAGCATAGTATGTGTAGCACTTTAAATCCCTGGATTCTCAGAAAAGCCATGTAGCTTATGGAAATACTGGGAATTTTGCTCACAGAATTACAGTGTCTCAGGTGTCTGAGGAGAAAGATTGACTGTTTAACTATGTTGTGGGTGGACTGTGAATATATCTGTGTACTTTTAATGCAATGTAGTTCTTGTATTCTTACCCCTTTGATCATAAATGAGGGAAACATCATTTTTTCACCATTCTTTAACCACTTGAATAATGAATATGAGGATCTAATGAAAGTGAAACAAAGGTTCGTTTATTTTTGAACAATCTCTCATGGCAGATACTAGAGTTCTCACAATCTGTGACCATGGGATGTGTTTGCTGAGTCCACAACATCTAGAGGTTACCACATTGACTACCCTAAACTTAGTGTTTTTTAAAAATATGTTTAAATACTGCCTTCCTCAGACCTATGCCAATGTACGTTTCCGAGCACAATTCAAAGTGTTGGTCTGACCTTTAAAGCCCTAAACAGCCTCGGTCCAGTATACCTGAAGGAGCGTCTCCACCTCCATCATTCTGCCCGGACACTGAGGTCCAGCAGCGAGGGCCTTCTGGCGGTTCCCTCACTACAAGAAGCCAAGTTACAGGGAACCAGGCAGACGGCCTTCTCGGTAGTGGCACCCACCCTGTGGAAAAAATAAATACCAAACTTTTAGAAGACATCTGAAGGCAGCCCTGTTTAGGGAAGCTTTTAATGTTCAATAGGTTATTGTATTTTAGTGTTCTGTTGGAAGCCACCCAGAGTGTATAAATAAATTATTGTTGTTGTTGTTAATAATAATAATAATAATGATGATGATGATGATGATGATAATGTACTAAATGTATGTGTGAGAGGGATGGTGAGTGTATCAGCTGACCCCACTCCCTGGCTTGCCTAGCATTCGTACATCAAAAACCTCTGAACAGGCCACAATGTACATAGGATGAAATCGCAAAATCTGAACACTTTGTGGAGGGGGTTTTTAATAAAAAATACACAACTGAAGAGAACGTGCATGAGGTTCCATATGCATAGGCCCCTGTGCTATGATGTGATATCCAGTGGGTGGACATCAGGTGTGCTGAAGGTCAGGATCAGGAATAGCAACCCCAACGCTTTGCACCTTAACTTGGAGCAGTGGAATAAGTAATAACCCACATCCAGATCACATTCGGCCTCAAGTAATGACCAGCCTCGCTGGTTTGGTGGGGGGTGGGCAGGGATGGAGAATGAAAACATTCACGTGTCATGCAGCAAATGATCATAAATTAATTTCTGACCTCGATGGGCAATCAACAGATACCCTGCAGCATTACATTTCATGACCATATTATTAGCTTTGATTACATAGCTACAAATGTTCTTAGTGGTTACAATTACCCAGGCCTATTCTAATGCCAGCCATGGTAATTGCTTCGATGGCTATATTCTACATAAAGAAATGTTTCCTTCCATTGGTTTTAAATTTAATACCCCTTTAACATAACTGAATGTCATTTTAGTCTCAAACTGTGTGACATGGTGAGAAACAGGAATGGTCCAATTCCACCATATAAAATAGCAATTAGCTCAAACAATAAGATAACCAAAGATTTTTAGGTTTTTAAAATGCCTGAATTCGATTAGCTAATATTAAAACCTCTTCTATCTCTCTTTCTTCTATGATTGCTATTAAAATTATATGGAATAATTTTCTTTGTCTCTTTCATAATACTGAACACCATCACAAGCATCACTTGAATAAGGACAATATATTTGCAAACTAATTGTAAAAATGGATTGTTGTGAGATAGTTGTTACACCTCCATGAATATGTTTTGAATAATCAGTCACTGTTCTTTTAATACAATACTGTCCAGACCATGACAGCTTTGCAAAACTAAAAATAATGCCACAACTATTTATGACAAACATGAAAAGTTAGGAGAGCCCAGTTGAATCTTGACAAACACCCATCTAGTCCAGCGTCCTGTGGTCAAAGTGGCCAACCAGAGGCCTAAGGGACATCCACGGCCAGGACCAGAGTACAATACTGTAACTCTCTCCCCACTTGCGATTCCCACCAATTGGCCTTCAGAGACATATTGCGTCTGATTCTGGAGGCAGTACACAACCATCATGACTAGCTTCCATTGCTAGTGTGATCCTCCATGAATCTGTCTGTTTGCTTTTTAAAAGCCATCCAAGATGGTGACCAGCAGCACTAAATCATGTGATAGCAAATTCCATCATTTATATACTGTGTGAAGAAGTACTTCCACTGCTGTCAAGCAGCCAAGGACCCCTCTCCAAGAGCCCTTGCTCTTAGAGGCCCACAAGATGGTGTAACCTGCCTGGGACCTTATAGCGAAGGGTAGCTAAGAAATCTTGTGGCTAAATAAATGAATAAAATACAACAAAATGATTCTGAATAAGTTAGCCGTAGAATGTGATTATATTGTTGTTTCTCACATTCAGTGGTTTGTGGCTTCCACCTGTCTGTTTCAAACTTGTTCAGTTGGTGACCCACCCCAGAACATTTGCCATGTGTTCTGCTGCAATTGCTGGCACTTTTACAATAATACTTTATTTTAACAAATGATGATGCTCAAATGAGCAATAGCTGATTTTGCCTTCCATTCTAGTGAGAGCAGTAGGACTAGTGAAAATGCACAGCTCCTGAAATCCACGGCAAAAATTTCAATAGGCCAACTGAATGAACAATGGACAGTTTCTTTTTCTTCTTCTAAAAAATGTATTCCATGTTTGGGGAGTCCAAACTATTTTATTTTCTTTTAAAGACAGAGGCTCGCTATAATAAAACTGTTAACTCTAAGTTACAATAAGCACCATTACATAATCTTTATCAGCTTCATAAAGTCTTGACCTTTCCCCAATTTCTATGTGGGGAGAAAAACACCGAGAGCCAGCATTTCATAGCTGTTTTAATAAATACTTTGGTTACCACCAAGGCTACCAAGGCACTCAGCTCTGAAATGTCTAAAAGTAACAGGTGGTGAGTTCAGGAGGGGAGGGGAAAAGTTGGGGGCCAAGGGAAAAAAAAAGATGTCTTTTACGAGCTCCACTGCCACCTAAAATCTTTGTTGTATAACATTTGGCATTAGCTAAGTTTCTTTTACTATTTGCAATAAATTTTGTCGAGACCTCAGAATGACTTATTTAAGTGTGTCAGCCAGGAGTTGTTAGCTTTCCCAATATTTCCATGGAGCTAAGCCTTGTGTAAATTAAAACAACAACAACAGAACATAGAGGAAATACTGTTCAGTTTCAAAGTGATGAGAAATCGGGGAGGCAAACTGTTGTTTACTGTATGGAATACCACTCTCTCTCTCTCTCTCTCTCTCTCTCTCTCTCTCATTTGCCTTGATGGAGGTTGACAGCTCAGAACGCATTTAAGTTCTGTCCATAGGCAGTGAAATGTGTGAGAAACTAATACTCTGAAAATTCTCATATGCATATGAAAAAATAATGGTATGAAAAGAGGCCAGGGGATTAGGACAAGATAAATTTATACTAAGCTTTACACATTCCATTGACAAATTTGCTGTTTTTGCATTGTTGCCTCCGACCTCCCGGTTACCGAGGGGATGACATTAAACGGGGAGAAAATGGCTTATTATGTGTGATAAATTCAAACAAAGATGACGCACTCTGCCCACCAAGTATATCTAAGAAATTGTGAGGAAATGTCAAGCATTTCAAAAGAGAGCTGCCATAAATTCTGATGCTTGGAGACTTTAACGAATTTCTGCCAGAGGGAGAAAGGTCTCTTTGTTTGGACTCAGCTGACACTCAGCGTGTGGAATATTATGAGCTGAGGGGTGGGTGGGTGGGGAGAGTGTCACATAAAAGCTTAAAAAGGGGGGGGGGGAGAAAGAAAAAAAACCTGTGGATGTGACAAAACTCAGGCGCTAGAGGGCTGTGAACTGACAGCCGGTCTCTGCCTTGACAGAGTTCATGCACTGCCCGTGCAACAGGAACACTCAGATTCCAAAATATTTGTGCACTCTTTAACCCTTACATTTTGATCCCGGTTCAAGTTGCTTTCTGCATGCAAATTGGATCTCTCTCCTCTCCCCCCATCACCCCAAACTGATCTATACAGAGTGATGTGTGTGTTTTTTAGGAACTGACAGAGAGGGTGGGTGGGATGGATGGAGAACTTCCCCCTGTCCTGCTGATGTTACATAATTGATGAACAAATGATCTCACATAGTGTCCCTGAATTAGGTCAGAAGGTGGCAGGCTGAGGAAGTGCTGTCAAAGCAGTGAAAGAAAAAAGGAGCTAGAGGAGAGGCAAGGAGAACCCCTGCTACTGTGGCAAATTAGCTATTTCACAGCAATGTTTACACTATATCATGCTTTTTCATGCACTGACCTCTCGAGTATGGACTGAAGGGAGAGGGCAAAAATGACACCATCCCCCTCCCTCAAATTATAATCGGAGAATGCAGCCAAACACCACAGAAGCAAAATCGACAGCTTTCCTACTTTTTCTCTCCCTCTCCCATGTTTCTTTTTGGAAAGATGGTGTGCTTTCCAACAGAAACGGGGTTAGCTTCTAAGAGCAGGACATTGGCACCTTTGTGCCGATGCTTTTGTTTTGCTCTGTTCCCAATACTGCTGAGAGATGGAACGCTGCGACAGGATGCACTTATCTGAAATGTTTACAGAAAGTGGCCCTAAAATAAATCAATAAGTAACTGACAATTCATTACTGAGAAAGGCTGTTTTAAATTTACAACTTTGTATTAGATCTCAAATATATTTCTCCTTGTTTATTTTAGAGGGGGCAACCCTCTTCTCCGCCCTAACAATGCAATGCCCTCTCTCGGAGCATTTCTCACCCCCCCCCCAAAAAAGAGCAGCATACCTGACACAAAAGGTCATTTGTTCTTGTTGTGGGTGACATAATTTTGATCAGGTCTGCTTTCTTTAGGCCCTAGGAAGAAGTACTGTTGGCATTCGAAATGCGTAGAGTCTATGTTCAGAGACTTACCTAGGGGGAGAGAGTGATGATGGGGATGCTGAATTTGTCATGGAGGGAAGTAATCACTGCAGAACAGAAATAAACAATGCAGTCATATGCATGCCTACTTGGAAGAAGACCCACTGAGTTCAATGGGACTTACTCCCACATAAGTATGTTTTGGACAGCAGCCTGAAAGCTGAACTTTGTTGTTGATTTCCTTAGCATTGTGCTTTTGCTCTGATTTCTTCCTGCTCTCTACCCTCCTTTCTCACTGCTCCCATGTAATTGCTGATTGTTTTCCTATAACTATTCCTTTCAAGGTCCAAACACGTTACAGAACCACTGGCCTAACCCCCACCCATGATATCACTACAGTCAGCATTCTAGATTCAGCCCTAGAGTTTGCAGTTTCCCTTTCTGGCAGAGGGTTTGATGGCTGGGAATCCAGCAGTACAGTCACGCCTCATGTTACGTCCGCTTCATGTTATGTTCTTTCAGGTTACGTCCCATGGTGACCGGAAGTACCGGAAAGAGTTACTTCCAGGTTTCGCAGCTCGCGCATGCGTGTGACATCATTTTGCGCTTTTGCAGAAGCGGTGAATCGCAACCCACATGTGCGCAGATGCACCGCTGCGGGTTGCATTCTTTTCATGTTGCGAACGGGCATCCGGAAAGGATCCCATTTGCAACCAGAGGTACCACTGTAGTGATGTTCACCTTCACTACTTTTTCATCTCAGGAAAAGCAGCACTGGATGATTTTTTTTTTGTCAGACATGCAAAATTAAGACATAGATTCCCTGTCTGAGGGAAGATTTTATTCCAATTTCTTTCCCTCCTTTGCACAGTTTTCCATATAGCTTTCTAGTGATTATTTACAGGGGTACAGGCACTGTCTGTGCCTGCACCCTGTTGGCTGCCTCTATTTGTGCTCTACCTTCTGTTTTTCTCGTTGATGCAGAAATGTGCGTACCATTAAACAGGTGCATTTTCTTAATAATTAGTCCAGGGTTATCGTCTTCTTTGCCTTTGAACTACTCTCTAATCCTTTTTTTTGCAGCTAGAATTTGGTTATAGAAGTCCTCTTGTTCTATGCTATTTGAATAAATGAAACTTTTCACTACTGCTAACAAGTTAGCAGTTTCCTATATTTGTTTTCTGATGGGTTGAAACATATCTGATTCACTAATTGTCTTGACTTAGCTATTCCTATACCAAAATTGCCAACCTGCTTCTACATGGAGTGTGTATATAGAATGGAAACAAGCCTGGCAGAGGTGAATATAAGGTTAGCTAAGGCTACGGCCTTCCACTTGATTTGCACAAATCCCCCTGTCTGTTTTGACAAGAAATGTGACTTGTTCACTTTCTACTTTTAACCAAAGAAACCTCTGAAAGAAGGATTTATACAACCCCCACATTCCATTTATCAGACTTCCTTTAAGCACTTGAATATTATTTTTAATCCTTGACTTCACAACTGCAATAGCAGAAACATCTGTCATTATTTCTCTTTCAATTTTAACAATCCCTAAAGAGCCTTGTCCTAAAAGAAAGACACATAAGGCCGATGCTTATCAACATGTTCAGCAAGTCTATAACTGGAGTGTTTTATGCAAGTCAGAGATCTTAACATTTGTTCAGGAAATCCCTTCTGATCTGCCACAAACTGCAATGGTACAGAGAGTAGGTAGGCTTGATCACTTCTGTGATTGACAAGCACCCTGCCTGAAGATTCTTCTGCAGAGTTTGCCTTTGTCATGTGTACTTAAAATGTTGCATTTATCATATTATATGCTGTTTTAATGTGGATCTTATGGACGTGATCCAAGAATTCCCATTCCTTTCCTCCCTGTTGCATTTCCCATAGCTCTCCCAAATCTTCTCTTTAGGAGACGACCTCCGTCTCTTGAGAGTTGAGCAGGAGGCTACAGGGGGGAGAAGAGGAAGGAGAAATCCCATCACACACGTTATCCCAGTTATGGATTGGCACCATTTCATTTAGCCTTCTATATTGACATAATAACTTTGTCACTTGGTCAAGTGATTTATTTATTTATTTAGTAACTTGATATTTAACTTTGACCTTTGTCATCTGAATTGTCACTGAAGAGGTTGTGCATCATAGTTTCAGGTTACAGCCTGCTGCCTGTATTTAGAGCACTTTGATACATACACTCAAATCTCTTGCATATGGGAGCTTCTGTTCAGTTCAAAGGAGAAGTCTCCACATAGGATGACTGTCTGCAGCTGCATGAAATTGCTGCTTCAAAACAAACTGGTTTCAATGATTCACCACACAATCTAGCATCACTTTGAAGCATCTCCTCTCATGACAGTCTGGCCACCTTAAGATCAGAAAATGGCCTATTCCAAATGCCATCAATATTGTAGATGAAGTGAGTACTGTGTAGTGGAGTCCTAATTGTGGAATGTTCTGCACAGGGTGATCTGTCTGTAAACCAACGCTACTGCTCTTTAAGGTACCATGAAAAACTGTGTGTGTGTGTGTGTGTGTGTGTGTGTGTGTGTGTGTGTGTTCTAATGGCATTCTAAACATCTCAATCATTTTAAAATCTGACTTTTAACAGTGCTTTTTATCTGTTATTTTTGTCCTTCTATTGTTGTTTTCAACTCTTAAAAGTTATTAAGGGTGCTGAAAGATGTTAGGAAACTCCTACCTTGCAGAGGTAGATTTCTCCGAGTGGTTTAACAAACAGTCCCTCTTCTCAGGGAACTCTGGAAATTGTAACTCTGTAAGGGAAATGGGGATCTCCCAACAACTTTCAGCCCCTTTAACAAACTACATTTCCCATGATTCTTTGGGGAAGGTCATGACTGTTTAACGTGGTATGATATTCTCTTAAATGTATTGTGCAGATAGGTCTTAGGTTTTTGCATTAGACATACCAGTCAGTAATCTATCTCATTTAATTGTGCAGTGCAGCAACTGCTGACCTATATAGGACCATCTGAGTTGCTACTTAGGGGATAGAACCGTTTAATTAATGCATGTAGGCTATCTTGTTGCTGGAGTTGTTTTTGGTCACTTCTGGAGGTGTAATGACAACCTACTCATAGGCAAATGCTCCTGCTAATGAAACATTAATCCCTTCTCCCGAAAGGGCTCTCTTGTTAGAAAGGGGGGGTGGTGGTACCACCACCGTATGGTGCTTTGTTGTAATAAGCCCAGGTATTTCCAAGCACAAATGAAGCTGTTGGATGTCACAACTCAAAAAGGATTTGAATTGGATGCTGGAGATACTGATTCTGCACTCACTTCACAGTGAAGCTCTCTGAGGGTACTTCTAGACAGAAACTTACTGGTGCATCATGGGTGCTGCTGAATCAGCATGGGGACATGCTCAAGTCCACCCTCCAAACCCCTATGCATATCGCAGCTTGTCTGAACAGAACATCAGGGGATAGCATAGTTATCATGGGTGTCATAGTTGAAGCAATAGATTATTGCACAAAGCTTCTGACACAAATATTTCTTATACAAATATTACGCCTGATTTAAAGAAGCTGCTGGGACGCGGGTGGCACTGTGGTCTAAAACACTGAGCCCCCTGGGCTTGCCGATCAGAAGGTTGGCAGTTCAAATCCCCACAATGGGGTGAGTTCCCATTGCTCAGTCCCAGCTCCTGCCAACCTAGCAGTGTGAAAGCACGTCAAAGTGCAAGTAGATAAATAGATCCCGCTCCGGAGGGAAGATAAATGGCGTTTTCGTGCGCTGCTCTGGTTTCAGTGTTCCATTGCACCAGAAGTGGCTTAGTCATGCTGGCCACATGACCCGGAAGCTTTCTGCGGACAAATGCCAGCTCCCTCGGCCTGTAAAGCGAGATGAGTGCTGCAAACCCAGAGTCGTCTGTGACTGGACTTAACTGTCAGAGGTCCTTTACCTTTACCTTTTTAAAGAAGGGTCTCACATTTTTGTTGTTGTTATTAAATGGTTTTAAAATTGCTAAAAAAAAACCACACACGCGCACACAGGTGCCCTGGCTGAAGATTCTTCTGCAGAGTTTGCCTTTGTCATGTGTACTTAAAATGTCACATTTATCATATTATATGCAGTTTTAATGTGGATGTTATGGACATTATCCAACACCACAGTACCGGAATTCCTATTCCATTCCTTCTTCTCAGATATAAAATCTGAATTGGTTTTATATCCAGTTTTTTTTGGGGGGGGGGTATTTTTACTGTTGCTATGATAATTGTTTTTATTTCTACTGTTAATAATCTGTTTTATATTTGTTTTATGGTTCTCTTTTGTAAGCTATCTCAAAAATCTAGATTTAAATATGCATTTTCAAACAACTTTTTAAAAATGGCTTATTGAAAACTTCCCCTAAGTTTTATAACATGCAAAAGCCCCCCCCCCCCATTACCCCAGATTTTCTAGATTTTCTAGCATTTAGATACTGTAAATATATAATTGCCAACAGGCTATGGGAACAGGTAAATTGCAGAGGACAGTACTGACAATGAGCTACAGGTGGCGATGGGGGAGAAAGTCAACTCAGTTCACCTTCAAACTTATGCTTGTCTATTTTACATTTTTCAAAATGCTATGAGAACCAAAATACAGTCATCCTGTGAAATTCGTATTTCCCTGAATTAGGCCATTCTTAACTCCGATAGTGCTAGTCAGGGATAGTCAAAGCTATTTGTGCTGATCAGTGCAGGTGTATGTGACTCTTGGTCAAACATCAGATAACTTTTTGGTGCTGCTAGACCACTGAATGCAAAGCTACACTCCTGGAAACATCCATGCAACGTCACTTTTATACATAGTTCCCGACCTATGAAGGAAGGCATACTTTTCACACTCCCTGGAATGGTGCATTTGCTTATAAAATAGCTACAACTCTTAAAGGGCTATCCAATCTAATTCTCTGTGAATATTCTATTCAACTCCAATATACACATGTTGCTATTATCACCTGGTTTAGCCCTTCGGAAGGATTCTAAATGTTTATTCAGAAATAAAATTTCCTATGTTCAGCTGGACTTACTTCTAGGTAAATGGGGTTAGAAATGCAGTCACAAATTCAATCAAAGTTACTAAGGAAAACACTGGCATTTTTACAGCACTATATTGCAAGTCTGGGCCCAGTGCCAATTTCAAAATGAAATCAGAACTGCAATGTCCATGTTCTTCGGATGCATCTTGCAACTTATCAGGAAGCTCGCAATATTCAATCTCAAAAGCAACGTGGAAAGACTGCTCCAGGTGTGAAGTTTGCTTACTGAGGTAATGCTCCTGAACATTTTCCGATAAGTAAGTACTGCATTTTGTTGCTGTTCCTTTCTTGAGAGAATAAACATATTTGTAGGCCAACTTCTAAAATATTAAATCTTCCCGCCCCACAAATCCCATGATTTTAAAATAATTCTGGAGCAAGGGACTTCTAACCTTGCTCTCTAATCACTATCACAGCCAGAGAAAACTCTGTAAATGAGACCTTCATTTGCTATGTATTAATGGTCTTTCCATTTCAAGATGCTAAAGACAATTTTCAAGATGTTTAAATATTGCATGAATCTAAATCATATACTGAACTCCCTTAAAAAAAATAAAAATACAAGGAACTATTCTAGTAATACATATATAAATTCACCAGGTAAATTTAAGAACTGCTAATATTGAGCTGGTTGCTGGGAATTACAAGTGGGGAGAGTGTCATTGCACTCCAATCCTGCTTACATGCTTTCCACAGGAATCTGGCTGGCCATTGTGAGAACACAATGTTGGACTAGATGGACCATTGGCCTGAACCATTAGGCTCATCTTACATTCTTAATGAAGTTTGAGCTGCCTCATAGGAAATAATGCATGCATCAAATAAATAATAATAATGCACCCTTAAGGGGCAAAGGTCTGGCCATGTGACCCACAATGTTTTGCTTACTCTTTGCCCAATCACATCAGTCACCTGAGGCAGCTGCCTCACTCGGCCTCACGGTAGGGCCAGACCTGGGAGAAAGTCACTTTGCTGGCGCAGCACTCACTCACTCACTCACTCACTCACTCACTCACTCACTCGAGGCTTCCAGTAACACTATCATAATGTTCAACAAGGAAAGTCCACAGCAACACTGTGAGCCCTTTCAAAGATTCACTGAAACCCAACTTTGTTCATTTTTCACTTACAAAATATGGCAAGAGAGATGAAGGAGTGTGGGGGATCCCTCACAGCAGCTGGTTCACAAGCTCTTGAGGGTTCTCTGGAGAAGGCAACTGTATTCCAAAAGGAGCAGGTTTTCTGAAGCAGAGAGACACATATTACCTTATGCCGTTACAAAGACCGTTTTGTTGTTTCATCCACAGCATCTGAAACTGTTGTTTTTCAGCAAGGAACTACAACGATGGCAATTGGTATCTCAATCTCAAACCTTTATTGGCATATAGACAAAATTCTGAAAGGTTAAATGCAAGAAAATCACTCAGCAAAATCTGCATCTAACCATTAAAATGATGTTGTATAGCAATTGGTATAACCCTGAGTCTTTTGTCTTTTTCAAAACATGATTAAACCATGGAAATAATAGCCCTATTCAGGTGTTTGGCTTGCGTGTAAATCCTACATGTGAACAGGGACAGTGGGGGTAAATACACTCTTTGTGGAGGCTCCCCATGCAAATTAGAACCCTGCTCTATTAAGTTTAGCAGTTACTACCTTTTTCTCCAACAATTTAAACAGGTGCGTATTGCATGTGGAAGCTATCCCTCATTTCTTTCACAGAGAAAGTGTTAAAAGAGGATCCTGCTACAGAAAAGTAGGCAGTGCTATCATGTTACCCATATTTCTGACAAATTCTGCAATTGCACCAGGCCAGCAGTCCCTTGAATTCTCCATTAGCATTTTCACTGGAAACCACCAGAATAAGATATGTTGAAATGCCTCGTTGAGGTACTTCTGAGTTGAAGTGAAAAACAGAACTGCATTGCCCTCACTTCCAATGCCCAGGATGAATAAGAGGCCCCATCTTACAGGACTTTCAGTCTCCCTCTCTCTCTCATATTTTGTGAGAATCAATTCAACAGACAGAGGGAACAGACAAAAACAAACTGTGTCATGATTAAAGTAAGGAAACAAGATTTGCCAAGTTCTTTTTCTCACTCTGTCATCGGGGAACTTCAGCGGAAAGCAAGGGCAGAGAAAGAGGAAAGAATGAGAGATGTTTGCCCGCTTGCATTTTATTTAACAAAAGTCCCCGATGTTGCAAAACACCAAGTCGTTGTTTTTGCTAAATAATTAAGACTGTCAAGGAATCTGTTTCACAAGCCAGGTGCAAAATTAAAAGGTTCCAGGCAGGAAACAGGAGATCATTGTACTATTGAAAGCAAGCAGATACCAAGTAAAGATTATATAGCAAGGCTTATTAAAAATTTTAACACCTTCCAGCCAAAGAAGGCAACAAAGAGTATGTCCAAATAATATTGCTGGAAGGAAGTACTAATAATTGATTATTTAGTAAAAGTCAATTTGGAATTGTGGATAAAAACCCTCAGAACTGACATATGCCTGAAAATTCTCTGTTTACCTTTGTGAATATCACAGCATCGTTCATGTTGGTTTTAGGGTGTTGTTTCCTGGTTTTTGCTTGAGAAGACAAGCAAAACTGTTCTTCAAAGATACACTGTTCTTCGAAGATACACTGTTCTTCAAAGCAGTGCTTTTTTATCTGGTGCAAGAGTTCACCATAACTAGGGTTGCCACCTTGTTTACAGAGAGAGTTTCTGTACTTTTAAAGTTTCAACTATTTATGACCATGATACAGTTATTGATGGCATGGTATATCTAACAAATTTTAGTAATTAAAAAGTGACAACTGTAACTAGATCAATTCATTTTAGAGATTCACAGATAACCTGCATAAACAGATAACCTGCATAAACTGCAAAGGAATTTCATTAACCAAACACTATGTGTTTAGAAGGGCCAGGACTTAATTTCACTTATTGTACAAGAACCACCATCAAAACAAGCACTTTCAGATGATGTCTCAGTACTGACTGAACTCCCCAAAGTGCCAATATTTCTCACAGCCAGTGAGATATGAGTACTGACTGCCGGCCATCCATTCTATAGGTATAGAAAAATTGTGATTTACATTGCAATCCTAAATCCTATGCTCACTTACCTGGGAGTAAGTCCTGTTGACTTCAATGGAGCTGTGTACTGAGTAGACATGCAAGATTGCAGTGTATTCACAGCTTGAGCATAGTGTGAAAGTATGAGTGAGATTCATCTACATCATACTCAGAGAAGACCCATTGAAATGAAATTCAGTTACCTGAATCTGTTGATTTCAATGGTTCTCCTGTGGGTATGAGTTAGTTGGAGTTCACTTTATGTATACATTGCATGATGGATGACCTGATGACACATCAGTGTTGGGACAATGAAGCATGTGTTGTTAACGTGACAGGGACTGTTTAGTGAAAAGTACTTCTAAAATTTCAGTGATGAACTAATATCCTGGTGATAATCCAGTACTAGTTTCTGGGATACTCAGAAGTAGGGATGAGCACATCACTGGTTCTGGTCTTGAAGTAATCAGAATTTCTACCTGTGGTCTGGGATCTTGGTGAAGGGCTTGGATATTAACAGTGGGGAAAGCTTTCCTTGCTGAATACCTGTGCCAGGCTACACAGGAACAAATCAGGTTAAAAAGTTGGGAAACTTATGGGAAGCAGTTGCACTAATGTGAAGTCTCCATGCAAATGCCTCCACTCTTATCAAAACTTTCTCCCCTCAAAAATTCTTAGGTTTCACAAAGGGAACTTTCTTCCTAAAAGCATTTTCAAATTTAGGCAAAATATGAGGCAACAGATGATTGCTCAGATCTCAGCAAAGAACATCTATTAGTTTTATCAGTGCGTATTTGACTTTCCTTGAAGTCTAACTTAAGGACTTTGTTCACTTTGAATTTTCACTTTAGGTGACTTCAGCAGCTACTCTAATTGTATGACACATATTCTCTCCATCAGATAAGATGAATTATGCTAAGAATGTTCTGTAATTGCTGTTGTAGATATACAAATGAATAGGGCATATAATTAATGGAAATAGTATCCACTAGTATTTGGCTGCATAATCCTTGCTACCATTTACAGTTTTAGAGATGTGTCAAGCAACCACATTCTGATCTGAATCTGAACTATTGGGTTTTGTCCATTGCCATGGCAATAGAGCTTCATCTAACACCCATTTAAGCCAGGGGAATGGGGCGGGGGGGGGGAGAATCCTATTGACTGTAGGGGGCAATGGATTTGGCTCATCAGTGCCCAGCTGCGATTATGTTGATCAAACTTGCTTCAGTTTGTATTCTTTCCCTCACATTATCATCCAAGCAGACTTAAGAGAGTTTTTGTACGGGAGTCTAACAATGAAAGAGACTGTTTTAACACTAAATAGGTTTTATTTTTTGAATTTGGAACAGCTGTGTGCTAATTTGCAAAGAGAAAAAAAAATATCCGGTTAGTTTACAAGAGTGTATCACAGGGTCTGCTCATTACAGGCCATATACTTGGGGTAAGTATAACTCACTCTCTCTCTCTCTGACAGAAAGAGAGAAGTTGAGTCACTGAGACTGTTTTTAGCAGCAGTGCCAGGTTCTCTGTATTTCCAAGCCTGCCTTAATGTGGTCAAGCTGTGAAGGACACAAAAACTTTTATTTTGCTTTGCAGCAGTAAGCTATTGTGCCATACACTTGTCTTGGTTTATTTATCATTCATCATTCACACTGACAAATTATAATAGTGATTGTGATTGATAATAAATAATTAGCAAAATGCCCATCATCATGGAGGGAGGGGGGCCTGTGAAGATAAAGCTAAAAAGATAGCACAGTATATTCCTTTACCTTCTGAACATAGAGACACAATCTACCAGTGCAAGACATTCTGTTGCCTAAAGCAAAGCCCAAATGATACCCTCCTGGAGAGGGGAAACAGTCTTGCTACATCAGTCAGACCCCAATTCCTACCTTTACCTGTTCCCATCCTCCTGCATAGTGCCACCTGAGGGAGCTCACCCTGATGAATGGCAGAAGAAAAACAGGAGTTCATGTCATGCCTGGGTCAGATGCAAATCAACACTCAAGATGCAGAGCAAGCAGAAAAGTTAGCACTTTATTCAAGAAAACAGTATAGCAGGCAGCAATGCCTACAAATAGGACCTCCAAATAGGACTGAAGATCTTCACCCTCTACTTTCCCCAGCCGGATGTTTTCCAAGCAATGGTGGTGTCAGAATCTGTGCCCATTGTTCTGCTACACACGTAGCTCACCATGTCCTTGGAGGCAGTGGGGGAGGGCAGCTTAGGAGTGGCAAGCTCCTGGGACACCTCATCAGCTGGGTCTGAACTGCTTTCTGCCCTTTGCTCCTCTTGCTCGCTAAAGCCTGTTGCCTCTTCAGCATCCAACCATTCCTCCCCCTCCTTCCCCCTCTGACCTGTCTTCATTGTCCCACCACCACTCCCCGGACTCTGAGCCTTCCTCCTCTGAGGCTTTGCTAGGGGGTTTCCTCTTCACCCAGCCAGTCCCTGACAGTACAGTGGGCTGAGTTTCTGCCAGCCTTATTCCATATGGCAGCTACCGATCTGTTTACAGGCATTTTAGTGATTTATCTGGGCAATAACAACCTTCTCTTGTGGACAGGCTTGTCTTTCAGACATGCTATTAGTCATTACGTAAGCCATCTTCAAGACTGGACACTTAGCCCATTTCTGGTTTGGTCTTCACTGCTGGAGTGGCAAGCATAGAGCGCTGCATGGTACCATAACAAAATTGACAGAGCCTGGCAACAGGTCAATAAGGAGGTGAATATATGGATTCTGAAGGCTGTGGGTGCATATACATCTGATGGGTGGATATTGTACTCCTTGCCCCATCCATACACGGATGCTGCTGCTCATTTCTCTTCATATGTGACATGTTTTTGGAAGATTTGCACAGCACTCCTGAGGTATGTTGGGTGGAGGACACTCCACAAACCACCACCTGACCAGCTTGAGTGTGTGTGGTGTATGCTTTCAGGGCCTGGCACAGCAAAGGTGGCTGGTCACCTGTCAGGCTACATACCTCCTTATATGGGGGAGATGGTTTTGCCTCTGTCCATGGGATGAAGGAGCTGTTCAGGGGTGGGGAGGTAGCCCTTAGCAGCAGGCCCAAGGTTTGCTGCCTATCAGCACAGGTGTGCCAGCTTTCATTAACTTCTGTTTGGTTTGGCTCATGTCTTCATAGAATCACAGAATCAAAAAAACGTAAATAAATACAACCTTTAATCAGTCACAGCCTCAAGTTTTAATTCTGAGTATTGGACAAGGCAGATCTAAAAGGATTTTTTAAAACAACAACAATAACAAACAACAACTGCGCATGCAGGACACTGTTTGGGTGGGAGCAAAATCTTCATGTCTCATTCCAACCTAATAATGTGCTAAGTGCCTAGACTTGCATGTGGGTTGAGTGGTACCGAAGGCGGTGATGCAACTGGCAGCTAAGCACACCAGCACAGTGTCCAGGAGTATTTTGTTCATAAATACATGCCCACAATTAAACTTTCCACCATGCTGAGCACAGATATAAGAGCCTGGGTGTGCTATCCTCCTCCCCTTATGGAGAAGAAAATGTCACTGTGTCAGCACAGAGCAGCTTTTTACAACACCCATGAAGCCCATAGAACATGAAACAGCTGTTTCCAATTCACTCAGTGGCAGATGAGTTCCTGACCCACCTAAGTGAGAAAATCAAAGGCAGTTGGATAGGCGGCTGGTCACACCTCTCCCTGGTGAATCATATATCTATAGAAACTGACATGCCTTAACCCCATCAGCCCAGTGTCACATGCAGCTTTGAGTAGGTTTTGATGTTTGACTATTTTTGTCATCACTTTCCTCCCCCACTTCCTGCTCCAGCAGTCACTCAGCCAAAACAATGTGCTGATTTTCAAGTTGGGAGACACTTTTTTTCTTAAATCAGAAAGAAAACCTGAAAATTAGACCTTTTCCTTTTAAACGGAAGTGATGTTTTTAGCACTAACAGAATACCTGTCAGGGAGTTCATGGCTTAAACCATGATTTAATGCTTATGAGCTTCTTGGGAATCGGCGTGCTCAGAGATGGAGAAGGGAGCAAATATATGTAGCTTTAGGCTTTGTGACTTTGTGACTTGTAGCATGAGGTCTCTGGATTGGTCAGGCCTAGTAGAAATACCTGGAGCTTGCCTCTCGCCCACTGAACTCTAAGCTCCAAGTGGTGTTCAAGTCCCCAGCTTACATTCTTGATCATGGGAACACTGGGTTGGGCAGTCTCCCCACTAAAACCACAAGAATCCTGCCATCTTTGTGCTAGCAGCATACAGTAGAATAGAAAGCCCACTTTAGGGATTCTTCAACTTTATCCATGGAGAGGGCATAGGAGCATGTACCTTCGACCACTGAGTGGGAAGGTGTGAATGAGGACTGAAATTTCCATGACTGAGAATCCTGTGGGCAGAATTTAAGAACACTGAGAAAGGTGTTCATGAATGGTTCATGAAAAGCCACATGCAGCGGGTACAGTTTACATTACGGTTATGCTACGGTTTGCAAAATGTAATTATACATAATTATTTCAGACCCTCCAAGTGTCCCTATTTTCCAGGAACAGTCCCAGATTTACAGAAGCCAACCCGGTTTCTGGTTTGATCCCAGAAAGTCCTGCTTTTCCTTAGGAGTCCCTATTTTCATTGGATAAATGTTGGAGGGTATGGTAGGACGTCTCTATTTTCATCAGAGAACTGTTGGGGGAGTGTGGAGTTATGCAACCCTTAAGCCAAGGAGATAAGTAACTATACAACCATTAAAAGACATTTGAAGGCAGCCCTGTATAGGGAAGTTTTTTTAAAAAAATGTTTAATGTTTCATTATGTTTTTACATATGTTGGAAACTGCCCAGAGTGGCTGGGGCAACCCAGTCAGATGGATGGGGTTCAAATATTAAAAGTTGTTGTTGTTGTTGTGGAATAGGAGGTCCTTATTTTTATTGAAGAAATGTTGGAGGGGATGTTATTTTAGTTAGACCTCACAGCCTTGAGACCTCATTCAAACAAAATCCCATTGGTTTTGATAAGAAATTTCATCAGCTTCCTTCTCTCCCTTTGAAATCAATGCACTTTAAGAAAGCTTAATTTGTTCTGAATTTTGTGTGTCATAAGGGCACAGGTTCGAGAAGCAGAGCTGGGCAGCAAGAATGTGAAATATAGCAAAATATATAGCAAAATATAAAAATATATAAAATATATAAAATATATAAAATATAAATTAAAAAAAATCATTCCAGTAGCACCTTAGAGACCAACTAAGTTTGCTATTGGTATGAGCTTTCGTGTGCATGAACACTTCTTCAGATACACAGGCATGCACACTTCTTCAGATGTGTATCTGAAGAAGTGTTCATGCACACGAAAGCTCATACCAATAACAAACTTAGTTGGTCTCTAAGGTGCTACTGGAAGGATTTTTTTATTTTGTTTTGACTACGGCAGACCAACACAGCTACCTACCTATAACCATAAATAAGCACATATACTAAGCACACATATTAGACATAGGTTCATCAAGGTAAGCTAATGACCACTGTGCAACACTTTAAGAATGGTGACTCTGTGACTCCCTGGGATCCACATTGGCTGTATGTCCTCTTAGTGGACTTGACAGGGCTATAATTATTTATTTTAAACCTTTATGGAACCTTATGCCCAAAAATAGATCTCAGGATAGTTTAAAATGATACCTCTGGTTCAACACATAATCAACAATTCAATAAAATTAGGATGACTAAAACCAGTCAATGAGCTAAAAATATCATCTCAAGTGCCTGGACACTTGACTCCAGAAAGAACACAGGACAGAAAGAAATCAGGACTAGCTGCAAACTCACTGTTAACTGGTTGTCAGTTCTGCACACTTTAAGATTCATACAGGGCAAACCTATGCACCTATGCACAAGAAGCTGATGTAGCCAAATTCCAAGCTGCTGCTGGAGCTCGCCTAAACCGGACATAAGGAAAGCAAGTCTGTGAAATAATGTTTGAGTTAACCACACTTTTCGTCAACTTAATTTACGCTAGGTTGCCAAATCACATGACCAAACTGAACAGGCATAGGATTCTGCCTAAATCTTCCCTCTCCGGTCCTCCTTCTAAGGTAAGTTAAGTTAAAGTAAGGTACCCCTGGATGGTAAACTCCAGTCAAAGGCGACTATGGGATGCGATGCTCATCTCACATTTCAGGCCAAGGGACCCAGCGTTTGTCCACAAACAGCTTTCCAGGTCATGGGGTCAGCATGATTAAACCGCTTCTGGTGCAACAGAACACCGAGACGAGTGCCAGGGTGTACGGAAATGCCATTTACCTTCCTACTCTAGTGGTACTTATTTATCTACTGGCACTAGTCTCCTTTCACAGAAGCTGGGACAGAGCAACGGGAGCTCACCTAGGATTAGAACTGCTGACCTTCTGATCAGCAAGCCCAAGACACTCTGTGGTTTAGACCACAGCATCACCCGCGTCCCTCTACCATGGCCCTAGGATGCTCCCACTTCAGGGTTTTATGCCATCTTAAGATCCAGCAGGTTCAGCTCAGTCATACTTTAGCCATACTCTGAAAACAATGTCAGCATGTGCCCCCCCCCATTTGTTTGCTGCTCCTGTGCTCTGCATTATTGTTCTTACAAAATTTCTTGTGCATTCTTCCTTGTACTCTCAAATACACCCAGTCTCTTTCAAAACTATTATTATTGTTTCCTGCTTCAAACAAGAAGCAATTAAAGGTTCAGTTTTGTAAGTAGCTGGCACCACTTCACCTTTTCGTCTCTCCTATTAAACCTTCTCATAGACAAGTTAGAGGAGTTTTTAAAAAGAACTTACATGAAACTACGGAAATAAATAATCAGGTATTATACTAAAAAAGATACTCCAAAATATTGGCAGAGTGATTTCTTTAAAAACAGGTACTGTATAATGATACTATACCTAAGCAGAGAAGTCACAGGTGAGTTTTTATCTATTATCTCTTTGTCATTACTCTCCCTTCTTTGTTCTCCTCACCTCTCCCCCCCCACCATCTCTAAGTTTTCAGCTCTGTTTCCTATTCTCTCTGTGTGATATATAGTGAGCA
Organism: Podarcis liolepis; assembly: GCF_965112155.1. Lineage (NCBI taxonomy): Eukaryota > Metazoa > Chordata > Lepidosauria > Squamata > Lacertidae > Podarcis > Podarcis liolepis. The sequence continues at coordinate 56,578,528 of NC_139560.1, read as the reverse complement.
ACTGTGTGAGTTTCTGTATTACTACATAAGAAAAAGACATAACAGAACAGGACTGTGACATCTCCAGTTATAGGTGCCCCACATCAAAGAAAGATGTGGCTCTGGGATTGCCAGTGTGGAGCCCTCCAGGTGTTGCTGGACTGCAACTTCCATCATCCTTGAACGTTGGCCTCATTGGCTTAGGCTGATGAGACTTGCAGTCTAGCAACATCTGGAGGCTGCCACTACTGCTATAGATGTGTTGGAATGGATTCAGAGGTGGACTTCTTCGAAGTGCTCAATGGCTGTCACACAGAAGAAGGCGAAGACTTATTCTACGCTGCCCAGATCTAATGGGTTTAAGTTTTTATTATCAACTCTATTGCCTAAAACTCCCAGGGTGGGTTGCGACAATTTAAAAATCAGTATTAAAAACAGTGAAAACAAATTACATTCCTAGGACTAGGGTAGGTACTGAAAACATATGTATTCAGTGTCAAAGGCCGAGGTAAAAAGCATTTGCTGAAAATGCTACAGTGAAGATGTCAGGTGTACCTCTGTGGGTAGCAAATCCCACAATTTAGGGGCTGCTCTCTGCTGATGTTAACACTTGTAGTGAAGGAGACAGTTTCTTGGAAATTGGGGGCCTAAGTCATTTAGGGCTTTAAACAGTAATGTGAAGCGCTTGAGCTGGATCTGGAAATGACCTGGCATTCAGTACGGCTGCTTGAGAACAGGGGCTTGAGGAATTCTAAAGGTAACCCCCACTAGTAATCTGGCTGCTGCATTTGAATGAGTTGAAGTTTTTGCCATCTTCAAGGGCAGCCCTTTGTGGAGCACATAGCAACAATCCAATTATGAGAAACCTGCTAATGATAGGAGACATTCAGTCATGCAACCATGTACCTTAGTTCCATCTCACTGGAGTGGGTAGACTCACTGAAGATGTTCTGTCAGAAGCTGTACAGCCAGTATTTTGGGATGCTCTATCTCTGGATCTTCTGCGTTGAGCTAAGTGACCTGCATGAGTCTATGTAGCAAGTACCCACATGCCACCTGTCATTGCTGGAGGAGCTTGCTCTCTGGATGCTGAACCATTTTGACCTTGTACTGCTCTACCCTCTGATAGGTGGATAGTTCCTTTTCACCAGGTGCCTGAGCATGTAAATATTAATGCTGCACTGCTTTTTCGTAATGTTCACTTTTCAGTGACAGACCTCACATTTGAGGGATCGGAAGAGGATCATTGGGGACCCTCTTTTGTGCATTTTTTGTACCTGTTCACAGACATTGTTGGCCTTTACAACTAGGGTTCAGCGAGTTATCTCACCATAGTACCACTTATTCAATCAACATTTGCTATTGTTATGATAAACAAAACCCTTCCACTGCTCCATTCAGCAAGGACAGAAGACAAATGCACCCTCAAAATTTAGCCAACCTGGGTGGGTTGAATGCTCACAAGTAGGGAAGAAATATAACAGAAGCCTACATTTTTTGTTTTTGTGAACTTCCTTGGGAAATTGAAAAGGAATATGTAAATTTTCAAAATAAAAATATCTATATAAATGTCCAACCAGTAAATCCTATTTTACTACGTTCAAAAGATGCCCAGGTTAGCTTTCATACTTTAACATTGTACTATTTGCACTCAATGAATATAGGAATGTTAAACAAAGAGCTCCAATAAAAAAAATAAAAACCCACACATTTTTAGATCTTTCTCTTATAATGCATTAGTCTAGGACATTGGTTTAAAGCACCATGTCATTATTTTAGAGTTAAATGTTTTATACAGGAGCATCAAAACCATATATGCTTCAATCGCCAAACATTTTTTTAATGGCTTTCAGATAAAACAATTTATTTATGCAATTAACAACAACATGCAATTTCTAATAATTAGCAGATAATAGTTATCCACAAAGTACTTTATAAAATTGCCTTCAGAACTGCATTCATTCTGCAGGGAACCGCTGAAAATTAGACTATAAAATTACCAGAAAATGTACTGCATTAACAAGAATATTCTGTATTCTGCTTCCCCTCCAGATTTATGGGCTTGAGTATTTGTAAACATTTGGTTTCTCATAGAGACATCAGGCCCTATCGCCTTACCACTTTAGGAAGAAATAAATACCACAACAGTTTACATTGCAGGATTATATTTCTATCCACATTTTGTCGCCACAATATATGCAATGCTTTCTTTTTTTATGTTAGGGAGAGATAAATCTGCCTTGGCAATCTATTTTTGTCAAAGGTCATAAAGCATAAATGTTAAAGAACAAAGGAACATCTGAAATGTGAGATGTAAGATAGCAAAATAATGACTCCTGCACATCTCCCCAGGACGTATAAGCACTGAGGCTGGAAAGCAGTGTTTGGGAGGCTTTGTTGGGAAGAAAGCACCATTTGAAGAGCATCCCAGGATCTTAAGAGTTCAGATGACCATGAGGCTATTTACGGAGCACTTCCAATCTGATGGTATGGGAGCTGCTGCATGTGAAGAGCTACTGTTCCATCTTCTCTGGGGTCCTTTCCCTTGCATGCCCAGCCGCAGAGTCCCCCTTCCGATGCACCTAACTACAGTGTGGATAAATAAACGAACATGACAACCGTCTGGGGTTTTAAAACTTAATGGATTTCAGATGTATAGGCATTTCAGATGTATTGGCATAGGCACTGGGCATATATCCCTCTCAGCCCCCCTGCTGGGGAACTGAGGCATGACAGGGTCAATTTGGGTGTGGATCCATTGCAAAACACAGGTTTACATGGATGGCCCCCAAACACTGAGGGAAACTCTGGCCCGCTAGTCCTACGCAACTGGCCCTTTGGACAGAGACTTCCCTCCAGACCCCTTTAACTGGGTACCTTGTAATCACCGCCGCAGAGAACAAGGGGTGGATGAGTCATCACTTCATCTCACCCCATTTGGATGAAAGACTATAGGATTCTGCCCAAGGCCTAAACCACCAAAATTGTGACTGGTGCTATGGGGAAGGTGAAACATGCAATGCAGGGAAAATTCCTTCCTCGCCCAGAATACAGCGCCCATCAACAGACTACAGCAAAACCCTCCTAGTTGAAAAGGAAATGGTTAAGGCAGTAAGAAACCATTAATGGAGGGAGGGAAGGGTGGGTGACACTCCCAGCCAACTGGATAAAGAGGGCCGAGTCAGCCAGGATATATTGTTGCCAGGTGGACCTGAGTGAAGCCTGCCTCCCTCAAGTCCGCTTGGCAAACCAAGCCTCCCTGGACTGCCATGGACTGGCTAATTCAAACCGATGGGTTTGGCAGGAACCTGTGAGCCTCCGTGATGGCCCAGGGCACGTGCAGCATGCAAAATGGCGTGGTGCGTCTGGGGGCAGAGGGAAGCGACGTGTCAGGCCACAACCACTGAAGGAGATGCTAAATGGCCTTTCTAGGTTGAAGGTAAAGTGTGGGTGGTGATTTTTAAAGCACCCATTTGCTGAGATCAACTTCAGAGGTCCAGCTCCTCTGTTGCCATCTGAAGTCAGGTTGAAGCCAATGTGATGGGAAATGGTGGAGGAGGGTAGCTCTGACTTACCCACAATATAAGATACCTGGGTGATAAGAGGATTTGAGAGTCTTGTCATCTCATTGAAGTTTCTTTAATCATTTTGTAACATTGAGGAACTTTATTCTTCCAAGATCCAGTAGGTGATCTCTTCATTCCCTGTCCATATGCAGAAACTACCTGTGAACCCAAATGGTTCCAGAGTAATTTACCTAGATTTCATATTGCTGTGAAGAGCACTAGCAAATCTTAATAGCTCTTTCCAAAATTATGAAGTTAATACCTGTTAGTGAAGATGGCAAATTCCTCCTCGCGACATAATTGCTTCACATAATCTGGTTGCAAAACCAGTGATTCATAAATATACAGACTTTGATCTGTACCAATATCTGGATCTCCTGTTTTTTGTGATCTACTAGATTTCTGTTTATTGGAGTCTATAGAAATGTATTCCAATTACTTCATCACTTTCCAACGAATCTCTAAGCCCACAATTTTTGGCATATGATGACAGAGCTATCTTAAACTGACCTCTGCTTCTTTGAGATTATTCTAACGCAGCTGTGTTATGCAAACATGTTCTAAGCAGTCATCTGCTTATAGTTTTTCTGTTTTCTATTTCACTCGAATGACAAAATTACTTGTGTGCTTTTATTTCTTTTTGTTATCTTTGAAAAAAAAGAGAGCCTTGCATGGCTGTCCCAATGTAAATAGCTGGAAAAGCCAAGTATATTATACTTTTTGGCTTGTGCACTTAAATGAATGTCAGAGAATTTCACTCATATGCAATTTTGTTTTCTTCAGCTCCATGATTTCCTGCCTTTTCTTTTCCGTCCCCTCCATACACTGGCATTCATCATACATACATCAAGACTGTCCACTTCCCAGTATCGTATCTTACAGCAGGAAAAGTGTGTTGATTAAGGCAAAAATATATTTTTATGAGGGAGCTTATCGGGGGTTTTATCTGCTTCCAATTATTCTTGGCTCCCTGCATGACAGATCAGAAAGTCAAGCAACTGCAGTATACAACTGATGGGTTCAAGTAAGAGTGTTTCCCACATCCAAAACATAATGTAAGACAGTAATTTCTCCTGCGATCAATTACCACCAAGAAGACTTAAGGAATACTTTCCCAGTTGATGCACAAGCTGGTCAGTCTAAAGTCAATAGATTTATCCCCAGTTATTTGCGTTATATACCGTATATACTTGAGTATAAGCCGACCGAAGCCCAGGCACCTAATTTTATCACAAAAAACTGGAAAAACTTATTGACTCAAGTATAAGCCGGTTCACCACACCACAAACCTCTCCCCCCAGCCCCTCCTGTCCCCCTGCCTACCTAGGGTGCGGCCAAGGCAGCAGAGGAAGAACAAGCAGCCTAAAGGGCTGCTTTCGGGCTGCTCGTTCCTCCGCCGCCGCCACCGACAGCCGCTGACAGGGACCCTCACTCGAGTATAAGTCGAGGGGGGCTTTTTCAGCATAAAAAATGTGCTGAAAAAGTAGGCTTACGCTCAAGTATATACGGTGATCATGCAGGAACTGCAATAAATTAAGGTGAAAATCCTCATGTAGTTACAAACCTCCTGATTTCCCTCTTCTTAGAACTTTTATATAACATTGTACTGTCAATTTCAGAACCAAATGTTATATGAAACAGCACTGAAGAGATGTGTGCAATGAAACAAAATCTAGTTTCTCTCTCATCCTCTGCTTCTTCCTGCTCGATGGTTAAGATTTTTATTGTAGACCAGAAACGGAGCACTTGGACTCTTGTAGAACTTGTGGTCATTTCAATGGACCCTTTTGATTGTACTCTTAGACAATTTTCTCCCAATTAGCATTGGTGAACAGTAATGAAATTATGGAAATCATGTTTGTCTGAAGGAGTCTACATGTGGTTTGGAGTTGAAAACTGCCATTGGATGGCTAAGCTTCCTAATTGCATAGAGGCTGCACAGTCCATTGTCTACTGTATTCTTTGCAGATGACTCAGTTTCACAGCAGTTCAGCATTTGAAGAAAGAGATGGTTCTTTGATACCACTAGTCTCTTTCCTTCCTATGAGTCAGGATTTTCATAATCCTATGAGTCAAAATAGAGGCACTGTTGCTAAAACAATTTGAATCTTTGTTTTTAAAAATGGAAAAATAAGCATAAGAACACTAATAGTTATCTATGGAATGGTTTTAGGTAATACATATCTTAACAAAACTTTCCATGCATGTTTTATGCACATTTTAATGAAATGTAATCTTAGCTATGACTTTTGCCAGTAAAAAAATGGAGGATCAATAATTTACCCATACACTCTTTCCTGTTGGGTGGTTATATGAATTAAAGATGGATAGCATCACACAGGCACGCTGATACCCTCTTTTCTTGTTTAAGTAAATATGTCATGGATCCAACTGGAATAAATATTTGAAACAATGTGTACCAAAGTGCATATTTACCCAAATGTTTAATAACTCCTCTCAAAAAATTAAAAAGAACTATTGCAAGATTGCCATTTATTCCAAACATACAGCACAAGTTTAATTATTCCTGTAAGAATGTAAAGTACATGTTTCTTTTAAGATAATAAATGGTTGCACACACAGATAAGGTGTAATTAATCTTAAAATATTGTTGCAAATAGTGGCCATGATCCAGCCAAAGTTAAGCACTTTGAAGACCTACTGATTTCCAATGGAAGAATTACATTTTCTATGGAAATCTGTGGAAAATGAAAGGAACCAAAAGAACAGTCTAAAGGTGGAGTCTTTAGCTACAAACTAATACTTTAAATTTAACCCTGTCATACCCCATGACTAGATTCCTCCCCTCTTAATTCACTAACCGAATGTGATCTTTCCAACAACTAGGAGCTACCCTTTCTTTCTCCGGACTTCTTCTCTGGCTTGGCTGCCATCTATCTCTCACATCACTGTTTAACTGACTGAGGGTTTGAAGATGGACCAGAATGACCAGGTCCAGAATTCTTAGTCTTTCCCTTGAGCACAGGTTCCAGGGAAAGATTACTCCTCTCAGGCAACTGCTTCTTTATCTCAGGTACATCACTTCCTATGCTGACATCCTTCTGACATGCCAGACCACTTGGCTATCACTGACTCTAAAGCAGGAATGGGGAACTGGCTGCCCTCCAGATACTGTGGGACTCCAGCTGCCATCATACCCAACCAGTTTGGTCAACAGTGAGCAGTAATGGGAGCTATATCAAAATGCTGCCTTAAAATACAATGGTTCCATTTCTTCTTGGGAGCCAGTGTGGTGTTGTGGTTAAGAGCCGTAGACTCGTAATCTGGGGAACCAGGTTTGCATCTCCACTCTTCCACATGCAGCTGCTGGGTGACCTTGGGCTAGTCACACTTCTTTGAAGTCTCTCAGCTCCACTCACCTCACAGAGTGTTTGTTGTGGGGGAGGAAGGGAAAGGAGAAAGTTAGCTGCTTTGTGACTTCTTCGGGTAGTGATAAAGCAGGATATCAAATCCAAACTCTTCTTCTTCTTCTCCCAGTGTGGCTTCCCACCCTCCCACTCTAAAAGGAAGCATACAGTTGTCTAAGAGCAGAGATACAGTGGTGCCTCGCAAGACGAAAATAATCCGTTCCGCGAGTCTCTTCGTCTAGCGGTTTTTTCGTCTTGCGAAGCAACCCTATTAGTGGCTTAGCGGATTAGCGCTATTAGTGGTTTAGCGGCTATTAAAGGCTTAGCGGCTTAGCAGCTAAAAGGCTATTAGCGGCTTAGAAAAAGGGGGGGCGAAAAAAATCGCAAGACTCACAAGACGTTTTCGTCTTGCGAAGCAAGCCCATAGGGAAATTTGTCTTGCGAAGCGCACCTCCAAAACGGAAAACCCTTTCGTCTAGCGGGTTTTTCGTCTTGCGAGGCATTCGTCTTGCGGGGCACCACTGTACATGATGGGAGCAGACCCACACTTGAATAAATGCAAAACATTATATAAATTCACACATCAGTGACTCAACCCCCCAACAATTCAGGACCCTAATGCAGCTCTACGCAGCAAATTTTATGCCTCCCTCCAGGCATCACCAATTTTGGCAACAGCAGCAAAAGGAAATATCTATCTATCTATATCTATCTATCTATCTATCTATCTATCTATCTATCTATCATCATCATCTATCATCTATCTATCTAAAGTGGACACAACAGAGAACAATACTGGACATGCATGTAAAAATGTGAATGAATGTGGGGTGGCCTCATTAACTACTGCAAGCAGCTCCCAGAGGGCTATGAGCTTTGAACCTCTTGCTGCTGTAGCTATTGAAAAGTGCTTCAGGACACAGAAGCAGCCTGGGCTTCCAAAGTAAATCCAGATCTAGGAGCATTCTCAGACTGCAATCCTGATCCTTTGAGGTCATGCAACTGCACACAGAAAAGGATGAGCACCACATCATAAGTCAGTAGCTCAGTCTTGCGAGACTCAGCTTCAATCTATCGGCTCTCATCCGGTCCATTAATGACTCTAGACCCTAGAGTCCAGTACCTATAGAGCCTGCCCTGAATCTGATGAAAAGGAAAAATAGAGTGTATTGATACTAACACACCCACTCCAAAATTACTTTAGTTAGCAAACCATAGAATAGCTGCAGCAGGGCCAAGCAAAAAAAAAAAAAAAAAAAAAACCCTGGCCACTTTATGGAAATATGCTGTGGGGTTTGCATTACAAAACCATTTGTCTGTAACAATCTATTTTTGAGGTCATGCAGAGAAAGTACACAAGTGAACTATGAAATATTTTCACGTATTGCGGCAAGTTATTACATGACCAGAAACAGAACACATTATGCAAAACCTCAGCCATTTGGTAGAATAGCATGGAGGATAATACCTTGCAGTGTGGTGTAGTGGTTAAGAGTGGTAGTCACGTAATCTGGTGAACCGGGTTCGTGTCTCCGCTCCTCCACATGCAGCTGCTGGGTGACCTTGGGCCAGTCACACTTCTGTGAAGTCTCTCAGCCCCACTCACCTCACAGAGTGTTTGTTGTGGAGGAGGAAGGGAAAGGAGAATGTTAGCCGCTTTGAGACTCCTGAAGGGGAGTGAAAGGCGGGATATCAAATCCAAACTCTTCTTCTTCTTCTAAATCAGTGGTGGGAAAGCAGTGGGTCTCCAGCTGTTGCTAGACTCTGACTATCGGCGATGCTGGATGAGACTGATGGGATATGGAATCTAACAGCATCTGAAAGGTGGCAAGCTCCCCATCCTGTTCTAACTAAACAGAAGGGATACTGTGATTTCCTCCTGTGTGCACAAGCCTCCTCTGGGTACCATTTCTCCTCCTGAACCTCAGTCTCAGCATGGGCACAAGAGTGACAAATACTGCATTTAAATGGCACTCCTTTCTCATCTCCATTCTTTTTGTTCCGTCCTTTATTCCTCTTCATTTCATTCTTGAGTCGTCCTTGCTCATACCTGAGTTATGTTTTGAGAGTACAGTATTGCATTTCCCTTTATTTTCATTTCTCTTTGAATCGGTCCCCCCACTGGTTCTCTTTGCTTCCTTTTATTTATCTCGCTTCCTTTGAAAACCCAGCCCGTAACTCTTTGCACGACATTCCTCCGTTGTTTTCTTCTATGGTTTAAAATGTTTACGTCCAAACTGTATCTTTCTTCTCATTTACATTTATTTGATATTGATATGTGTGACCCTCGGTCAACTCCACACTTTATCAGAAATATCATATTTTATTACAGTTTTTTCCTGTTTTTCTACTTCATCATTCCTGGGGCTTATCTTCCGCAGGTCCTGTTAGTTGGCGGCCTCCCCCTTCCCCACCCATTTTGCTCCATATCCCTTAACCGTTTCCCCCCAATATGGGACTACAGATAAAGAAAAATAATGCAAAAAACATGCATAGGCTCAAGGGCAGCCTTTCCAAATGCTGCCTTTTGAGGCAAGAAGGGAACACTAAATAGAACATGAACCTCACAATGGTTCAATCGCCTTAATTGGCAAAAGTCTCTCTGAGTTAAGGCAGGGAAATTGGTGTACTTTGTTGTATAAATAAATATGTTCATAATTTGGCACTAGTGTATTTACGTTCTTTTTTTTTTTCCACTGCAGAAGGCAAATAGGTCCTTCGTGCAAACCTGGTTTGTTAATGTTAATGTGCCAAGAGCTAAAACTGATTATGGGAGGCAGATTGCTAGTGCTACAGGCCTCAAGAACTGGAATGGGCTAATAATTTCTTCGGTAACAAGAACCAAAAAGAACAGATAATGCACCGTAAAAGAAGAGCTGTGCTTGCAATGGCTCTCTCTCGGTCTCTGTACCCAAGTGGATATCATTGTGGAAAGTATAACGCATTGAGAAGGTGAAAGAAAAGGTGGAAAGCAAAGAAATCCTGTTATTAATATATATATATAGAAATCTGGAGAGCTGGGATTAGAGTTAAGGACTTTAAAAAGGCAAAGGTACCCCTGCCCGTACGGGCCAGTCTTGACAGACTCTAGGGTTGCGCGCCCATCTCGCTTAAGAGGCCGGGGGCCAGCGCTGTCCGCAGACACTTCCGGGTCACGTGGCCAGCGTGACAAGCTGCATCTGGCAAGCCAGCGCAGCACACGGAACGCCGTTTACCTTCCCGCTGTAAAGTGGTACCTATTTATCTACTTGCAGCCGAGGGTGCTTTCGAACTGCTAGGTTGGCAGGCGCTGGGACCGAGCGACGGGAGCGCACCTCACCGCGGGGATTTGAACCGCTGACCTTTCAATCAGCAAGTCCTAGGCACTGAGGCTTTTACCCACAGCGCCACCTGCGTCCCTTGTTAAGGACTTAGGCTGCAGGGATTTAGGGAAGGAGGAGAATTAGAAAGCACTAAAAAAGGGGACAATGTGAGGAACTGGGTCTGTCTAAGGTCACATTTGCACCATACATCTAAAGTACTGTTACACCCTATGCTCCAATATGTTGAGGCTGAAAACTGGGATGTGTGTCTTCCTGGCTGTGGTTCCATGCAAGGCACATGACCCGCATGAGAGCCAGACACATATGTTTTGGGGTTCCATGCTTTCTTGCAAGGTCACAGTCTCTTGCGTTTTTGGGTTCTGCCATTCTGAGAGCATAGCACCAAATAACAGGATGTCCTCATTTAATCAGGGCAGTTGAGGGGTATGTTATACTACATTAACAATCTTCCTGCAAAGCATCCAGGGAACTGACATTTGTTAAGGGTGCTGCAAGGTATTAGGAGACCCCTATGACCCTCACAGAGTGGATTTAACAACCAGTTCTTCTTTACGGGGTACTCTGGGGAACTGTAGCTTTGTGAAGGCAACTGGGGTTTCCTAACACTCCTCAACACTTTTACCTCAACACTTTTTAGCCATGACTGTTAAAGTGGCATGACAGTGTTTTAAAATGTGGCCTAAGGCAAGAATGGTTTCTATAGCGGCAGCTTATAAATGAAGAGTACAGATCTGTCATTCATGTGTCTGTTGTCAAACACAGATTACATACAGCAGAGATGGGCCTTCTGTGGACTCCAGCTTTCATCATCCCCAGCCAGCATGGCCAATGGCCAAGGATGGTGAGAGTTGTTGATTAGTCTTGACATATGGTATTGCATTTTACACTTTGAAAAGTGTCTGAAGGCCCAAAGAACAAATCTGCATCCCCTTAAGGTTTAGTAAGTCCGTCTGAGAGCCCCTTGAAACTATAAAGAAGGATATAAGCATTCTAAATAATAAATATAAAGTTTGTGTCCATTCATTTGAAGCTCAGTCAGTTCGCTAAATGTATTGCCACACCTTTTGGTGCGATACAGCAGCATGGCCACTGCCAGTGTTTTGAATATATGAATAAGGACGTGCAGCCACTTTGAATACAATTTATAAGACAGCAGGATACAGTTAAATTAATAAATAAAATACTTGAACAACCCCCCTTTTTCCTTTGCTGTTATTTCCTCTGAATAAGTGAACTGATGATTAAGCCTAAATTGTTTCAAGTGTTTCCATAAACCCAGTTTCCCATGAGGCACATTTCTGGTATATTGTGATGAATCCTGTGCAGCAAAAAGTATTTGTCAGAGCTGAAGCCTTGAGGCCTGACTATAGACAGGGTTTACTAAGTAATACGGTGAAAAGGAGCAGGTATAGTCAGACACATCTTTGCTCTTGTAGAGAGACATGCACAGTCTTCCATTTCATCCATGATGCAGGTTGCCTGCTTGTTCCTTTCCTTCTTTAAGTGCTCAGAATGTTTATCTCCTCCTCCTCCTCCTCCTCCTCCTCCTCCTCCTCCTCCTCCTCTTCTTTAATTACTGGTTTTAAAACACTTCAAAAACTGCTTGGAGAGGTGAAGGAAGTTTGTCCACAACCTTGCTCTGAAAGGGCAGGACCATCAGGGCCAGCCAATCAGCACCGTGCAAATCTCTCTGTGGCTGAAAACCAGGCAAAAGAAAACCATAGGGCAAGAAGGTTGTATAGTGGTACCTCTGGTTACAAACTTAATTCGTTCATTCTTAAGCTGAAACTGTTCTTATCCTGAGGCGTGCTTTCGCTAATGGCGCTTCCTGCTGCGCGCGCACCTCCAACGCACAATTTCCGTTCGCATCCTGGGGCAAAGTTCACAACCAGGAGCAGCTACTTCCAGGTTAGTGAAGTTCGTAACTCGAAGCGTTTGTAACCAGAGGGACCACTGTACATTTATTGACGGATTAGCATCCCCAATCCCTTCCCTTTAAACTACACATACTATGGACTCCTCATAATATTGATTTATTCATAGCACTTATACCCCATCCCTTAGCCAAAAGGGCCCTCAAAGCAGCTTATAAAAGTCAGTTTTACAGTTTGAAAAGATATGACACACAAGGAAAAGGAGGGAGGAGGGGGAAAGCAAGCCGAGGCACAAGTTCTTAGTTACAGTTAAGAGCAGCACCCAGGGGCAGTGTATTCCACTTTGCTGCCTGAGGTAAAATGGGATGTGCTGCATTGTAGCAGCTGCCACCACCTGCTCTGCCACCACCACACATGAGTGAAAAAGTGGCACCACCATTGGCATTGATTTCAAGCAAGGTTGCACTGATTTGGGGTGAGTTCTCACCCTAAATGGACACATTCTTGCCCAATACAGGTTCCAATGATGGTGGCACTTTTCCACCGGTGGCGAATGCAGCAGGGTGCATGGCAGCAGTAGAGCAAGCAATGTTGGCCTAAGGCAGAAGCCTCACCCTGCGTAATGTCTGGGCCGGCTCCTCCTCACTGTCTGTTCTTGATGTCTTGCTCCCAGAATTCAAGAGCAGAAGAAGTGAAAATGTCCATGCTTGGATGGTAGGCAGCTCATGCCACACAGTCAGAATCCTAATGGTAGCTAGAATTCTTGCAGGAGGGAATTTGGTGTTCTGGATGCTTAACCCTCTCTGGAAGGACACTACCACCCAAGATCAGATTCAGGAGCAGAACAGCTGACAATATCCGGGCCAGGAGGAGATGGTAGCTCCTCCCACACCTCAGACTGCATTGATGGCAGTTTGAATTCTCACTGGAGGGGGTTTCATGGAGTTTCCCTGCTCTCTTGCTTATATCAGTGGTGGTTAATTTGTGGCAAACTGAGTATGCATCTTAAAGCACACATAGAATGTCCCTGCAGCTGCACTTTACTAGCTAAGGCTGAAAGTAAACGGGGGAACTGTTTTGCTACAAAATGTCTCTCGATCCTTATTTTGGAATTCCTGATGGGCTTCAAAGGAACCCCTGGAGTTCCTCCAAACATGGCTTGTAACCCCCTGCCATAGAACAATGGTTCTCTCTAAATATTATTCAGCGAAAGCCTTCTTTCTTGGTTAATATGTATGCTTATGTTTGCAATTAGAGGTTCATTATTCCTGGCAATTTGCAGTGTGCTACAGTTTACATTAAAAGATAGCTCAATAACTAAACTGTAACTGTAAAACAATTTGATTGCAATAAGGGTTAAATAGAGCTTCTATAAACAATCTAGATATAATTACTAGATCATCAATATCGTCAAAAATGGCTTCTCAGATCTTGTCTTCTAGTTTTGCTTGTTTGAGATGGATTTAAATGTTATGTTCAAGCCCCCAAGGGTAATATTAAAGACAAAAAGTATGTGTGGGGAAACAGATTATTATTTAATTTTAGCTTTGTTAAAATTATCCCAGCACTTAAAGACTATAGGGTTGTGTCTGACTCACTGTAGTTCATCCCTCACTGAGTTGGATTTCCCAACAACATTTAACAAACTACAGTGCCCATGATTCCTTGAGGGAAAGAATGTACTTTGAATGTATTTCAAAGGCACAGGGAGGAATTTAACATAGCACTAAGTTAAAGTCTGTTAGTAGTGTTGTCAGAAGCGTGGCAAGAGAAGGCACAGGAAGGCTCTCGTGACTGGTTGTGCAACAGATTGCTGTCTCCCCAGTATTTTCTTATGTGCAAACTTTCCCCTCTTTCGCTTCTTCAAACATTCTCTAAACATGTAGAGCAGGGATAGGTAGTCACCATAGTTTCTTACAGCAGTTGTAGACCACAGTTCGTCTTAGCCTCAGCCAGCATGGCCAAAGGGAGTTGGGATGGGAGTTGTAGTCTTCAGCAACTGGGGCACACCATGTTGGCTGGTGTAAACACAAAGAGGGTGCACCAGGGCTGAGCTTTTTGCATCAGTCACCCTCCAAGTCATGGAGGCCGATGAGAATGATGGCAAAACTTCCTACTGGACCCCCTTCAACATGTACTTGACATGTTTAGAGAATCCTAGAGGGCACCTGTGACTAGAAGTAGGCTAAATTATACAGGGGGGAGAGGGAGATAATATGCAAACTTGTTTAATTTGCCTAATTTAAACAGGTTGGAGAATTTGTTATTTTATCATAGAATTATTCTGATACAATTGAGAGAAAAATGAGGATTCCAGAGACCGAAATAAATTATACAAGTCAATATTCTCTCCAGATACTGCAAAGCCATCATGATTTTTCTCCTCCTTTCGTCTTCAAGAAAATTAGCATTGCTAGACAGCAATGCAGGTAGTGATATATATGCATGGTGCTGAATATAAACAAATATCAGCTTGAGCATTGTATGGCATGAAAGTCTAATGCAGTTTTCTTTAGCTGATAAGTCTGTAAAATAAACATGAGAAAAGCAGTTGTGTGGGTTTTGTTTTTCGTTTCTTACTGTGGATGATAATGTATTTTTTTTTTCTGGATGCACTGCTAAACATAGCAATTGCAGTTAATAGGTAAGTCAGACCCATCCCCTCTAGTACTAATTACCAATAGAGGAAAGGAAATAACTAATTTAGGTGAGTGTATTTGTCTTGCTAAGTACATTAGCGGGCGAAGAAAGATGTCTGAGGCAAAACATTTATGATGCACTGTCTAATGCCAGCCTTATAACTAACACAGAATTATCACTGCCAGACAAATGTACTGTCTGTGTGTATACACATGTGTAAGTTATAATTGTAATATAACTATTGATTAAATGCTTCTGTGCAAAAAGCTACAAGACTGCTTCAGAGTCAAGAGCTGCAAGATGTTGCAACTAAATAATTGAATCAGTTGCAATGGGATAGATTTTAAGGTGAGACCTGGATATGAGATATTAATTAAGATAAAGCCTCTAGTACCAGTTGAGATCCTTGTTTTGCCCTCAGGTACAGAATGAAAAAAAGAAAGAAAGAAAAATCTTTGCATTATGGCTATCTACATGTAGCTTACCTGTTAAATAATAATTATGTCTCCCCCCCCCCACATTGCTAACTCATTTTAGAATTGTAAGCTTGCAAGGTCATCTTCCTATCCAATGGTGATATAACAGATTAGACTACTCCAACCCCAAAAGTATAACAATTCAAACATAAGAACTCACCTCCATTTGACTGGGCATTCTTGACGTGTCTGGTTAGTTTGTCATTTTGTGGGTCTCACTGCTGTTGTAATAAGGCCAGGGGAGATGTGAAGATCACAGCAACTTGAAGCACTAATAGTTCTCTGTGCCTAACTAGGCCTAGATGTGCTAGACCAGGGAGTGGTGGGGGCCAGGCAGTGCCAGGTGGCAGCTGCACCCTTCTTCTCACCAAAGGTCTGTGCCATCCAGTCTCATCATCGTCAGCTGAGGGGATCCAAGGGTTAAAGGGGGCACAGAATGAGCTGCTCCACCTTCCCACTTCCATAGCAACCAGCTCACACATGCATACTCTCTCTAAAGGTACAGAGCCCTGGCAGCTGAGATGCAATCTGCAGGCAGGTTGGTCTAGTGCAGAAACATCCAACTCCCAAGAGACTGCGATCTACTCCCAGTATAAAAAAAAATTGGCAGTTGTCATTGGAGGGAGGAGGAGCATGTGTGGGGTGGGTGGATTGCCCAGAGTTGCTGAGCTTTTTTTGGGGAGGATTGCACTTTGCCCTTGTAACTTTTTGTACACGATAAGGATCCCACAATCTACCAAGATCAGCTGGGATCTACTGGTCGATCGCAATCTACTGGTTGGACATCCCTGGTCTAGTGGGAAGGTGGACAGAGGCAGTGGGTGAGGAGCCTGTTGGAAGTGGGCTCCATTCACCCTCCATGCTTCGTGTGCACCTCCACCCCAGATGCCCAATCTAATACTTGCTCCACCCTGGGCACCAGCAACCCATGCTATGCTGCTTCTGAATTCTGGGAATTACAAGTGGAGAGAGTAGTGTTGTGCCCAGACCATCCTTGGTCAGTGGCTGGCTGCTATGAGAATAGGATGCTGGACAAATTAAAGATTTCTTCAGAAGTGTTCCATGGTGCTTGTTTCTAGGGAAGTGTGTTTACCATTGCAGCTTTAAAGTGTCTTTCCTGCAAAATAAATGAATAAATTAATTCCTACAGCAACCCATGTATAAATTCACCTGCTAAATATAAGAACTGCTAATAAACTGCCAGTTGCTGGGAATCACAAGTGGATAGAGTTGTGCACTCAGTTCTTGCTTTGGGGCTTCCCGTGGGCATCTGCCTGGCCGGTGGGACAACAGGATGCTGGAATAGATGGACCATTGTCCTAATCCCACAAGCCGTCCTGATAACCAAAGCATACTTCCGCACTCAGATCTCCCTTTGCTGGATTGGAATAAATTAATGCTGTGAAATGAAATAGATTTATGAGAAGCTTTCAAGTAGAAATGACAGTTGGCCTATAAATATCTTATTACACTTCACTGTAGCATTACTCATCAAATATTGACAATAATTAAAAAATATTTGTTTGTTTGTTTTGGAAAGGATAAATATTTCAGGGCATTCTGATGCGACACATTGCTCAGTCAGAAAATGTCGGTCAAAAGAACATAATCATATTCTCATTAGTGACATAATATTGCTCTCGAGCAGTGTGAACCCGTGAAACAGACAGAGCAAATGCAATCGAAAGGAGAGGGCAGGGCTCTTGCAGGCCATGTGCTCAGTTCTGAAGAAGATATTTACACAGAGGACTCCGCTCATCCTTATTTGCTTGCACAAAGCTTATGCAGAAGTTAGATTATGAGCTGCCTATACTGAGCATTAGTTCTGATTTGTCTGCAGGGAAGTTATGCGACAATAGACATTGATTCTGATTTGTTAGTGCGGTGTTTATATTTATTCCCATTATCGATTTATCCCATACTTTTCTCCCATTATTTTCTTAACTTCAAAAAGTCTCTGTGGTGTTGTTGTTGTTTTTTTACAATGGATTTGCTGCCCTAGAGTGTCAAAGTGCTTTAATCCACTAGTTGCATTTGAATGATGAGAATGATGGCATTCTGAAAGAGACCTGATATAGCACAGCTGCCACCAATGCAACACATCTTAAAGCTTCTTTTGAGAAGACTGTTCATCCAAGAAGCTTGATCTGGAATGGGGGAGCGGCAAAGAGTTGCTCCCAGAGCTGGCTGCCTGTTTAAGGGAACCATCAGCCTCTCTGCAACATCAGTGGGCAGCTAGCAGCTTTGTGATCAGCGTTGTTTAATTTCCCATGATGCCCCTGTCACAATGTAACCTCTATCTGTTGAGGTCCTATGGAGCTTAGGTAGAATCAAACTTGGGTTTTAGGTGGTGAACACAATTTCTTTACCCAGAACAATACAACTGACCACAAAGAAATAAATGCATAAGTAATCCGTTTGAGCAAGAACAATGCAACCCATAATCTTCCTGAGTTCAAAGAGAAAATGAATTCTTGCTAGCAAATTTTGCAGTCAGCCAGTCCAAACACTCATCTAATCCACCAGGATGCAGGACACTTCAGAACAGCTCCCTGCAGATAGCTTTAGTGACAGGTCAACACCAGCAAATAATCATCTATAAATGGCAGTTTGAAGGATGCAGCCCTGCAATCACAATGCAAATACAACATATAAAACCAGAAATTCAAGAATTGCTTCTACATTCCCTTGCTAATTTACTATGTGGATATATATCATTGGAACATAGGAGGACAGGAAGGTGCCTTATACTGAGTCAGACAATTTTTTCATCAAGGTCAGCACCCAGGGTTTCAAACCATGGTTTCTCCCAGCCCTACATGGAGAGGCTAGTAATTAAACATGGGACCTTCTGCATCCAAAGCAGGTTCTCTGTTGCTGAAGCTGCCACCCTGCTACCACTTCACTTTATCTCATGCAATGTAATATTATTCTTACCTTAAGCCCCAGAATATCATTCAGCTTCTCAACAGAACAGGCTCTGGCTCCCTCTTAGTTCTTCATTGTGTGAATACAAGGCTATATCTCATGTTGTGCTGAAAATTTCTGCTGTATTTTCTTTTTACCATTCTCCATCAGTTGACTGCTTTTAAAATTATCTAAGGGGAGCACACAACATTTGGGTAAAATGAATTCTCATGGGCTTGTGTGTGTGTGTGCGAGAGAGAGAGAGAGAGAGAGAGAGAGAGAGAGAGAGAGAGAGAGAATGCCTGCAGGGTTTTTGTTCTGCTTAGCCTTTACTTTCAAAGTGACTGACAGGTTTTGTGACTTCCTGTTTTAGTCTGTGGGTGCTGTGTAAGATGGAGCAGGAGCACACTCTGCAACAGATGACTAACAAAGAACACTTTGGTATGTGTTACAGAGTTCTGTAATCACTAGTGGCAACTAGTGGCATTCTCTGTAACTGCATTCCTTTACAACTACCAGATAGGGCACTGGAGTAACCAAAATGGTACCCTCTGGATGTTGTTGGACTACAAGGCCCATCTTCCCTTACAAATGGCTGCAGCTGCTAAGAGACCAAAAACATCTAGCTGGCACTATGTCCTTTATCCCCTTGTTACATGATACCCCACTTTCCTTCTGTGCTCACTTACATATCTTCCAACATTTCTCCAAAGAGGAAAATAGGGATGTCCTAAGGAAAAGCAGGGCATCCTGGGATCAAATCAGAAACCAGGACGGCTTCTGTAAATCCGGGACTGTCCCTGGAAAATAGGGACACTTGGAGGGTCTCCATTTTCCGGAGCAGGCATAGGATGTGTTACGTCCTCACCTCCCACAGTTCCTTATGCAAGGTTCAAAAGAGGGACCTGAATCTCTCTGCCTTTAGTCATTTTCTAAAACCTTTTTGCTAGTCCACGGGTCTCCAGGTTTTCAAGCAGGGAGTCTTTCTCAGCCCTTCCGGGAGATGCCCAACATTGGATTTGGGACCTTCTGCTTGCCAGACTGATGGTCTAGTACTGAGTTACAGCTCTTCTCTAAATCATGTGCATACATCAATTATATGCATAAAGTATATGCATACAACTTTGGGATTAGATTCTACTGAAATCAGTGGTGCTTCTGAGCGTCGGTTTGGGCTGCACAATGGAATGGCCATCTAAAGAAGGTATATTCTTTTATATTGTAAATTGATAGAATGGAATGCTATCTTGGAGTGGCTGCTGAGGTTTTTTCCTGTTGCTAAGTGCATTCAGTTTTCATAAGATGATGGCAATTGTTTTCCTTCAACTTCTCTGCACATTATATGTTGACAAGTGAGCCTGTCTGTAGTCAGGCTCTCTAAACAATATCAAAGCTTCCCAATCATTAGTATCTAACACTTTATAAATATCCCCTTAAGATACCATTTGATACATTCCATGGTGTTATGGGAAACAATCTGGTAACTACTGCTTTGAAAACCGCCCAGTGTATTTCAATAAATTTGCTTCCCCCTGCCCTGATGCACAATTGGAAACCTAGGAGATGACTGAATAAGAAAACTGATACCACTGCTTATCTGTTCAACAGCTAGTGGCGTTAGGAAACCTAGTAATTGAAAAAATGGATAGTACTGATATTTGAACCTCTTTTCTATAACCTTTGAAGTGTAAGTCTTTCGGGGAATAAATTGCTTTTTTGTAACAAGAACAATGTCAGATCTCATATTTAGGTACCATGAACTTAATTCATTTTCAGGCAGAGAAACCCATGTTGTCTTGTTGGTAAAAAAACATTGCAAAATAGATTAAGCTTTACCCTGGAGAGATGATAACCTAATATAAATATCTGGAGGCTGATCTTTATTAGTTACTGAGCAAATATTGCCAAATAGGACAGGCGACCTTCAATGATGATTGATCTAGGGTAAGTCATCAACAGTCTTGTCTCCAGAGAGTAACTTTGGGGCATTTTGGAATTGCAAGGCTCTTCTTTCCTTATAGACGGGCATTGAAGCTAACGCTGAGTAAGAGTAAGTACATCTTACTTAGTGACAAAGACTAGAAGCAATATGCCTGCAGAGTAGTAGTGAAATCTCTCTCCATATTGATCTGAACTGCAAGGTGGTGGAGCTTCGCAGATGCCAAGCCCAGTCTGAAGTTTCACCTGAAGCAAAGTTGCGAGCCTGACAAGGATCATGATAAACTTGTCTGGGTCACAGAATGTCCATAAACATTCAAACTGAAGGGCCAATCAGTAAGTGCTTAAAACTAGTGCAATCTCTTTGTGGAAAGTGGTGAATAGTTTGTATAAACAGGAGAGAGAAAATCTGAAAATGCACTGTTAAAACACTGTTTAAAAAGTACACATGTTCTACTATATATCCAGAGCATTTTATGAGGTCAGCAATTTTAGCAATTGAAAGTTCCACATTGCAAGATGTTAATTATTGCTCTATCAGAATGCCTCACATACCATTGGCGACTAATCAAAGGCATCTCCAAAAAAGATACCTTTGACATGATCTGGTCTCCCCTTTTCTCTTTTATTGAACAAGAACAGGATATTTTAATGCCACCATCATCACAGACATATCTGTGGAGGGGATATATTGATTGAAAATGTATTGTATTGCAACTTGTATTGTAGCTTTTGAATAAATGTTTTTTAAAATAATAATAAATTGATTTTTTTAAAAAAAAGATGTTAATCATGGAAAGTTAATTAATGATTTTGTGCAAAGGAAATGTTAAAGAAAACACATATAAAGTTTATGAATATCTATGAGTGTTTTACAAAAATATCTGAATTTTCCTTTATTTTGTGCCTTTAAATAAAGTTCATTTGCAAATGAAGAGAAGCCTTTTCTTTTTACCTCTTTATATACACATATATCATTAATTGGAAACAAAAAGTACTGCTTAACAACATAATAGTAAAAATGATAATCCATGTTATTGACTTAGTTCAATCATATTTTTGGACAGTCATATTAATTAAGTGAATGAATAGGGTTCCCCAAAGCGGGCCGCAGCAGGGGACCCCTGGACCATAAATCTGCCCATATGCATTGTCAATGCAGATGCACTTCTGAATGCAAATCCACACCATCACAATACTCATCTGAACCCTAGTGAGCTGATCAAATACTGATGTCAATGAAGCTACACAGCTGAGCACCGGGTGCCACCAGCTATTATTCTTCACAAATAATTTGACCTGCATATGGACAGTGGCCTCTTGGTGTGCAGGGTTTATTTTGTCCCATTCTACCTTTTATCAGCTATTTTGATTGCCCTCCACCCATGGACCTTAGAAACACCTCAATGGAATTTAAAAAAGAAAGGCTTGGCATGTCCCTTTCCCCAAACAAGCATGCCAGTTTTTCTGGAAATGTGCATTTGCTAGGAAAGGTGTCAGGGTGATTATTTCAGTAGGAAATCTGAATCTGATGGAATTTTATGACTTTCCTTTTAGAAAACTGACGCATTTATGACATGAATCATTTTAGGTCATTGTAAAGGACTTGCCTGCTTCTTTTTGATGATGCATGTGTGTAAAATTGTGCCATAAATGACACTGACAGCATCATAGAGTCATATGGTATTGTTTTAAAATGGATTTGTGCTAGCAATATACAGCCCACTCACCAAAGCCATTGAGGAAAAGATGAACTTAGGAAGTCCGCCTCTTCCTCACAGTTATCACTGCTGCCCATTTCCTTGTTCTCTTCCAGTAACCATCACCAGTAGCAGGTGGCAGGGCAGCAAGCAGCACACATCTGACCCCCTGCCATCTGTGTCACTGCTGTGTCACCTTGTGTGGTGGTGAGATCAGCAAGGTGCAAGTGCACCGGTGGAGACAATCTGACACTCTGCTGGTGTGTTTGCACTGATCCAGACTCACTGGCATAAAGTAACCTAGAATGTCTATAGCTGGGCAGTGATAGGCAATTTATATGGAACATGGGTGACACTGTAGTCGAAACCACTGAGCCTCTTGGGCTTACTGATCAGAAGGTTGGCAGTTCGAATCCCTGTGATGGGGTGAGTTCCTGTTGCTCTGTCCCAGCTCCTGCTAACCTAGCAGATTGAAAGCATGCCAGTGCAAGTAGATAAATAGGTACCACTCCAATGGGAAGGTAAACAGCTTTTCCGTGCACTCTGGCATTCGTCACAGTCCTCTGTGCACCAGTAGTGGTTTAGTCATGCTGGCCACATGACCTGGAAAACTGTCTGTGGACAAACGCCGGCTCCCTCGGCCTGAAAGTGAGATGAGTGCCTCGAAGCCCCTATCATTCAGCCCGGACACTGAGGTCCAGCACCGAGGGCCTTCTGGTGGTTCCCTCGCTGCGAGAAGTGAGGTTACAGGGGAAAAGGCAAAGGGCCTTCTTGGTAGTGGCACCTGCCCTGTGGAATGCCCTCCCAGCAGATGTCAAGGCAATAAACAACTATTTTACTTTTAAAAGACAACTGAAGGCGGCCCTGTTTAGGGAAGTTTTTAATATCTGATGCTGTATTGTTTTTAATATTCAGTTGAAAGCCGCCCAGAGTGGCTGGGGAAACCCAGCCAGATGGGTGGGGTATAAATTATTATTATTATTATTATTGGCCTTTGACTGGAGTTAACCGTCCGGGGTCCTTTACCTTTACCTTTACCTAGGCAATTTATATTGTGCTTTAAATGTGCTTCTTCCTTGGGGACGTTTTGGAACTGACAACAATCAACCTTAGTTGCTGTTCCTACAACTGCTGTTGCTCCAGAGACAGTGGCTGGACTTCACAAGGCCCAGGAAGGGCTGTGATGTCATCAATCAGCTCTGATCAGATGCAAATAACCAGATGAAACAATATTTTTTTTACAAGAGGGGTACACTCATTCCCACTAAATGAAGAGGACTAAACAAACCCATAGAGGAGAAGGCTTTCAAGGACTCCTAGACATGATGGCTATGGCCTGCCTCCCCAGCTGGAGACAGCAATGTTTCTGAATACCAGTTGCTAGAAGCTGCAGGAGGGGAGAATATTCTTGTCTCAGGTCCTGCTTATGGGATTCCCACAGGCATTCGTGAGAACAGGATGCTATGTCATGGAATTCTACTCAGTATGATCTAGAGCAGTGTTTCCCAACCGGTGTTCCGCGGCACACTAGTGTGCCGTGAGATGTTGCCTGGTGTGCCGCGAGATGTTGCCTGGAGGGAGGCGGGCGAGGGCGTTTGCTTCCCGGAGGACTTGTGGGAAGCCGCCCCTTCCCTGGGCGACGCGCCGCCTCGCGACTCCGGAGTCAGTCCCGAGGGCTCTCGGAGGGACTCGCGAGCGACGGCGCGGCGGCTCCGGGGCGCGCTCAGCCGGGCCGCCGCGCGCCCCCGCGCAGCCCCTGCTGCAGCTGCCCGGCGTGGAGCGCGACGCGGAGCCGGCCGGGCTTGGAGGCGCCCAGGTAGGGCCGAGCCGGGCGGGGGCGGGGAGGTCTCGGTCTGCTGCGGGCGCAGGAGGGTGAGCGGAAGAGGGGGAGCCGTCGGGTCTCCTGGAAGGAAGCGAGGCGGCGGCTGAGGGGGATGCAGCCCCGTCCTCAGCAACAGGCGCTCCTCGAAGTGAGGCCACAAGTCGGGGCTCGGACAGGGCCTGGAAGCAGTGGCTCCGGCTCTTGGGAGCGGAGAAGGGGACTTCGAAAGCGGCCTGGAGGAGAAAAGCCCCGATGCAGCGAGAGCGGGGAGCGTGCTGCCTTGTCCAGGCCTCCTCGCTTTGTGCCGTCCGCTGCCGGGAGCAGGACACGGGGGCTCCTCGTTCGCATGCTTTCCCGGGTGATCGGTGAGGGTTAGGGTTAGGGTTAGGGTCCCTCAGTCCCTCGCTTTGCTGCCTCCTCCCCCCCCACCCCCAAAGCTTGGAGGTTCCCCGGCAAGGGGGAGGGAAAAAAATTGAAAGTTACACTTTCGTGCGTCCCTCCCGGCGTGACGCTGCGCGCTGACGTCACGGGGCTGTAATGGTGGTGTGCCTCGAGATTTTTTTCATCAAACAAGTGTGCCTTTGCCCAAAAAAGGTTGGGAAACACTGATCTAGAGCAGAACTCTGACGTAGTTAGCAGAGTAAAAACTTAAACACGCTGCAGGATTCCCCCAAAATTGTTCAGAGGCAATTGTATTTCGTTCAGCAGAGCTTTACTGCTAATGAAGGCAAATGAGCATGATGGTCACAAATCCAATACATTCAGGATTGGCACTGTCCATAGGAAATCCAGTTGCCGCAGATTTTACTTAAACCTTAACACTAAGCATACTATGTACAAAACGCTGCACCAGAAGGAAAAGAAATAGAAAGAGAAAGTGAAACCCAAGCTCCTTCTGGCCTTACTTTCATAGTCAGCATGACCTTGATGGAAGAGATAACAGAACCACTTTAAGCCAGTTGTATTCATCTTCTCTGAAGGTGTAACCCAAACATCATGAACCTTCTGCTTGTTTCTTTCACACAGAGAAGCTTTCAGAACCCTCTAGAACTAATTAGAATAGGAAACATCTCTACACATCAGATCAATACTTTCTTTACTAAGAAATGCAAACTGACATGCTAGACTAGATGGGCTGTTGGCTTGAGCCAACATCTCTTCCTATGTCCTTAAATTATTGAACCCTGGATTCCCTGTTTAATATAAATCAGTGTGGGGAACCAGCTGCCCATTGGCTGGATGAAACCCAAGGGGGTTTCACCATCCAACCCACAGCATTCCCTCCTCACTTTGTGTCCCTGCACAGGTTTCCAGCTTGACATGATATCCTATTGGTACAGGGAGCCCATGCAGATGTATAATTTTCTCTTATTCCCTGGTAAATTGCTTGGTAGCAAGTGTGGGACAATAGAAATTTCCAGTCACTTCCAGAAGGGCTTGTGCCTGGACATACAAATGCCAGGAGCATACAACAGTTGAACAACCAGCATGAAGTTGGTGCCAACATTACATTACCGGTGTGTGTGTGGAACCTGTCACAAATGGATAAGATTCTTTTACTGAGTACTCCATGAAATCTCATAAATATCAAGCTCATTCTAAAATCAGTGGGTAGCTCGCACATCACTATTCCAATGAACTTCTGGTGTTCATGTGTTTTCTTGATGAAATATATTGGTGTGTTTCTTGACCTAAAGGTATCCCTGTTACCTATTTAACAGTACAATCCTCACCATGTATACTCAGAAGAAAGTCCTATTGAATTCAATGGGACTTATGCTCAGGTGAGTGGGGTTAGGCTTAACAGTTTAACATCTAGTAGCAGGTATGCAGAACCTGTGAGTATGCAGAACTTCTGTTAGTTCCAGCCAGCAGCATGGTGGTAGCTGTAGTTAGCAACCTCTGGAGGGCCACATGTCCCCCCCCCTGTTTTACAGGATTATTTACCCTGGGGTTAAATCAGGGATTTTGTTTGTTTGTTTTTAAAATAAAATTGCTCTTGTTTTTATCTTCTTTTAAGCCTCTGATGAAACCCTTAATCGCGGGGGAAAAAATCAAGGTTGAAATGAATTAAAGGGTTGTTATCTTTGGGTGAATGATAGCATAAAAACGCCTTAGTAATTGTTTTGTGCATTATGAACTAATGCTACCCTTGCTCGATATTTCACATGTAAGAGGCTGAATCATCTAACATCCATAAGTAGCCCCTCTGTGTGCTAAGCTTAATTGACTGAGTGCCATTATCATAACTGGATTATCATTGGCTCAGTGATATTTTTTGAAGCAGCAGCTATATAAATACCCTGCCATCTTTTCAAACCATCCAACACTCTAGACATTAGCCCTTTAGGGCTATGGCTAGTGACAAATTTCCCATCTGAATTGTCCCTAAATTTTGGGATTTCAAAGTACGGGACATTCACTTCTTTGCAAAGCAAAACTAATAAGTGATTCACTGCTTTTCCATTTTTAATTCTCCATTAAAACACAGAACCGAAAGGAATCATGATGCAGTATTGCATGATAGCATTCACATTGTTTAAACCACAGTGCAAAAACGAATTCTCATTGTATTGCCTAATTCTATAAAGATTATTATTTGCCCCCCTTCATCAATCTGCATATGTGTGCATCAGTAACCCATAAGTTTCAAGCAAACTGCATCAAATTGCACACATTCCAGTTCTGAAATTAATCTTCATAGTTCTCTGAGTGAAACTCGAAGGCAGTTAGAGTGGACCATGAGGCAGGTAATAAGAAACAGAATGATAATTCCTTTCTTAATGCTCTGCATTATATATCTCTGCAGAGCTTGCAACCCTTTTTCTTTTCTAGAATTTTGTGACCTATAAGTGCAGATATATGTGTTCTCTCTAGTGCTCAAAATGCACTACGGTACTTTTCAAGCTGAGCTTTAACCATCTTTTTGGGTGGACGTAAATGAGTCTGGCCTGACCATCCCACTTCCTTCATCATCCCACTTCGGTTTCCCCCCATTTAGGGCTCAGGTTCCTTGACCACTTTGTCCAAAGCTATAGTCAGAGTAAAGTAAAGGGGGAAGGCAAAAATCAGAATGTAGGGCTAGGTATTCCCTTCATAAAATAGTACCATTTGCTACAAAATATATTCTACTGAAAAATAAAGTGTGGGTGCCTGATTGATTTTTTAGGCTGTTGATTTGGTTACTTCAAGATGAGGTCATGTTGAAATTGTTAATTGGCCCTTGGGTAAATTCACACGACAGCTTTGCCCACTGAGGAGTGGTTTTTAAGAGAAACTTTGTGCCTATTACTTAACCCTTGTTTCATGAACGGTTCAATGTGTGTTTAGAACACAGACCAGCATGACTTTGGCAGGCACGATCTTTGAAGCTTCCCAGTCTTCTATGGGCAAGGCTCTGAATGCAGCCAATCAATTCACAAGGCCAGGATGGCAAGTGGATTTCCCTCACCCGTGATGGCAACTTTCACCATATTGAGGCAAACCAGTTGTGTGAATCCACACCCCGCCCCCTGCTGCAAAAATATTCCTTGGGATTTTGTTTCATCCAAGAACAATCAAAAGGAGATAATTTTTACAACAATTCCAATAATAATAATAATAATAGTTGCAGAGACAAAAATAAAAGGAAAGAGGAATTTCTGGGCAATCTTTCAAAAACTTTATTTTACATATAGGATGTGGAGCATTAATACCAGTGATGTGTTTTCCCCTGAGAAGGAAAAAGTGCAACTTTCCCCCCTTTTAAAAGAGTTTTTTCCTCCCCTCCCCTCCCCTTTTCTTGTTCCTTTCATTTATGGTGCCCTAGACAGCATACACATATAGCCTGCAGTTCTGGAATGCCAGCCTGGCACTCGAACACAAAGCAGAGCCAGCAGTGGTATAATCTACTAATGGCTTCTTTTCATTTCAGCCCTCCCTGAGAGACTCAGTGGCAGATTGTAGACTCAATTACTCTCATGTCAGGTGATTATCCTAGGTCTTAATGTAATCTTCCATTCACACATACCATATTTCAATTACGGCAGCTATGAAACAAGCTGTGTATTCAAATCACCAATCACCTTATCACTGCTGAACAATGTCAACTGTAAAAAACGCCAGCTGAAGGCAATTACACATGTGTTGAGAACCGATTATGATTACTCTCTGTGGTATTTGTGATGAGCTGGGGAATGTTCTGAAAATTTAATTTAATGACAATATGCTTGCTGTACAATCCATAATACCTCCTGAATCCAGCATGGGGCTATTAAAACTGATAGGAGCATATTATCACCGAACTGAAAAGCTGGGCTGGGATGGTAGCTGGATGTCTCTACAGGGAATGGTAGGTAATTTCTCCACATATTTCTAACGGCTGAGGCAGACAGCTTCCAATTCCAGCTGCATTTTGAAGGTGGTCCTTTCCCTCCCCCCTCCACCAGAGCAGAGTTAAGGTGTTTCACCACAGCCATTTGAGAGGAAAACACAGAGGCTGGGGGAATGTAAGGTTGGGAATGGCATTGTGTCGGTTCGCTCCAAGGCACCAAGAGTGCTTTTCATTGTGGCACTTTCTCGACCTCAATAAATGTCATTCCCGCCCCCCTCCTCCCTGACGTCTCAACACAAAAAAACAGTTTAACCAAAGGAGTAACAGATTGTTTTCTGGAAGGAAACTTTTGCCACCTTCCTCACTCTATAAGCACTGGTCTGTCTGAGCTCTATTGAGACCACTTTGTGTAGTGTAGCCCCCCCCCCCAAAAAAAACCATCCTCCCCAAAGAGTTCCCTTACCACTGTTGTAGCCTAATAGAGACATCCAGACATTTCTGGGAGCCCAAGGCAAAGTTAAATGAGGAGGAGCTAGATCAACGAATCCAAATTTTCTTAACTAAACTCTATTCATTTCTTGGTTTGCTTATTAAATGACTAGCCTGCTTCCCCACCAAAATATGTAAAGTAGGTCTATGTACATAAGCATTTCCCTTTCTGGAATGACTCCCCACGCCCACAAGTTATGTAAAGCTTATTGAACCCTTAAAATAAAATGCTAAAATGGCAAAATAGGCACAAAAGAGACTAGTAAGACCCTCACTGTACTTATTCATCCACAAAGTACAGTGTCCACTCTTCTAAAATAAGTTTGTGTGTGTGTGTGTGTGTGTTATGAGAAGAAACAGAGAGAGATAATTTATTTAAATATTAGAAATACTAAGCTGGCTTTGCTCAGAATACATTTGCCCTAATTCCTTAGGCAAGGGCAGGTTGCCCAATGGCTATAGTTATACAGTTAAGCTACTTCCAGCCCCATAGTCACCCCCCTCTGCTGATTTTAATTTACGTTTTAAATAAAAATGTTCCAGCCCAGTTCAACCCCAGCTTATGTGTCTGCCTCTTTATTTGCCTGTCAGGATGCAATACATTTTGTGGCTGCTATGCAGCTATCTCAAACAGGAAAAATAAGGCTGTTGCCTGCTTGTTTTCTTTTTAAAAAGGGTCACATTTATTTATTTATTTATTTATTATTTTATTTTATTTATTATTTTATAAGCTGCCCTTCATTTAAGGATCACAGTGCAGTTTACACACACACATATATATATTTAAAGAAAGCTCTTTCTTCCCCTTTCTAACAGCACATTCCAATGGAAAGTTCTGCCAATCTGCAAATGCTGTTCTTCCTCTGTCTCCTGCTGTCTTCCACAGGAAAATCTGTCCTATCAACTCTCAGCAATGTCACATGGGTCTGCTGCTGATATATTTATTTGGTTAAATGATCAAGAAGCACATATCTTCTTGTCTCTTCCTTCAAACAGATGGCTAGTTTCATAGGAAGATTTTACATACAGAAGCATACATTCTCCCTATGGCTAATCTGCTGAAACAGTGTGAAGTGAACCTGATTAAAAAGAAGAAGAAGAAGAAGAGGGGCAATGTGGGAGAGGTGCTAAGCCTATTTGTTGATCTCAATTGGTGAGATTTTAGATTAAGCATGTAATTCATTTCAGAGAACCCACAATCTTCTCCACATAGACCAGACACAAAGATCCCTTGTTTGCAGTAAGGCTGTGTCTGCTAAAATTATGCCAAGGAAAAGTGTTGTGAGTAGTTTGGCTTTGATTGTATTATCCTCCTTTCAAGGGCCTCTTTGAAAATCCACTAACCTTGAAACAAAGCCTATCATCTCTTGGTGCTCAAATGATTGACTGAATTCAACTTGAAATTTGCAATGCCAGCTACCTGGATGAACAAGCGGATTATTCTTTTCATAGATATAAACTAAAGAGATTTGCTTCTCTCTGTAGTTCCATTTCATATAAAGCACATTTATTTTCTAACAGGTTTCACTCTTTCAATGGGTCAAACCATTCTGGTAATTTGACCTTTATGTGTATAGGAAATTTATAGTTGATTTATTACTTTAAAAGGTATGTGTTTAAAGGGTCCTGTCTTCTATACAAGCATTTTACACCTTGAAATTGAATCGCTTCCATACAGCTCACCACCTGAATGTTGCTGACTTTAGATATAACCTGTTATCAGATTTCTGTATAGTATGACCCTTTGAGCAGCTATAGTGATGGTTACTCATAGCGGTGGTAATTCTTTCATATTTTTTTTCGGTGCTCAAATTACAGAGGAAATCCACAAGTCCCACCCCCTGCCTGATCCCCACAAATTTAGCCCCTCTCACTGGCCCTCAAAGGCCACACAGCTTCTTGTCCCACAGGATGCGCTGCAAGTTAGTCATATAGAAGCTATGTTCTTACTTCAAACAAATCCCACTGAGACAAGAGTGCCAGCTTGCCCTGCGACTGTGGTTGCCTGGGGCCATGAGTGCTATGCTGAATGCATGGCCCTGATGCCAAAATGGCTGCCCAGCTCCTTCATGGGGAATTTTGTGGAAGCCGGCACCTATGCACTGAGATGCACTCTTAGGATTGGGACAACAAAGTATCCATTCTCAAGTGTGAGGGGAGAAGGCCTTCTTCTACCTGCTTTGCCCCACCCTCCAGTCTCTGCTTCTCAATTTGTATTGTATTATTTTATGCACTGTGGCTTGCCATTGTTTTATTGATTGTAGTTTCGAAATTATATATTGTAATTGTTAAGAGTGGGTTTCTGTTTAATTTTTATATGCTGGTATTATTATTCTAAGAATATTATTATTCTTAGTGATGTATGGAAGTGGGAAGTGAGAGCTGGACCATAAAGAAGGCTGATCATAAAGAAGACCATAAAGAGGGCCTTCTCAGTAGTGGCGCCCACCCTGTGGAACGCCCTCCCATCAGATGTCAAAGAGATCAACAATTACCTGACATTCAGAAGACATCTTAAGGCAGCCCTGTTCAGGGAAGTTTTTAATGTGTGATTTTAGTGTATTTTTTGTTTCTGTGGAAGCCGCCCAGAGTGGCTGGGGAAACCCAGACAGATGGGCGGGGTACAAATAATAAATTATTATTATTATTATTATTATTATTATTATTATTATTTATTATCACCGAAGAATTGATGCTTTTGAATTATGGTGCTGGAGGAGACTCTTGAGAGTCCCATGGACTGCAAGAAGATCAAACCTATCCATTCTGAAGGAAATCAGCCCTGAGTGCTCACTGGAAGGACAGATCCTGAAGCTGAGGCTCCAATACTTTGGCCACCTCATGAGAAGAGAAGACTCCCTGGAAAAGACCCTGATGCTGGGAAAGATGGAGGACACAAGGAGAAGGGGACGACAGAGGACGAGATGGTTGGACAGTGTTCTCGAAGCTACCAGCATGAGTTTGAAATTACAAAGAAAAAACAAAGCAGAAAAAGAAAATAGAAAAAACAAAGAAAAAACAAACCACCTCAAACAATACAACTTCAAAAAACAAAAATACTCCGCAAACAAACAAAAAAATCCATCATTCTCAAATCCTCAACTCTCATTACCTTCTTTCTTTGACCTCCTCCTCCTCCCTTTTTTTGTATCCTGGTTAATAATTATGCAGCAAATCCTTTCCATATTTCATAGTATTCTGTCATTACGTTACCTTAATCTATTTTCATTTTATAGAGAACCTTAAAAACTTAAAACTTAAATCTTATTTTTACCGACTTCTCACAACCATAATATTCTTACCTAATTCTTTAAACATTTTTACTAGAGCCAAATAATTTCGTTCCAACATTTTTCTAACATTCATCAATTTTATAAAACAATCTTGATAATAAAAAGAGAAATAAAAACAATCCAATCTTCATCCAGCGTCCCTTCCTCCTGGTCCCGGGTTTTGTCAGTCCTTTTTATCCCATTGATCTAGCGCATTAACCTGGCAACCTTATATCCGAGGCCCTTAAATCTCTTCCATGTCCCTTCCGCAGCTCTTCTTCATATTCTCCTTTCACTCGTGGGAACTCCAGCTTGGTGATGTTTTTGACCCTTTTCAACAAATCAGCCCCTTTTCCATAGCCCAGACTCAAGTCCATGTGGTATTTAAGAAGATGTTTCAGAATCCCTCCGAAATTGAGAGCCCCCACAGCTCCAAGCATCTCACCATTGCCAGACTCGGAAAGTCCAAACATCCTTGCATAGGGGGGTCTATTCAACCCCCCATATCCAGACCAGTCCAAACTTTATCTTTCCAAATCTGGCTTTTTCCAAGTTCATTTGTCAAATCCAAAAGCTCTTGTTCAGGCAGGGCCGCAGCTCCCTCCATCTCTGGCGCCCAAGAATCAGCAACATCCTCTTCTCTCATCTGCTCTGTCAGGACACACTCCTGATCTAATTCCTGGGTGGGCTCCACATAGTTTCCCACTGCCTGTTCAAAAATTCTGGCCGCATTGGTCATCAAATCCATCTTCTCACTTAACTGTTCCAGTAGGGCACTTGTTTTACAGAGAGCACACAACAGAGCCTCTGAATACATTGTCCTACAAGGTCACAAGTCCATTCCCACGGTTGTAATCTGAGACAGCTGCAAGCTCCCTGGAATTAGTTACAGTTTCACAGTCTCCCTCTAGGGGGAGAACTTCTATTTGTTCTTGCAACAAAGTATCCTTTTTGAGATATTTTGTCAAAATTTGTTCCTTTAAAGTGCGAAAGGAAACAATGGAATCACTATGTTTCTCTTCCTTTAACTATCTGTCAAAAATGTTTGTCTCTGGTCAATGAGCTTCAAAACGTCAGTCCTGACACCCTGCTCCAGGATCAGGACGGTGGAAAGTTACTTTACTTTAAACTCACTTCTGCAGGTTTAAACAGTCCAAAAAAGATCCCCCTTCTTCTCCTGCTGCCGAAGGGGGGTTCAACAATTTTAAATGATGAAAGCCAATCCTTTAGAAGCGATTTTCTGAGCTCTAGTTTACGTTGTCTTTGCTTTACTCTGTCTACAAAGAAACGGAAGGCTGACTTCCTGTTTAGACCTTCCCGTTTCAGTACCAAATTAAAGTAAATTTTTAAGTCCAATTCCTTTCTTCTCGCAAGTCCTTATTTAAAGTCCGATTGTTCAAAGTTTAAGTACTCACGGGTGCTTATTTTAGAAGCCAAATTGTCCCAGGAAAAAGGCAGCGCTCTCCGGAAACGGCTGTGCGGCTTCGCTCCATGGAAATAGCAGTTGACTCACAGCACCGCGCCACTTCCCCCTCTTCACTTCGGAGCCCGTTAGTGGGTTCCTTTGCGGGTTAGGGGGGCGCTAAGGGTGCCCGCCGAGTCCCATGGTCACAGGCTTCATCCGCCTGTGATTTTTAGCTGGGTCCCCGCTTTGCTGTAGCGGAAAAGACCCGTTTCACGCAGAGCTAGTCCCTCCAGTTCAGAGGGAGTCCGCCATTGCCGATGGCGCCACCCCGGAAGTCTATAAAAAACACACACACAAAAAAAACCCCAATATAGTCCAGCCCACCACATGGTCCGAGGGACAGTGGACAGTTTTTCCAGGACAGTTGAGGGGTATTCATTCATATATCTTGCATGATAGTACCTAATACAAATTGCTACCTTATGTTTGTTGAAAATAATTTCTTTATGGAACGGATAGCCAAGTGAGGCCCTCCAGACATTTTGCCCTTCCCAACTCTCTCTCACCACAGCTAGCATGGCCAATTGTCAGGGATGATGGGAGCTGTTGTCCAAAATATCTATAGGGCAGCACACTGGTTGCCCCTGATCTATGGAGTCAGACTTAAAATGGGTGGAGGCAAGTCATGAGTCTCTTCTAATAGTCTCTCTGCCCCCTTCACAGTCACAAACCCAAGCCCCAGCCATTGCTCTATCTGAACTACATTTATCCTTTCACCCAGTGATATGACCTCACACATATATAACTCTTAACAAGGGAAAGAGAGGGAGAGAGTAAGCGATCTGATTACAGAGTGTGCTACTTTTATGGCCCACGGGGTCACTGTTAATTTTGGCCATAGGTCATACGGGATAAAGTTCCTTATGAGCCAGGAGCTTCTTAATTAAATGGCAAGCCACTAGCATGGTTGTGATATCTCTGACGACTTATTACTCATTGTGGATAATGCCCTTTTCCCTCGAATGTTGTAGAAATGCAATTCTTCCTGCATGGCTTCCCATTGTTTATTCTCCTAAAACTTACAGAGCAAGCATTTTCCAGAGATCTTAGCCATTGCTAGAAAGATGATATTTGCATTTAAGCAGGAATAAAGAAACCGTCAAAGCATTATCTGTACGCACACACACACATAAACGTTTTGAAGGAAGGGAAATGGGTGGCTTTTTCAGTGGGCGGGTGCTGCAACATCTATCCCATCGCAACTGTACACAAGTTTTGCGAGAACTTCAGGTTAAGTTTATCAATCCTGGCATTGTAAAAAGTGAATGAATTGGCATGACCTGTAGAAAACACAGGAAACACTCGAAATTTCTTTAGCCAGCTGTATATCAAGCATACAGTGAAAAAAGCCAGGGGAAGGAGAGTCGAAAAGGAAGGGCAAAAGGCGAAATGGTTTGTGTCCATTTAAGAAAAAATCAATAATAGTATAAAATTGATTTAGTGCTTGTCATAAAACATAAGTAAGTGCTGGAAAATAGAGAAAATTGAGTCTCAATTTAATCTGCACAAAAGCCACACTGTACTGATGAAGTGATCTGAGGAGAGCGCTACATAAAACCTAAAGACAGATACTTAATTGTCATATTAAAGACTCTCTTTTCTGCCTGCTGGAGTCAAGGGCTAGAACCCATTAATCATGTGGATAAGGGGCATTGAAATCAAATCTCAATTAAAATCTGTTCAATAATGTCTCTAATATGTTTTTCAAGCATTAATTTTTTCCCATCGATTCTACACCCCATAAATCAGATCTGTTGCAGTGCATGTAATAGTTTATGGAGGAGAGGATTATGGTTTTATGAAGTTAATGCAGCAGAACCATTTAATTTACACAGGCTAAAGTTTTATGTCTGTTGCTCATTTCTATTATTTTCTTCGGGTGAAAATTCTTTGGGCTATAAAATGAAGTTTTTTATTATTCTAAACTGTTGTATGCATGTCTGGCTCAGATTCTATGGGTGACTGCAGAGAAAAATACACTCTTGCTTTCCAGGGGAAAGTTTTTCAGAGGAGACTTGCCTCCAGTGTTTAATTCGTTTAAATTAAAATTCAGGAGGACCCAAGCAGTCACCCCTGTCCCCTATGAATGCTCATGAATCCCTGAGGAGTATAGCAGTATGGGAATTTCTTGGACAAAAACCATCTGCACATACTGAAATATACTCTTGCTGCTGTTGTGTTTGTACTGCAACCAGCCTCTCCACAGCCTTGTGCCCCTCTCTGCTGCCCCTGAGCAGCACTGAGCCACCTCCAGGAATCTAGCTTAGGAGCACCAGCCCACCTGGTGAGTCAGTTCTGGTTGAAGTGAATAGCTTTCCTGTCTTGCAGAATATCTCTGAGAGCAGATGAGGAGAGGGTGGTGCTTTTGACCAACATTGGAACCCGGCATCCAAAATTTGACTAATAGAACGGCAGCATCGGTCCCTGAAGTTAGCCCAGATAGCAGAGTGCCTTTTTGTGCAAGCTTGAAAAAGTTAGGTTTCAGCCTTAGCCTCGTCACCATAGTCCAATGTCAGTCACTGCAATACTAAATCAATAACTAGGACCATGTAGCAATGGCACAGAGAGCCAGTGTGGTGTAGTGGTTAAGAGCGGTAGACTCGTAATCTGGTGAACCGGGTTCGCGTCTCCGCTCCTCCACATGCAGCTGCTGGGTGACCTTGGGCCAGTCACACTTCTTTGAAGTCTCTCAGTTTCACTCACCTCACAGAGTGTTTGTTTTGGGAGAAGAAGGGAAAGGAGAATGTTAGCCGCTTTGAGACTCCTTCGGGTAGTGATAAAGCGGGATATCAAATCCAAACTCTTCCCAGATGACTTTCCCCGTTGAAAATGTCTCCCCAATTCTTTCCAGCAGTTTGTTGTTGTTTTGCGTGTTTCAGTTTTGCAGGGTGGTGGAGGAGGAAGTTTTTTAGCCATTTATGTCATGGAAGGTGTGGCAAAGAGATGATGCTCCCCCCCCCCAAAAAAAAAAACAACAACCACCAGATCAGTTTCCCTAACAAATACCCAAGCAGGCTACTCCATGAGTCCAAGCTGAGTCCCTTTACAGCTTCTATTGTCCCCTTTCAAATTGGCCTTCTTTGGATCAACAGCTCCCGGAGAACAAATGCTCACACCCTGAATTAGCTTTGTTTAGTCTCCCTGCACCCCCACCCCAGTGATTATGTGACGTTACGCTTACAGAACATTTTTTTTGAGTTCTTTTTGATGTTCTTTTGAGGGCGAACGATCACCTGTAGGCCAACAAAATGTGACTTTAGGGACTTTAAACTGAGATCCTTCATTTCTGGTACAAGGAATAGGGTGGAGAGACCTGATTGCTTGGCCATTGTTTAAGCGCCCTGGGTAGTTTGAACTTTGAAAGGTCAGGTTCCTTTAAAGTCCTTTTTGGAAACAAAAAGGTGGCAATAGCTGAGGTGATCCAGGCCACGGTTTTCCAACCGCTTCCTCCAGAGTGCCCTTAAATCTCATTGAAGTCAAGGGTATTAGCCTTGAACTACTCCAAAGTAAGTGGCTCGAGTGCCGCAGCCTAAATGGCAGAGCCTTAATTAGATGCAAGCTGATTGCTGGAGACCCTTTTTATGACAATGCAAGCCTGAATGGCACACATTTAAAAGCTCCAGCAGCTCGTTTCCCTCCCTCCCCCTCCCCACATGCAAAGAGCTCAAGTCCCATGAGTGAGCCAATTATAAATCATAGCGTAGGTGAACTCATTCTCTCCCATTCACTGGAGTGGATTCAATGTCATTAATGTTTCTACAACTGATATCTTTGAAAGGAATAAGGCAGCTTTTCATATCTCATTAACATTACAGAGGAGAACTGAAAATTAATTCGATGACGGATCACATCTACGTCTACGGGAGCCAGTTCATTTTAATAAGTTCTTCCAGAAAAATCAAACCATATCTTCCACCGAAAGGGCTTGCTAATCCTCCGTGGTGTCTTGCATTGACCTCATTGGCAAACACTTGCTATTGGCTGACGTTCCACCACTGTTAGGCTTAAATCAGCGGGTGTGAAATTTTAGCTGAGAGCAAACTGTGCCAAAATCCATCCTTAGAGCTCTCTCAACCTTTCATCACCCAAATGTTGAAGAGCGGCACCAAAAAAACCAGCAGACTGTGGTTTGCATCGCAGAGCAGGGGAGGCAGAGGTTTAGATTGGTACAAAATGGGCTTGATTTACAGGGAGCCATGCCGCAAAGGAAAGATTATTTTTTTTCCAGATCACTTTGCAGTTCCACGTGCAATAAAAGACCATTTAAGCTTAGCTAGAAGTGACTTCTAAAACAAAACGAAAATCCAGATTGTAGACTAGGATCATATAAATCTGTGGCCTTTTTATTTAAATGTTGGAAGAGCCAATGATATTTTTGGAGAGCAGCCATGCTAGTGAATACTATAGTAATTCCAAGAAGGAACATATGTTCTATTATATCAATATTTTCATAAATCAGAGTAGACCTGAGTATTTGTACACATTGGCGTCTGAGAGGAAAGATGGCGTGAGAAAGCAAGGTGATAAATTTATAGGACGACTAATACTGGATGTGTGGGTATTCAGAGTAAAAAGATTTTTTTTAAAATTAAAAACTGCATAGTCTCCACTTTCTAAGTCTGAATGAATTGTGGCTGTGCCACACGCAAAGGAACCTGGCTGCAAATATTTCCTCACTTAGTTCCATGGTGGTTTGGAGAAGCAGGTCTCTGTTAGAGTTCTCTACAAATGGCCTCTAAAAATTATCCACCCTCCCAAAGTACATAATGTAGGGAGAATCCTGCTGAATCAAGCCCAAAGCCCCTCTGGGTCTGACATTTTGTTCTCACAGCGGCCAATGAGATGTCCATGGGAAGTCTGCAAGCTTAACCTGGATGCAGCTTCCTGAATCTGATTGGAGTATTAGCAGTAGATGAAGGGCAACTGCTGTTGCCCACAGCTGGTATTAGCCTCAAATGGGGAAATACAAGTGTTCAGGAAATAATGAGACAAAATTTTATTTCTGCATGGGCTTTTGGAAGCTCCACAGTATAGAACATCAATGAAAGAGCATTACAGACCACAAAATGCAATAACTGCCCATCTTTCACAAATATGGAAATCCAGTGCGGTGTAGTGGTTTGGCTAGGGAGACCAGGCTTCAAGTCCCTGCTCAGTCATGAAACTAACTGGGTGACCATTGTCTATTAACCTAATGTACCTCAGGGAGAACTGTGTGCACCACCTTAAGCTCCTTAGAAGATAGGTGGGATATAAATGTAAAAAAGAGAAGAAGTGATTATTCTCTCTAAAAGAGCAGAGTGCTCAGAAAATGTGGAGTGAACTCCAATGGCCTATAGAGCTGCCATCATGTACTGCAGCATGTAATGACTGCTAAATGTGCAGATGTGTCCATCCAAGATAAACAGAAAAGGGGAATTCACCATAATCCTTGAACTGCTTGCTTCATGTGATACATCCCCTAGTTTTGTTTTATTTTATAGGAAGGGTTTATCAAGATAAAAATACCCTACAAATCTAGGGGGGGGAAGAATCTATTTCTTGCAAAGCAGACTATAAAACAGATTTCCCCCTTGCCCTCCCCCCCTTTCTTTTATTTTTGGAGCCTCATCTTTTTATTATAGTGCTTCCCTTTTTTGCAGGACTCAGCTCGGCTCCACTCCCTGCTACAATATCTCAGCTTGTTCTATTTGACGGCTGTTCCCTTGTCATCACTCATTTTCAGTGGGCAAGAGGGAGCAATTGCTGGGCATCAAATCATCATCAAGTAAACCAGCCTTGACACTAGTTAAAAAGAGAGATGGATGGTCAGTTGACTTCAATGGAAAATGTTCTCCTAAGTATCTTAGCAAGGTCCCTTGATACTGGTCTAGCGCTTTTTTTATGGGGGCAGTGCAATCGCCCATATTTCTTCTCAGTCATCTTTTGATGACAGATTTTCACAGGGG
Organism: Podarcis liolepis; assembly: GCF_965112155.1. Taxonomy (NCBI): domain Eukaryota; kingdom Metazoa; phylum Chordata; class Lepidosauria; order Squamata; family Lacertidae; genus Podarcis; species Podarcis liolepis. The sequence goes on along the minus strand of NC_139560.1, from coordinate 56,539,449 downwards.
ATGAACCCAAAAGTGCTAGGAAGAACGGGGAGAAATAAAAAAAGGGAAGAAGCAGCAGCTTCCTTGCACTGGTATACTCCAGTTTCTTATAACTAGCAAGACAAACAATGCTTTGAGGGTGTAAGTTCAGGATTTCTACATTTCAGCAATTATTCCTCTTTAATGCTATGTGCATTTCATTTTGAAATCTGGAACATTTTCTTAAAAAAAGAATTAAATATATTGAAATTGAAACTCAATTGTCTTGGTCCAGAAGATCTCAGGCTAGGCAGGAGTTTCAGGGCTGCACATACAAATGTTTCAATCTTCCTTCGTGCATTGTCATATTGTATTGTGATGGTCATTGGCTATAAGCAATAAATTGATTGATTGATTGATTGATTGATGTTCTTTGTGCACTGAATGCTCAAGAAAGTTCTATAACATTGCCATGAATTGGATACACCGTAGTAGTTTGGGTTTCAGTGTGCACAGTGATGTTTCTGTAGAGTTCCAAGACTCAGCTTTGAGGATTTCCCCCACAATTCACTTAGCAAGCTTGATATTTTCCATAGTCTTGGATACTGAATCAGAAAACAGACCATCTGTTAAAATTGCAGATGGTGTTAAATAGAGCCCTGTCTCTAACAATACCATTTTCTAGCAGTTCAAGGCTGCAATCTTGTGCAAGTTTACTTGGGAGTAAGCACTGCTGAGCATAGAGAGACCTACATCTGAATAACACGGTGAACCAAATATTCCATACTCTCAGAGAGGCAGGCTTAGAGGGCAAAGTGGATAGCCACATGCCACAATACATAACACGACAGTGGTCCATAGAGCTCTATGACCCCAACAAAACCCATCTATGGCTGGTTAATGAGTCTTGCCAGCACTTAAGACTGTCCCAGACTGTCGTAATCAGGATGAAGGCTCTTTTGTCTCACTCTGACTTAGGATATCTCGTAGGCCATGTCTACATGAATTGAAAATGTGCTATTGAATCATCTGTGGCATTGCAGAGGTTTCTAGAGTTCACAGGCAGCCCAACCAGAATAAAACTGCTTCTGCATGGCTCCACTCCACACTGTGGTATAATATATGTGGGCGTTACATCATGGGGTTGCTCAAGCTGTATGTGGCAGCTTCCAAGTAACCAAGGTTGGAGCATCAGCATAACCTGGACAATCCACACCATGGCTTCCCCCAAGTCACTAATGCAATGTACAGTACAGCTTAGTCACAAGAGTTACATAATGGCCAGCTACATTGCAGAGATAATGTGTGAATGCAGCCTCAGTTCACACACTGCTTCTGATACAGCAAACCCACCCTAAATATCTTTTTTAGTCTACCTGTGTGGGTGAGCCAACACTGGCAATCATTTATTGCACAATGTAGCAAACTCTCAGCGCCATCACACTGTAAATGCATGGAATCTAAGGTAGATATGTTGCAGAGACATTTAATATCCTTTACTGGGGATGCTAGAATGTTCTTAGTCAAGCTGCGGTGACATGATGGTACTTCCCTGCACGAGAAGCTTGGGAGATAATTTCACATTGCCTCCAACTGTGGCGGCAGAGCACAGCCATCATGGCTAGTAGCCTTTGATGGCTCTCTCCTCCATGAATTGTCTAATCCTTTTTTAAAGCCATCTAGATTGGTGGCCATTCCTGCCTCCTGTGGCAGTGAGTTCCATAGTTTAAATAAGTGGTGCATGAAGAAGTACTTTCTTTTATCTGCCCTGAATTTTCCAACATTCAGCTTCATTGGATTCCCATGAGTTCTGGTGTTAGAAGGCAGGGAGGGTGAACTTTTCTCTATCCACTTCCTTCATGCCGTATGTAATTTTATAAACTTCTGTCATGTCACTTCTTACTTGCCTGTTCTCTAAGCTAAAAAGTCTCAAACATGGCAACCTTTCCTCCTGGGAGAGTTTTGGTTTGGATGTATGAATCAGCCCTAAGACCTGTCCTTTTAAACTGAGCGGAATAGTGCAATCCACAGCTATAGAACGCAGTAGTCCTAACAGTAATCACAATACCAGCCACAAATAATAGTCGCTGAAAGTCTGCCTATTCAGGTCCAGTGGGCGATGATCAACATTGTAACCTGGAGGTGAGTTATCCTCACTGTGTTAAGCAGCATGGTGAAAAACATTACACAAAGTACTTTGAGTTCAAAAGCTGAGGCCGAGCAAGGAAGCGAAATCGTGTGGTGACAGATTGATTGAGGAAGTAGCATAATGTAGTGGAGTGCCTTCCGATTTTAATTCACATGATGCTGTTTATTACCCTCGGGGATAAGATGTACTATTTTAAATTCCTTTTAGCACTATTTATTTAAAACATTTGACTAGGAGATGACCTGCGTTTAAACAACTCATATAAATGTACAGTCCCAGGAGAGATCTGGGGTTTTATAGAAAGAGGAGACAAATCTCAACAATTTATGGAAATGATAAATATTACTCAGGCAGCAACTACCTCATTAGGTAAGTAGGACTGGGGTAAAGAAACTCCTGGAGAGGTGCTAATAGCATTCATTGGGGATTAAGCTCCAGTAATATCAATGGAATTTACTAGTAAGTGTTTTCAAGGACTGAGGTGTTAGTCTTCCAGCACAAGATGTGAAATGCATCTCTCTCATGGGCTGTGAAGCTATTCTACATTCCAGGTGGCATATGGCAGTATGAATGATTTCTCGCAAAAACTTTGTTTAAATCCTTGCGCAGATATTCTTTTTTTTTTTAAGAAACCCAAACATGTTTTGCATCAGGTTGCAGCTGAAAATTGACACTGCACAATTACTCAAATTTTATTCATGCCTTTAGCCCTTTCATGAATCATGAGAGCTGGTATAGTCAGGGCCGTCTTACCCATAGACGCTAGGGGTGCGGGGCACCCGGGTACCGGGCTCTCAGGGGTGCCAGGCTGAGAGCCTGGGGCCTGAGAGTTGAGTCCGGGGAAGAGCCTGCCTGTCGGTTGGAGCGCCGCAGCAGGATCTTCTGCTGCAGGTGGCTCTGCACTGCGAGTTCGGGGGAGACGGAGCCAGCGAGACGCTGAGGTGGCCGGTTGGTTCCGCCTTCCTGCTTGCCTAGGACTGGGCAACCTAGGGGGGAGGGGGCTCCAGGTGGCTCTTTGCACCCCAGCGCCGCATCTGCTTAAGACAGCCCTGGGTATAGTCATACAGTAGTGCAGTGTCTACAAACAAGAAGCTGTGTACTGGGAAGTTCAACTCTCACCTTAACAGTGGACAGTGAGGACGGGTGCTGCCACTCACCTGGCCTGCAGTCAGTCACATTGCTGCTGCTTACAGGGAAGTGGAATGGGAGGCAGCTGTGATGTCAATGTGGTGCTCCTGCTGCTTCACCGACTGACCTCCCACTTCGCCCTTCACCCTATATCTCCTGATCAGCAGCATTGACATGACTGTGAATGGCAGTGCCCTACTCTGCTGTCGGCTACCGCTTAGTGACCACCTCATTCAGCAGCCTTAGGCAAGCCACTATGCTTCTGCTCCCTAGCTGCAGTACGTGATATTTATATGGGTACTACAATATAGGGTTGTTTGCTGGGAGTTCTTATTGGATGTATATTTTTCCTGCTTTCATTAAGTCATTTCTTTTCCCCTCTTTTTCTATTGCAACCTTAACGAATGTCAATGTATTAAATGGAAGCAAATATCTTGCACTTTTATTCTTCCCATTTAATTTACAGGCAAGGTCTTCATGCTAAGGCGATATGCTTATGCAGCTGGTATTTATGTTTTGTTTCTGACGTCAAAGGGCACAGTAAAGGGCAATATGAATGAGGAAATATAAGGGAGGTGAAGGCACTTTCGTGTGTTGTGGTTAAATCATTTTTATGTTGATCTACCACAAGAAACACATTTAACAATCCCAAGGCCAAGATTGTCTCTAATGCACTTTATATCTACTGTACCTTAGATGTCTAAAATGGGAAATTAGAAGCACCTGAAAACCCCTGATATTCCAAAGGAACTGCCAAAAATGCTTTCAATTTTTATTTTATTTTATAGTTTAAACTCTAGGCTCCTTGCCCGTTTTAATCCAGTTATTCTCAACTAAGTTGTTTCATTGGTTCAGCTGGATTGCGGACCTCTCTGTTTTCGAAGCAAGATGTTTGACTCCTTGTTACCCAGAGAGATGCCAGGTTATTTTAGTCAGAAAGAGATCTCTTTTCATTAGCTCACAGGCAAGTTCTAATATGTAGCCAGAGTCTTCAAAGTGAAAGAACTGGACTCAAATTCTTTGTTGTTGTTGTTGAGTCATAAATGCATTAATCGATGACTATCTCTGTCGGCCTCAATCATTGCTTCACATTCTGGAAATGCTGGATGGTCCAGTTTATGGGATTTTTTTGCAGCAAAAATTGTGGAGACTAAACACATTGAAAATGAATCAGTAGACCAGGGTTAAATTTTAAAGGCACAATGATGTTGACTTGTCATCTAAACTGTTACTCACTTCCCAGACCCTTTATTCTGCATGCATAATGCAATAAATGTGGATAATGATTCAGCCAAAGTAAGTCCTCCAGGCTCTGTTGCTTTCAGAGGAAGAAGAGCATAAGCACAGGTAAAACAGTTTTAATGGCCAGGTCTGGAGTTCAGTGGTAGAGCATCTGATTTCCATGGCAAAGATCCCATGTTCAATTCCTGGCATCTGCAGGTAGGGCTAAAAACTGCAAAGCTGCAGCCAGTCATTGTAGACAATACTGAGGTAGGTGAATTCAAGCTTTGACTCAGTACAAAGCAGCTTCCTGTGTTTCTGGTTTATTCCATTTTTGCACTACTTTTCTTTCATGGAACTCAAGGCAGTGTACATAAGGAAGGGTCCACCCAAGTATTGACTATGTGAACCATACAAAGTTCAGAAAAGTTGCTGTATAATGTATTTTCAAGCACAGACTTGTGACGATCTTTAAAAATAGGATATGATGGACGCAGCAATAGCGTTCTGTAGTTTTGCATTCTTGTAGACTTGGGTTGGGACCCGTGACTCCCTAGATGTTCTGTCTTTCCCCTTTCTTTGTTCTCCTTACTAAATGATATTTCAACAAATGCCATTAGCATTAATCATCAAGAAATCAAAGAGAATGTTTCAGTAAACCAGGGTGGAATCTACACACATATAAAAAACGTTCTGAAAATGCTTTTTTAAAAGCGCTTTTTTAAAAAATACATTGAATTTTCCATAAGGCCCACCATTGCCTTCTAGTGTCACATAGTATATTACACTTAAAACACACTTAAAATGTTTTATTTGCAGCTGTATAGCTGAGTCCCACTGCAGGTGACTAAAGTCATCCACATTTACACTGGCCATTGATTGGCTCCTGCAGCCAATCAGAATCCGCGCCTTGGTTTTCGAACGGTTCCACGAGTTGAACGGACTCCCAGAATGCATTCTGTTCAAGAACCAAGGTACGACTGTAGTGTTCTAGCATCTAAATCAGAGGACACTTCCAATAAATTTAAACCCCTAAGTCCATAACAAACATGTTCGATGCAAATGGACATTCCATATTTATAAGCTTCTGTGCAATTTATTTAGTTGCAACCTAAAAAGAACGGCACAGTATTTCTGTCAATCCCTCTCATTTCATATTTTTTTAAAAAACTGAAGTGAGCAAGATCTAGAAGATCTGGTTTAAGCTTTTGGACAAGAAAATATGTTCTAGTTGGGCATTTATTTCATACTTTAATTTTAAGTCCACCTCATGTTATCTCTGTCTTATTTGCAATTGATTTTATTTTCCAGTCCTTTACATATTCCAAATAGCTCTGAAATCACATTTTTGTGTGTGTGTGTGTGCATGTGTGCACATGGGTGCACATGTCTGCATTTAAACTCTGCTAGGATTCCCAGGCCTAGATTTGTGGGCACTTTTCCCTTCCTGACAAATAAAGAGTTTCTGGTACAGCAACCTGCACATGACATCTCCCTAATAAATTCACATGACAGTCATGAAACGCTCCTATAATCAGTGACATGGGATGATTTTCCGCTCCTGACAAGCCCTTGTATTGAGTATGATAACAGTTACTTTGTCTTCATCCACTGCTGGAGTATAATATCAATCCGTTTGATGATCCAGCAAACGAAGCCCAGCACTTCTGTATCAATCTTCATAGAGTGCTGCCTGTTGTCTAACAAAAAGCCTGAAATGAGATCATTCAATCACTTTACCGGCTAGGCTAGGCTTCTGGTACTGAAGTGGTTTTAACTCCCTGTCACTTTCTTTTGGCTTCCTTTATAAAATGAAACTGGGAAACCAAATTGTAACAGAAATACCTGTATCCCTTCATAATTTTAGGACAACTTTACAGAATCAAGAAACCATTGCGAAAAGAAACCACCCGACTTACTTTATTTTGAGAAATGCTTTCAAAGTTCTTTTTTTTTAAAAAAAAAAAAGTTCTTTTTTTTCATTTTCTGCCATTCAACCTGGATTTATTTCCATTGCTCTTTACAAGCTGTCCATAGACACACAATAAGGAAATCTGAAACAAGAAAATGTTCTGTTTTTTTTACTGCTGTAGCTTTCCCAAGCATCCCAAGACCATTATTGCACAACTATAATTTTTATGCTGCAATATGTTATAATGTCAGACCTAACTCCACTCTAGGAACTGAGAGAAATTTGATTCCGTTCACAAAGGCAAACGTGACTAATTAGAAAGGCACGCTTCCCCGAATTTTGTAATGCAGGGCTCCAGCCAAGTAATACGTCCCAAAATGCAAAATGTGCATAAAAACATGTGCATAAAAGCATCGTTCAAATATATATATATTATGGAAAGGTGTATATTATACAAAATGTGTATATTAGGGGAAATTCACACTAAAATGTTTGTGAATTTTTATAAGAATTTCCTTTTTCTTTTCCTAAATTGCAAACTGATGTGGCGATGTGGAGATCTGAACTTAAGCATGGAAAAATGAGAAACTAAGAAAAACTGGACATATGGTCCTTACCTCCATTGTTACCTTATCCCTTGTTCAAGAAACTCATGCCACTTCTCAGAAGACCCTTAAGCTGAAGGGGAGCACTACTCCAGGTAGTACAAATATTCCTGATCACCTGTGGACGAAGCAAGCCTGTCTTGAAAATGATAGATCAGGCTATGGCCATAGTCCCTAGGTCTGAAGGTGGCAAAATATTGGTGCAAGCTGCTTTGGGCACAGCTCATTTTGGAAAAGAAGCACATAAGTAAACTCAATCAATCAATCAATCAATCAGTCAATCAGAATATAGGACCTTTATCTGCTGTTGCAGGAGATGTAGCTATAAAGGAGGAACAAGTTTACCCTGCCCTTGCAACACTTTCTAGCTGCATGCTTGGGGCCAGAATATCTTGATAACATGAAGAGAGAGGGACAGTGGGCAAGGGCTTGGGGAGCATGTATCCATGCTCTAATAGCCTCACTGGCTATGTCCAATGGGGAGCCTTGCCATTTTGCAATGCACAACAAGGATCCTTAAAGACAAACAAAACTAGAAAGCATTTTGAATGGTGACGTGGAGGGCCTTCTGGTGGTTCCCTCACTGCGAGATGTGAGGTTACAGGGTACCAGGCAGGGGGCCTTCTCGGTGGTGGCGACCACCCTGTTGAATGTCCTTCCATCAGATGTCAAGGAAATAAACAACTATCTGACTTTCAGAAAACATCTGAAAGCAGCCCTGTTTAGGGAAGTTTTTAATGTTTGATCTTTTTTTGTGTTTTTAATGTTTTGTTGGGAGCCACCAAGAGTGGCTGGGGAAAGCCAGCCAGATGGGTGGAGTATGTATGTATAAATAAATAAATTTATTCCCTTTAGAGATGCTGAAGTACAGTCTGTCATGTGCGTTCAAGTCAAAACGTTAGATAAATAGATGGGGACCTACAAATCTAAGGGTACCCTGGAATCTGAACAGCAACATTCAACAAACGCAGGCAGTTCTGAAGGTGCAGATGTTGGATCTGAGAACAGCACATGCTTCAGTGAAGATTCTGAATGGATTTCCTGAATATACAAATATGAGAAAAGAAGGTTTTCTTTTCTTTTCGAGGATCAGATTATTTCCCCATCTAACAATTTGCATCAGTGAAGTGGTATTTCAATATTTTGTCATTATCTCTTAAGTAAGATTGCCTTTTAATCACACATCATATCACATTATACAGTCTAACAATAATAAATAGTAGGTTTGGTAGCCATGTTGTGCTTGTTTTCTTGCATCAGTGACAGCTCCATAGCAAGTAGAATTTTATAAGCATAGCCCGTTATCCAAAATAAGCAGAGCCCAAAAGGGGTCTGGATGGTTGTGGGGTGCCTGAGGCCTACACTCACCCATAAAACCAACAGTAACTGTGAAAGAAGATACCTTTCACAACAACAAAAGCACAAATTGTACAAGCAGGCACAGGCCACCATGATCCAAATTAGGACCACAGTGATGGACAAAGAGCCAAATCCCCACCCCAGCCTTCTTTTTAATTTACACAACTTTCATGCAATCCCTAATTGCATTAATGGTCTCATGTTAGTTTGGTCTTTAATATCTGTTCCACCAAGAGGCTGTTCCAATAATCCTCACCCATCAGCTCAGTTGTCCACCGTCCCAACAAGCAGTCAACTTTTTTTTTTTTTTTTAAGGCAACAGCACTCATAATTTGTTCATTTTGGGAAGGGAGATTGTGGTATGAGTGGAGAAGTGTGTGTGTTTCTTTGAACTGGGGGCTTCTTAAAAATAAATGCCTGAAATATTATCCTGCTTAGATATGTGGTGTATAGAAAAGTTCATCAAAATGTTTGTTTAGAGAGCAATGGTTTTTAATAGAAAAGCCGGCTTTTTCATTAGTAATGGATTCATCCCGCTCTATGCAAACTATTCCGAGCTCTCCTAATTATGTCTTATGCAAGAAGAACTTCAATAAAAGCATCCTTTTGATTGCTTTTAGATTGTTTTTTATGTCAGATTGTAGTGTATCTGGACAATCTCTCATCTGGAAGGGATAATTGTAAAAAATATAAGAAAAGCACAAATGAAAGAATCAGAGTACCGTGTTTTTTGCACCCTAACACTCACTTTTTTCCTCCTAGAAAGTAAGGGGAAATGTCTGTGTGTGTTATGGAGCGAATGCCTGCGGGTGGCGGGGGGGATCTGCTGCAGTCGTGAGCAGAGGATCCATGGTTCCCCTTCCTTCCCTCCTCCGTGGTTACAAAGCATGGATCCACATGGATCCTCAGGATTTTTGCATTGGGCTACTCCAAACTCACTGTCAGATCACATGTCTGTGGCCACAGCATGAACCACAAAAATCATATATCCACTATTTCATTTAGAATATATTTTTTATTGTTTTCTTCCTCTAAAAACTATGTGCGTGTTATGGTCTGGTGCGTGTTATAGAGCGAAAAATACGGTATGCTCAACAGTGGCAATACCCAGAGAACTGGGTTTGAAGTTGGTCCTCCTACAGCCACTACTTCTGCATAGGACTTCATTGGAATTAGGGCTCATCCAAGGCTTAACCCCTGAACCCTGGAATAGACCGAGTAATAACTGAGAGTTCTTCTGACCATGTGCAGTGAGCAATTCCTTCGCCACTCACTAAACTACAATCGACCAAAACGTTTTTATGTTCAGGGAGAAGGGTGTCTGAGTCCAAGGGAGCAGTTTCTAGGCTGTCTTGAGCTTCGACACCTGCTGTTTTCTACCTTCCCTCTTGATTCTGTGCCAGGAGTATTTCATAAATCTGTGTGCAGCTCCTGCCCACCTCCCAAAGCAGTGAACCAGAGCAGGTAGCAGCTTCTCGATGAAGTACCTACAGCTTGCAGACTGACTCCCCCCACTCAGGTTGGTCAGAACAGGAACACATATAAAGGGTTTCCAGCTGAGCCCTGTTTGAGCAATGTGGTCTTCCTGAGTACTGGAGTCTTCATGTATAGTTCTTTGGTCCTGACTTTCTGCCTGCTCTTTGCATTCTGCTTCCTGGCTTACCTCGGTCTGCTGTCTGTAGCCCAGTCCTGACAAACTGGAAATTTGGGCTGGGTTGCCTGCTAATTTACTGGCGGTGTTCATTGGAGGTGCAGATTTTACTTCCTTGATGGAATTAATCAACGAAGCCACAAAGGAGATTCCTTCTGTTTTTCAAATGGCCACCTCCACTACGCTTTCCACTTTTTCTACTCTCACACACTCAGCACTATTTAGGTTCATATCCTGTCTGCGCTTAACAAGGAGTAAGTCTCAGTCAACTCAGTGGAACTTGACTCTGAGGAGGCATGTACAGAATTGCACTCTGAATTATTTTCCTGATGAAAATGATATTTACCACTTTGTGAAAACATTAAGGAAAATGATAGTGCTGTACACGGGAAGTTTCCCCTCTGATGTATCTCAGTCTGTCCATCTGTATGCCAGATGGGAGGGGAGTAACACAGCATATGTCAAAAGTGACAAAACACTTTCTTGGGGGAAAAATGGAACTCTATTAGGACATGGGAACTAATGTATATGTCAATCCATTTAGATTTAGCATCAGGAGATGCCCCCCCTTTTTTTTACCCAAGTAAGATAAAATGAATTGCAAATACATTAACAATTGATCCATAAACCATTACTGAGTGCCAGTAAATTGCATGTGAACAGAATTAGTATCTCTTTGAATCCTCTGCTGGAGACAGAGCCTCAGTGGTGAGCAAGGGAGCTGCTTTCCCTCCTGAAAAATCTAACGATCAGTTTTGCAATGTCACCAATTTTTTTCAATCATCCAAATACCACCAATTCAATTAAGCTCATAAACTTCCTACCCATAGTTCTCCAGGATAAGCAGCTCCATTTAAAAGTGAATGTGGACGAGCTTGTGCTGTCCATGTGAAATATTGTTCAATCAACAGCCAAAGTTTTACTTGTCAGTTTTGATATATCCGATAATAGCTGTAGGTTGTTTTGCAATGTCCAATGTTCTGTGAAGATGGGCTTTTCATATTCTTTATTGTTTTTTTCTGACAAAATGTTGCCTGGACTTTTGCAGTTTTGTGAAATGAAACAACAGTAAAAAAACAATATATAATTTAACCCTCATAGACCTAGCTGGACTGCAGATAAGCATCTTTCCCAGGCTTATAGCGAGTTTTTGGTAAGGATATAATGAGTTCCTGTTCATTGATCCCTTATAAGCATCCTCAGTGATTGAACGTAAAACCCATGTGCAATAGGTACTAATTCATTTGTATCCCCTTTCAGTCTATTTTAATCAGCGTATGACACTGTCAAAAATCCAATTCATAATTAAGCTTTGTGGGCATTCAGAATTTTTTGCACATACTACGAACAGTATTTGCCTCTGCTTCCTGGCTATGATGCTTTAGAAAAAATAATAAAATCATACTCATGGGTCTATATAAATGATGGGTGGTTGTTCTTGTTTTGCTTTTGGTTTGTCATTCAGGTACTTAGTAATTAGTAACAATTCAGTTTGTTTGTTTCCTTTCCTTTCCTTCCTACTATCATATTCTGCGCTGAAATGGATTGAAATTATACACTGGATTATTTAATAAAGCATTTTGTTCTCCACTGTCATTCTGATATATATAAATCTGAGATTTTTAAGAAGGCAAATAAATGTGCTATTTACTGATCGATCGTATTGCTAACATAAAAATAATTTCTAGAGACACAAATATCAACAGAATAAGTGTCCTGCTAAATGAGCTGGCTGCCTAATTAGGATTATTGCTAGGGATGAGATTCAGTGACCTTGATCAGTGAATTAATGCCACACCTAGTTGGTGGGGAAAGTCCATTTAAATGATATGCTTCTTGTAGTCTTCAGCCCATTTGCATGGCTTAACAGGTGTGAACATACATTTACTGCTGTATGTTTGCAAGCATTTACTGCAGCTCGACTCCTCAGTCCCTTGTTTGATTTGCTTCAGTGCTCTTTTGTGGCAGCTGAAACGGCTCAAAAACACAACTTGCTAAGGGTAAGTTTCTCCCTCCCCCTCACAGAGCAAAATAGTCAGTCCAAGGAAACCTAACCTGGAGCAAGACCATGGCATGGGAATAGGAGAATTTGAGCCATAGTTCTTCACTCTGGTCCTGACCAGAATTGTGCGATGGGCCCCACTGGTCCCCCCTGCGGCTGCAACGGGCCCCATTGGGCCCTGACACACCATGTGACATCATACGTGCCCCACATTGGGATGCCCACAGTGAAAATTTTGTGGGTTCCTGCCCCCCCCCCCGAGATGGTGCCTATGCCTCACAGTGTTGCTGCGAGGATCAAATGGAGACTGAGAAACCATGTATGCCACCTTGAGCTCCATAGAGAAAATATGGGATATAATTAAGTAAATATAAATACCCTCCCCACAACGATGCTTTAATAGCAGGATGGTTATTAAGGGGAGGAAGAAGGCTGTGTGGGAAACCCCTGATAATTTTCAAATCAAAATTCTAGAGAGGGAGAAACAATTCTCACTGTACTCCAAGAACTCCTTTTACCCTTCCATCCTTTTCTTGATTAAGACCTAGATGGGTGAAAGAAACAAAATATTGATGGGCAAGCATGGTAAACCTCCTCTAAGTCCCTCCAGTATCAGAGAATAGGTGGTGACCCGCTAGAGAGGGATGTTTCCCCATCATATTTGGTATAGGGAAGGGGAAATCTCTCAATTTCAGTTTCCTCTCGGTTCCTAATTTTTTTCCAAACTTCACCAGCATTTTAGTGCAAATTTCTCCTCATGTAGTACATTTTGAGCACATTTTTTCCTAATATACATATTTTTGCACAGCAATTTCCCTGAATATGTGTGTATGTTATTCTTACGAATATATGCATTTATATGCACATTTTGCCTTAGTATATGCATATACAGTGGTACCTCAGGTTAAGTACTTAATTCATTCTGGAGGTCTGTTCTTAACCTGAAACTGTTCTTAACCTGAAGCACCACTTTAGCTAATGGGGCCTCCTGCTGCTGCCGCACCGCCAGAGCACTATTTCTGTTCTCATCCTGAAGCAAAGTTCTTAACCCGAGGTAATATTTCTGGGTTAGCGGAGTCTGTAACCTGAAGCGTATGTAACCTGAAGCGTATGTAACCTGAGGTACCACTGTACAGTGAAAGCGTACCGTCTTGCAAGATTTGAGAAATGTGAATTTTGAAGAATAGCTGCGTTTCAGCTTGTACATTGTTTTAGAAAATGTGAATTAAGTAGGTTTGCCTTTAAAATGTGAACTGAATCAAATTCCTTTCCCATCCCTAATTTGAATGCCCTCCCTAGAGAAGCTTGCCTGATGTCAGCTTTTCAGTACTAGGCAAGGACTTTTTAAAAAAAAAGTTACCCCGGCAAATTAGCTGGTTTTAATTGTTGTTTTATGGTTCAGTCTGGCTTTTATTGCTTGAGGTTGATGTTGCTCTGTTTATTGCTTCAATTGTTGTATTTTAGTGCATGGTTTTGTTCTTTTAATTCTATCTTGGCTTGGGAGCTCATGCTGAAGAGTGGCTAACAAATTTTCTAAATAAATACTCTTGCAAGCAGCTCCTTCTCATAGCTATTAAAGTAGATAGTGAAGTTTTTAGCAAGTTCTGAAATATCTTGTACTCTATGCATGCTCACTTTTACCTCTGGGCTCATTTGCTGCCCAGTATATTGTGGGCGCCTGAGGAATTAGTTCTTTATCAATTCTGATATGTTCTGGCTCAAGTCATATCTTTTGGACTATTGTGTCCATTGGAATGGACTTATCAATCAGCTGTGGTGCTTCTCCAAATTTTGGGATGCAAAAATGTGTTTTAAATGATTTAAAACTGTGTACTGTGAGAGAAAATACAAGGCATCTTTTGTGGATAAATACATTCAAGAATTAGTACCTAGATTTTGATGCTGATTCTTTCCTTTAAAATATATATATGCAGATTTGTGTTGAAATAGGATTGAACAGATTTGGAATGAACATGTAGTTTCAGAGCCACTTGCCTGATGTTGTACCAATGGCCACAGCAACTTCACTATGCAAGTTCCAACTCATCAGTGGCGTAGCGTGGGTTGTCAGCACCCGGGGCAAGGCAAGTAATTTGCGCCCCCTAACCCATGGATTTGCGCCCCCTAACCCTAACCCACAGATGTTGTACCCGGTGCGGCCGGCCCCCCCTGCACCCCCCATGCTACGCCACTGCAACTCATATAGAATTGGAAGGGACCCCAGGGGTCATCTAGTCCAAAGCCCTGCAGTGCAGAAATCTCACATGTAAGGACTCTATATGAGTGGACTTCCTACTTCCACAGAGCCTTTGTGGTTGACTAGGAGCTAACACACTGGAGTCTGCTGAATGAGAATCATTGCAGCAGTTGAAGGAAGCTGATGCAGTGTTGCAGATGGGGATAAAAGCATGATTCTGTTCCATGGGGCAGATAGCATTGCCCTGCATATGAATAACACATATGTAGTCCCAAGTTATAATCACACTCATTGGTTTTGATCAGGAAATGAACCTATAGCCCTCTAGATACTGAAAATTTTAAATTCCCTGTGCAGAGTGGGTAAGAATCAACTCATATTTGCTGTTGCAATTGTTGTTTTATGAATCAGCATTCCCACAAGCAGCCTAGCTGCCACGTTTTGCACTAGCTAGAGTTTCCAGACCAGCTTCAAAGGTGACCTCACATAGGGAGCATTGCAGTAGTAATCCAACCTTGAGGATACCTATATACGGGCAACTGTGGTCAAGTTTTCTTCAACACAGGTATCCTGTGTACACCATTGCTACATCATTCCTTTCCAAACAGGTACATTCTTTCACAGCTCTGATAACTCCCAAAGAAAACTGGCACAGCTTTTCCATAGCCAGCTCCTCAATGCAGACATCTTCAAATGTAACCTTTTCCTCACACCATGTCTGAGTTATCATTCCTTGGATAGAGTTACCACAGTTGGGCAGCAAAAGTGCTTAATGGATCACACTGTAGAGATCCCAATAATAGTTGGAGGATGCAAAATCTTTTCCTTGTTGGTCCTATGTACTTTTATTGCTTATACAAACAAAATAGCCAACAGGAACATAATAAATTGACTGAAGTAAATAACCAACGTTTTCCCCCTTTCCCTTTTCTCCTCTTAAATGGACCAAACTTAACTTTTACTGAATCTATAATGGCTCCTTTCCAGCTGCATTAAAATGTTCTGCTGTTTCCCTGTAAGTTGCTGTTAGCAAAGTCTCATCGGGTGATATAAAGCCTCATCACAACTCACCTTTTTGGCAAGCTTTCTCCATCGTAGGCTGGGATCGGCGGAGCATTTCCTATCAACCCATGCAGAGATTATCAGCAGGTAGAGCCAAGGATGGCCAATGTCTGACATTATGTCTGCCACTTATTTGATGGCTCACATTCACATGCTTAGAATCAATTTAATTACCACAACAGAGGGTTAGAAACATCATTTATTTGTTTATTTCAGCTACTAATTAATATAATAATTTATTATTATTGTTATTATTTATACCCTATCCATCTAGCTGGGTTGCCTCCATACACCACTTAATCACTGACATTTTTAAGTGGTGTACAGTAAGATTACCAAAAAGTATACAGTGGATCAAAATCAATTAAAGTTAATCTTGAAATAAATCATAATAATCAATTAAAACTTCATCAAGCACCTGAAGCTCAGCAGGAAAGGGGGTTGTCTGATCTGAACTGGAAATGATTGGCCCAGATTGCTGAATGCATGGCTTTTGGTTGATGCCAGTTATGCACTTGAGCCACAGAGGACTGCTATCAGACATGGTCCCAAATTGATCAGGTAGGGGGATATAAGGAATCTGGTGGTCCAAAAAATATCCTGGACCTGATTTATGAAGGGTCTCATGAATTACCTAATAGAGGACCTCTCCCGCTGTCTTGCTTGGAGTATTAGCACATCTGAGGCTGTCATCAGTATTAGGGCTTTTTATTGGGTGCTATGTCACAAGTTTAATAGGTTACTTTCTTACTGGGGTTAACTTCTGTGATTTGGTTCCTCTGCTTTTGTCCAAGTTCATGTGAAAGAAATCAACAGTCTATTGCTTTCAACTACAAACATTTTGCTAATGGTATTAGCTCTATCTAAACCACTTTTCGAATGGCCAGCGTACGTTGCTGGAGAATAAAGGAGAGCTGGGTGAGTGAAACATGAGTAGGCGTTGTCAACGTGGATTTTTAAAATCTATGCTAGTCCATGTGGTGCTCTCCAGAGCTTATTGGACTCCAACTCTCACCAACCCCAGTCAGAATGGTTAATAGCTAGGGAGATTGAGAGTTTTAGTCCAACAACATCTGGATGAAATAAGTCAGTCAGAAGTGGACATTTTATCTAGTCATGGCATTATCTCTGTTTTAGACATAGACTCTGCTATCTCAGATACTTCCATACATGTGCAGAGCTTTCTCTGAGCATGATCAGAACAATGTAAGATGATGACATCCAGGTTGCTTAGCTTGATGAGCCTCAAATGAGTGAGAAAGGAATTCAGGAGTCAGCCCACAAAGAAGGCTAAACTGTTATTGGGGGGCTAGGAACACATTCCCCCCCCTTGAATGTAAAATATCCTTGCTGCAGCAATTTTACAGAGCCATTGCATTACGTCACGAACTCCCATTAAAATTTACCAATAGTTTTATAGTATTTGTGCCACTGGAATCTAAGTGTACTAAAGCATAGTCACTTGTTTCTGATATTAAGTTAATTTCATGAAAAGTGGCCTTAAATAATACTGCTTCATCCAATCTCTTTTCTTTATCAAATTCAGCACAGATTATTAGGCACAGAAATTACATAAAATTACTATTGCAGCGGGGATGTACAATGCCATGTAAAACACTAATTAAACACGCATACCATAGGGGTGTGCATGCATTTTGTGTGAAATTATCTGTGGGCCTTTAAGTCTATTAAGTGGATGTCTGCACTAGACAACACAACGACTCATTCTACCCTCTGACCAAATCAGCATTAGAGTAAATTAAACTTAACTTACCAACTCTCAAAGAAAAATCGGAACTGATGTTTAATGTGAAATAATGTGATGGACACATTGGAGATACCTTCCACAATGTGGCAGATACCCTGTTAAATTATCCGTGGTATTAGGGAACTTGCAGGTCATTGAGTATCCCAATTTAATTTGGCAAGTACAGGACATTTCTAATAATTAATACTGTAATAACACTTAATGATCTGCACTCATGCAATCTGAAAAACCAGCTAGTAGTGCAGTTTTTAGTGGCTGCACAAACAGCTAGTTTGGAATTTTTCAAACGCTGCTAATTTAGCATCACATCGTATGGCTGGGTAGGAGGAGACCCTGCCCATGGGGCTGCTGCTTACCCCAACGGTGGTGACCTTGCTAAGCATGACATGGCGAAAGCAAAGAGTGTTATCTCAAGGGAAGTATTGGCTTATTCTGAAATGGAAGGGGAAATGGTCATAGGATATATGTGCCTATTTCTCTACCCCCCATGATCATCCCTCTTCCTCCTGGACATAGCAGTGTGATAAGAAGCTGCAAGGAAGTGATTCCCATGATGCTCTGTGGTAACATATGAAGAGTCCTTCAACCAGTGCTATAAACCCAACTCTGCATTCTTAGAATGTGAAATATTCATGAAAATGTATTGGAAACACATTCAAAAATGATTCCCAAATCACTAGATGTCTAATCCCTAAGAAACAGGATGCAAAATTTTCTGCTGATTTTGGCCTATGAATTCTCAGTATGTATGTGCAACTTTCAGTGCAACCATGTTTTCCTGTCACTTGTCAAGCTCTTATGTAGCCCTTCTTTTTAAAAAAAATATGCAACATGTTCTTAAATTAGATTAATTTTATTATTAAAATGTAAAAGCATAAACTTCCAAAAAGAAAACCACATTTTAACTGCAAATCAGGAAGTTTTTTTGCTCTTCTTTTCAGTATAGTACAGTAACATTCGCAGTTGATGGGTGAAATCAACTTCTTATTCCAAGACAATTTCATTGCCGTTGTTGCTGTTTTGGTATTATCATCGTGGTTCTATTAATTTGTTTGAGTCTGATGAAGTGTGGAAAGAAGACACTTTGTCTTATCTGAATTGTACTTTAGCCACATCTAGAGAGCCAAAGGTTCCCAAACTTAAATTAGGCAACAAGATATTTAACTGCCACCAGCTTGAAGGAAAATGTTGCATCCAGTGTGGTATAGTGGCTAGAGTACTGGAATAAGACTTGAGACACCAAGGTTCAAATCTACTCTCAGTTGTAAAACTCACTAGGTGACCTTTGGCCAGTCAAAGTGTCTCAGTCTAAACTACCTCATAGGGCTGTTGTGATTCTAAAAACAGGAAAGTGCAGAATCATGTATGCGACCTTGAGCTCCATGAAGGAAATGTGGGATTTAAATGTAATGAATAATTTAAAAAACTGTAGATATAAGGGGCAAACAATAACATCTCATGATCTGTACTTCAAAGTCAACTGAGCAACCTGTTAAGGTAAGTTTGGTGTGACTTTTTAAAAACATTTTTTATTAGTTTTTATCATTACAAGTTTACACTCAAACAATTTGTACAATCATTTTATGAGATTCTCTAAATCTTGTGACTTCCCCCCTTCCCCTAAATGGGTCCTTGAAACAAAATTTAAAGCTACATATCAATACATTCTCCACAATTTTCATTTTTCCAAATTATCCATTACTTTACAAGTGTTTCTGATGATCCAGCTAGGGTTTTAATTTGCTTACAATTGCCTCCCCTCCCCAGTAAATTATAAATTTCCCCCATTTTTTAAAAAAGTCCTTGTCTTCTTGATTTCTGAGTCTTCCCGTTAGTTGTTTGGTGTGACTTTTTAAAACATCTTGAGATAAAATTCACTGGCCAAGATCACAGAGACACACGTTTCAGGTTACAGTCAGAATCTAGATATGCCTCAAAAAAAAAAAAAAAAAAAAAAAGGATGGTGGGCAACATTATACCAACAGATGTATTGGGACTCCTCTCCCCACACCTCCTGCAGTCACCCATGCCCCCATGTTCCCTGGGCAGATAGGAGAGTCCTAGGTAGAGGGTCAGGGGCAAGAGATGAAAGAAAGGAAGGAGAAGTCCTATTGTGAAAGTGGGGTGACCTTCTTGGATGCCACCCAATCTTACCCCAAGGATAAGACTCTGAAGATAAGAAGACACTAGCCTGGGAATCAAGCAGTAATATTTTGAGGCTAAGATGCGCTGGTGGCAACAGTTGGCAAAGATGAAATTTTGTTTGTCAAAGGACTAGGCGTCTTCAGGCTAGCCGACTTTAGACAAAGATGGGCATGGGTCAAAACATGCTCCCAAGAGTTATCTACATCACTGGGCAGTGCTGATTGAACCCAGCATAAATGAAGACTACACAGGACCAAGTCTTCTTATATCCTTGAACTCTGGCAATGTATTCAGGCTAATGACCTGAAGCACACACAAGTGATCTTATCTGCGATGCAGGTGGCAAACTAATCAGAGTAAGCAGAAGACAACGCCTGATTCACAAGGGAGTTCGCCACCCAAAAGAGTTCCACAGCAGAAGCACTTTGCATATGTTTTCATAAAAAGGGAAGGGGTGCTTTGTGTAGTAATCAATCACATTCCGATCATGTAGGCAACAACTCCAACCTTTTTTCCTTCCTCCTTAATCTGCTACAGGCTCTTTATGTACTTAGGGAGACCTCTCTGTCAATGATACTGTGGTTTTGGTTACCCAAACAGATAGATGGGTAGGTGTCAAGGTCAGGCAGCTTTTGAGAGACATAAAGGAGTGAAAGAAAACTTGATTACCCATAGATTTTTTCTTCTTCATACATTGCTGTGCTAATTCACTTAGAGCTGATTTACATATGCATGTAAATCACTCAATAGCTTATCACTCAATGACTTGTCACACAGCGGCTGGCAGCTGTACATGCGGACTGCTTTCTATCAAACAGCTTTGATTGAAGTGGTATCAGGTAGTATGGGAGCTCTGTGTAGGATGGCATCAATGACAGGGCTTTCTCCCTGTCATACAGGTCATCTGTGGAGGTTCAAGTCATCCAATGAACTCACTTAGTTGAACCAGAAGTCCCCCCCCATGACATTGAGTCATTTTAAGACCAAACCCTCATAAAAAAACCTGAAAAGCCTGTCATACCATGTCTGTTAACATTCTAAATTTAAGCACATTTACTCAAAAGTAAGTCTGCCTAGTTTCAGTGGGACTTCCTTCCAAGCAATTACATTTCGGACCATAGCCTCGTTAATCTTAACAAAATGCTTGTCTCTTCTTCCAAGCGACATTCCACTGCCATCTATGTCACTGGAGATAACTAGCTCACCTTAGGCAGCAAGGCATTGCAGAAAATTTGTTATCATATTCATCCGTCCCTCCTCCTCCCATGCAAGAGAATCCCTAAAATAGCTCAGGAATGAATTTCTGGCAAGTCCCAGACTGCTCCTCTCTTTGAAATTCATAGGTTTAGCGGCATCGTGTCAGATCATTTTTCATAACCCTTGTTTCCTTGTCAGCATGTCATAGCCAGTAAAGAGCTGCTAGATTAGTACAAATATATAAATCTTTTCTCAGCTTCCACCTCGCTGCTGTTTAATGCTTCTTTACTCAACCACTGTGTTTTTACCAGCTCAAAATACCTTCTGTTTGTAGAAACACATATTTATTATTATTATTATTGGGGAGTTTGTAAGATTTCCCTCAGCACAGGCTGACAGGCTACATACCACTTTGTCATCTATCATTGTACAAAAGATCTGTCAAGCCGCGAAACAATTTCAATAATAAATAAAAAAATTCTGCATGGAATTACTTTGAAGGAGAAGTAACAGGCTCTGTGCTCTTTGACGTCTTTCTATTTATTTATATTCTGTCCCCCCCCTTTTCTTTAAATTTTGGCTGTGGAAGGTACTTAATGTACCAAAAACAATTTGTACAAGCATTATTTTACCAATTGAAAGTGTGTACGCCTTGCTGGGGTCTTCTTTATCTAACTGTTGCTAATACATTTTCATGCTGAGCTCTTATGGCTTCATTTTACAGTTGAGGAGATCACCCACTCCATG
The DNA here is from genome assembly GCF_965112155.1 of Podarcis liolepis. Taxonomy (NCBI): domain Eukaryota; kingdom Metazoa; phylum Chordata; class Lepidosauria; order Squamata; family Lacertidae; genus Podarcis; species Podarcis liolepis. Next base: position 56,518,348 of record NC_139560.1, on the reverse strand, counting down.
CTGTGTTAGAAATGGGACCCTCGTCACTTGAGTCTAGAGAGGGCACTTAACATGTGAACAACAAACAAGAAAAAGTTACTGCTTTAAAGCCTCTATATCCCTTTATATTCTTTGTTGAAAACTTAGCCTCTTTTTCGATCCTTCTCATCACACAGCATAAGCAGGGCAAACCTGTAAATCAAAAATAATTGACCTGATCAAGATGAGATGAGTATATATATATTTTTAAATAGCTATAATGATTCATTTCGATATACTTAGTGTTAGGACCATTGAGGGTTTCGCAATTATCTCTAACATATTGGTCTTCAAATTTTTGACATCTGTCTCTGATTAACATGTTTTCCCTTCTAATTTAGCAAATCAAGAAGAATTAATGTATGGCTCCACACAGGGCTGTTACTGAAGGCGAGAGAGATGGGTTGTAAATCGGGAGATTCAAAAGCTACGACTCCATAGCACAAGTATTCTCGGGATAGTCCCATCAAAATTAATATGCCTTACAAACAGGTAAGGGATCTAAATGACTGCAACTATATAAAGCATCACTACTAAATAAAAAAGTGAAACTAATAATGATGTGGCTATACATTTATTGATCATTGTTGGGTAAAGTTTTGAAAGTAAAGATTTATATAGCCAGACCTAAGGATGGGGAAGGAATTGGGTTCTGTGTTCATTTTAGTGCAAAGCTCTCCAATTGGCAGCTCATAATAAAATATGCAAACTGAAATGCACGAATCCTTCAAAATCAGCACTTTCCTGAATTTTGTGATGCAGTTTTGCAGCCAAAGAACGTGTACAGAAACGCATACACCAGGGCAAAGCGTGCCTTAAAATGTGTACATTAGTGAAAAATAACATACCACACTGTGTTGTATTAGGGAAAATTCATTGCAAAATGTGTACCGCTGGAGAAATTCAAACCAAAATGCTGATGAACTTTCATGGAAACTTTAAAAAAAAACCAAAAAACAACAACACCTGACATGGAATTATAGAGAACTAGCCTTAAGAAGAGAAACTGAGGGAAGGAAATAAAAATGGATAAAGTCGTCCATCCAACTCAAACCAGTTGCTATAAGATATTTGCATTTAAAGACCTGGGCAGTCCAATGTATAATCAATCTGAGTACGTAGATTTTAAAAGGCTTAGGATGTAAACTCATAGTCTCTGGGAGGACATCTCAGGGAACAGAAGTCTCCTGTGGACTGGAAATGGCTGCCCTGCTCACAGAGATCTAATTGATGGTTGTGGTAGGCTTTGGATTTTAGTGGACACAGCTCCAGAGTAAAGGAGGGAGACAGTGTAACTGATGGTGCAGGGGTGGCGGATAAAATAGGTTTAAAAGTGCCTACCACCTTGATAGTACAATTATTCCACCACCCACTCTCCCCCCCCCCCCGGACCTCCATAAAATTGCTCTGTTATGGTTCTCCATTGAACGAAGTGGGTTTTGCTCCAGATCTTAAGTATTCCAGCACAACTAGTTTCTGGATATGAGTCATCTCAAGTCAACAGTAGTATTCCAGCTGGAATGTTTTGTGGTCTGTGACTACGATTCTTATATACAAATTTAAAAGCAGAGCATTTCTACTTTTCCTTTGATTTCTCGTGTTGTTCTCTGTTAAAAAAAAAAATTCAGACGCTGAGACCTGCGTTTAGGAGAACCAGCTGGGGCAATAATTGCTTTGAAATTATGTTCTGGACAGCTGAAAAGGAAGGATCAGCATCAGAGCCTCTTGTTTTCCACCCTGTCAGTTTTTTGCCCAGCTATGGATTTGTTGTCCTCCGCTCCTGATGATTCCACTGACACTCCTGTCAGAAAATGAATTTTTCACTCCGCACTTGATTGAGTCCATTCATAGGGCGTAACTCTGTTGAAAAGTGTCACTCTCAAGCTCACTCGTTCATAGGGGTGTCCCTCCCCCCAAGTTCTGTCCTCTTGTCTACTCATCATATTGTATTTTTGGCCATTGATAAATACTTTCATGAAGGACTCCAGGCTTTCATTTTTTTTTATTAAAAAATAATAATACTCTGATTTAGGAGTTGGAATGAATTTGCATCCCTCCTCCCCCCACTTACCCTTTCCCTTTTTAAGGATTTATGTCCAATATTCATCATTCTATGTGCAAGTAAGTAGCCACTGGATATTAAAATGCAGTTTTATTCTGCTAACAAATATTTGTTATCTTGCAGTATTTGACAACTGACATACAAAGACATGCCATTATTTCTCACATTTAGGCACCCTCTAAGGAGCTGTGCATATTTTCCTCCATTTTCTCCTCACAACAATCCTGTGAGGTAGGTTAGGCTGGGAGGTTGTGGCTGCCCCAAGAGTGCTCAGGGAACTTATATGGGGGTTTGATCCTGGGTCTTCTCAGTCCCAGCCTGACACTTTAACTACTATGTCACACTGATTCTCTTACCACACTGGCTCATTAAGCATTGGTATATCACCATGGGGCCCATCCTTCTACCTTCAGGGAAGCCTTTCCACAACAACATGTCTCCTGTGGAACTCCTGTCTGTTGGCCTTTCAGTCTTGGAAAACACTGAACATTCCCTGTATTTTCACACTGCAAAGCAAAATTGCTGGTGGCAAGCTGTCTTTTTAGGAAGTTTGTCTGCCGTTCCTGATCATGTCCTTGAGGAACTCCTGATAAATTTGTATGCAATTTCACCTTTGACAATGTTTGATAGTTGACACGCAATGGTAAATTGTAACTGATGGCATTTGATCCATAATAGGCCATTGCAATGTGTGTTGGTATCTGCTGCTCATGAGTTTTCATCTCTGAAGCCATTCAGGCCAATGAAGATTATCTCAACATGGCTAGCAGCAAGGAGTTTTCAGGACAGTTACAGGATAAAGTAGATTGACTTTATTGTGGCTTGGATACCACAATCATGACAGGTCCACTAGGGGTATCCAATGGCATCTGGCCCAGTGTTATGGAATCACTTCCAGTTGACATGGCCTGATGATGTGGACATGCTAATTTTTAATCAATGAATATCAATTAATCCTCTTTTACCTTCACCGAAGGTGATTTACCAACTTCCCATAAAAACAACACAAAAAGCAACCAAACATAGGCTTAAACAAAATATTAAGTGAACATTTAAGGCAGATGCATTTTCATCCAGCTGGAAGTGCCTATTGAAACAAATATGTCTTCCAACTGTTTCCACAAGTACAGATAGAGGACACCTGTCATATTTTGACAGTGTGCTGTTTCATAAAGCAGCAGCAGCCACGCTGAAAGCTTGCTGCAAGTTATTGTGGAGCGGGGTTCTGATATTTTTGGGAATTGAAGGAGAAACCTGACTGCAGACTGCAGGACACAGTGACCTACTGGGAATATGTGGACTCTCAAATAACCTAGTCCTGAGCTGCATAGGGCCTAATACATTAGTTTCAAAACTTTGAACTTGGCCCAGTAGTAGGTTGCCAGACAATGCTAACCCCTCAAACAAAGTATTATTGTATACTGGTTGTATTTCACCTCTACAAGCAATGATGCTGGCGCCTCTTTCTGCAGCAGCATCACCCTCCAGACCAACCTCAAGGTTATCCCCAAACAGAATGCATAGCACTAATCCATCCCTCAAGTTACCAAGTAGTAATGCTTTCAGCCATGTGGCCCCCTGCCCTTTCTGATTAAAGCTAGCCAAAGTGGAATGACTGAGTGGCTCCAGAGTGTTGGGGAAATATTGAGTGATGGGATGATGACTGCCACCCTCAAAGAGGTGGTAATGTGTCTGCTCATTGATGTACCCAATGATGTGCAATTAATGCCAACCACTCATACCCCTTTTGGGGACGAGGTGGTAGAGAAAGTTGTAGCGGAACAATCCCGAGTGTTGCTAGAGAACAATAGTCATCTGGATCCACTGTAATGTGGGTTTAGGCCTGGTTTGGGGACTGAATAATCCTTCATCATCCCAATGGTGACATTTTGGGTGTGGGTGGGAAGAGAGTGAGAGGGAGGAGAAAGATTGTGACTCCATGATTCTTGATACCACTGGCCAGGGTGGTATCATACTTCCAGGACAGATTGAAGCATTTGAATTTCAAATGTTGGGATGAAAATTTCATTTGACGTAGCTAGTGTGGGCAGTGCCTTTGACATTTTCTGTCACTTGAAAGTTGAATGGATAAAACGGAACACTTGCCAAATTCTGAATATTTGCAAATACTTCTCTCTGAAAGTCAATTCATACCGGGGGGTTTTTGTGGGGGTTTTTGGGTGGGTGGATGAACCAAGATCCAAAACTGTGGTACAACCGCTGTAGCTTGACCTACTGATGACAAAGAAAGCTTGGTGTGAAGTCTTTGGGTTTGAAGGATGTGACTTTGTGCTCGGGGAGATCGTTTTATAAGCAGCTATGTTAAGGAGAGTCCTAGAAAAGAAGGAGGAGAGCACACCAAACCTTAGTGCAAGAGTGGGAACCCTTGTTCCATCCTGGGCAAGGCTTCTGGGGGCCACAGGCAGAGGAAAAGTGAGCAGACAAATATATGCACATTTTACTGTAGTGCAATAATGTGCTTTATTCAGGCACTCAGAAATCCCTCTCTATCCTTCATCCAGGCAAGCAAGAAGCTATGTATGGTAGTCAACTAAATTTTACTTAGGGAAGCCCTATAAAAATCAATGGACCTAACATGGTTATGGTCATTAATTTAGATACATATTGAGCCATATGCATGGACTATAACTTGCTTTGCTTTCCTCCTTCCAAACCTTAAGGAACCTTCTCCAAGAAGCCACCCCAGCCACTATCACCTTGACACAGTGGTTTAGACTGTTCAATGCACAATTTACTTGGGTGTCTTTACAACAGCCCTGTAGGGTAGGCTGTTGTTATTGAGAGCCAGTGTGGTGTAGTGGTTAAGAGTGATAGACTCGTAATCTGGGGAACCGGGTTCGCGTCTCCGCTCCTCCACATGCAGCTGCTGGGTGACCTTGGGCTAGCCACACTTCTTTGAAGTCTCTCAGCCCCACTCACCTCACAGAGTGTTTGTTGTGGGGGAGGAAGGGAAAGGAGATTGTGAGCCGCTTTGAGACTCCTTCGGGTAGTGATAAAGAGGGATATCAAATCCAAACTCTTCTTCTTCTTCTTATTGCTGCTGCTGCTGTTGATGGTGATGATATTTAAAACATGTAATTTCATGCTGAAATAGGATTAAAAGACAGGCAATAAATGACCATACAACAAGATATAATAAAGAGAGAAAGGAAACTAACTGGTTATAATCCATCACCTTCCGATATTGACTCATGCAGGCTGAGGAGAGGCTTGGCTATCTAGTAAGTTTGTGGCAGAGGTGAGATTCAGACAGGGACCTCCTAACACCAGCTTTCAGTTGTGTCTAGATGGTGGCATTTCTTGGCTTTTCAAGCTCCCATTCATATTTTTGAACATGACATTGCTGTTTCCCCTCTGTGCATATATTGCCGTTGTAATACCTATAGATACTGAATTAGGACTATATTTTGTACATCATATTTTTGCTTTAATTTTCACCGCCTTCTTCACTGGCATTCATAATTTGGACACGTTTTTACTACCCAAATAAACCAATATTTTGTCCATATTCAGACTACCCCCCCCCCATGAAGTCTTCCATATTCAAGAATATGTCATTGTCCGGGGAACACCTTTTCCTTTAATTTATTTAATGTCCTGTTTTGTTTTGTTTTTCAGTTTCAGCAGGCAATTCTTCTCCCTGCCCCCCAGCTCATTATAACTTTAAAAACAATCAAATGTAATTACCTTTTTACTGACATGGTAAAAAAGGAGAGAAAATAAATAGCATAACAAGCAGTTCTATGCTTCTCTCAAAGGTGTTGCCTTCTTTAAAATTAGCAAAACAAGATCCCAAGAAGGAATATTATGAGAGAGAGAAAAAGAGAAAGAGTAATGGCAGAAATGCGGGGAAATATATCAACACAAAGCAATACGAGAGGAGTTGATTATATTGAATGGTAAAAGGAGGTAAAACACTTCTAACAAATCATTGCATTTTTACTTTCACTTTTCTTACGGAAAAGGCTTCTGCTGCCAAAGGCTTCATATAATGCTTTGCTGCAGTGTTAAAAGTCTTAATTAGAAAAAAATTGGAACGGCTGCAAATCATTCCAGCTCAGCAGCTAAGCGAAAGGAACTTTACAGTTGAGGCTGCAGAAGTGGAAAAGTCTCTAGTTAAATGGTTAACTGCACAGAGCCAGCACCTGGGGAAGGAAATAGGAAGAAGGGAAGAGACTTTTCGTGGAACAGCAACACCCCTAACTCCTTCAGCTCAATTCAAGCACCCTGAGGAAAACAGTTACACTACCTTGCAGCACCTCTCTGCCGATTTCTCCACAGAGATTCACAAAATGAAACCAACACAAAGGCCACACGCCACAATCAAATAGACATCCGAGATAGCAGTAGATGCTAACAAAATAGGTAACATATGCAAATATTCAATATTGGCAGTACTTTGTAGAAATTTATGAAATAAAACCAACACAGAGGCCACATAAACTGATGAAATATTATTCTGGGATATCTGTCTATCTATTTATCTATCTTACTGTGATTAGCCAAGCAGAGTTTTTTATTATTTCTATTTATGTGGCAAAATATTTTGGCTTGTGTCATCATCAGCATCTCTGGAAAAAATAAATAAAATGAGACTCTTTGTGAGGTGGCAGTAGCACAGTTTTGAGGTTGGAATGCTCGGAAGTATTTCATAAATATAATGCATTTTAAAATTTCAAATTAATGTGTATTACCAGATAGTTGCCATATGCAAAAAAATGATATTTAACCATCTTTTCAGTTTGACAGATTTCCTTTGGATAGATTTACATATTCATCTTCGCTGAAGTTACATATTTTTGCTGAATTAAAAGAAGAAGAAGACTGAAGCAAGTTTGATGTTGGTGTCTGAGAACATTTTCTCCCTGAAATTCACTGAGGATCACATTCAGTAAACTCTTGCATGGGGACGGGGATAGATTTTTGTAATGTGGTCATTCAACTTATATTTGTTGTCCTGCAATTTCCATTTTATGCTTAGCAAATCATGATTTGGTCAATCTTCATCATAAGGTGTGTGGAGAGCAGCTGATCTACTCACTGCTGGGCCCTAAAGCACAACCTCTGGTCAATTTTGGAAGAATTATGAACTCCCAGGTCACCTTTGCTTATATTTCAACACAAGTGATGAATTTAAGTGTACAGTTTAGTACTTATGTGATATAATGGCTGCATCCATTTAAAAAACAAAAACAAAGCACAGTCAAGCATGTTCATCAGACATTCAAGCAAATGATCTTCAATCATGCATTTAGTATGTCTTCTCAGAATGGGATAACAGAAAACGTTTTTTTCTTTCTTTGTGAGCAGAGATTGTGAAAATAATGTTTCTTCCACAAAAACAGAAGATCATAGGATAAATAGTCTGGAAAGAAATGAATGACCTATGAGGACAGCTAAATGTATGTGTTAGAAATTAAAGGTGCAATTAGAAATCTTGAGCTTTATTCCTCTCTTTTGACAATTTTTTTGTTTGTGCCAAGTGTCTGGAGCAAAAGGGGTAAAATAGAATGATTTTTAATCCTCACTTGGAAAGCAAATGCACATAAATGCATGGATTTGAATGTTTAAAAGCAGATTCAGCAACAAACATTTTACAGAGGTTTCAACAACTATACGCAAGAAATACACGCTCAACAATATTTATGAAAGATGGAAAGGAGAATATCTATGTGTGTGAGTGCAGGCACACACAGATATCATACTGATGCTGCCAAAATATTGTGGGTACTCATAATAACTTGATCCATCTGTTATCCAAAAAAGCACAGTTCAGGTGTTTGGTACATGAGGAAATTACTTGGAAAATGATTGTTTGGAAATGGCCCAAGGATCGTCTCATTAGAATTCAGCCCTGCTGCCATAACACAAAGGAGGAAGGGGGAGAGAAACCCACCACTACCCTCCTACTGAAATGGATGACAAGTGTGAGAGTTATCAGTTTTGTCACTTTGAAGGAAATGCGGAAAACAAAGGACCACAGCTAAGCAACAAGGTGCAGAAGGACAAACTCAACAGCCTTTAACAGCTTCCCTTGAATATGTTTAGCTTACTATTTATTACAGCCAAGCACACAAACAACAGACTGCACAGCACTGCAAGTGAAACAATTCAAAGCCTTTTTTGGGAAGTAGCCCTTGAATAAAGGTTATTGGATATATCAAAAAACCCTCTTATTATTTCCCCCCTGAATGCTACAATTATCTCCACTGACTTAGGGGCAGCCTCCTTTTCTCTGGCCTTTTACAGTGGCAGAGATTTGACAGGCAGAAATTCAGTGGGTGCAGTTTTCCTCAACTTCGCATCTTATTGTGTTTTTTTTATAAAAAAAATCTTTTACCGGTAATTTCTTTTTCACTTTCCATTATTTTATTGTCTGGTTTTATGTTTTTATATTTTGGTAAACTGCTGTGATTTATTTTAATGATGCAGCGGTATATAAATATTTTTATAAATAAATAGTGGAATAATGGCTCACAAGTTGAATCTCTTCCTGTGATGAAACTGTTAATGTTACAAGATTGTCAGGAATAATTCACCCCAGTGCTTGCTTCGGGTTTTTTAGTTTTTAGCTTTTAATCTCTGGAACGAGGATGAAATATCCTCTAAGAATCTATTTATAATTTAAATAAAATAGGATAAAAGGCTACGTTCATGTTGGGGATACAGAAGGGGAAATTATTATGGCAAAGAGAGGAGCTAGCTTAAACTTTGAATTTAGGAAACTGCGCTATGCACACAAATATTGGCCACAGCTGCAGCATACATTGAAAGCACTATAATGCCACTTTAACTGCTATCCCCAGAGAATTCTGGGAACTGTAGTTTCTTAAGGGTACTGAGAGTTGTTTGGCCACTCCTATTCCCACTACAGTTACAGTTCCCAGAATTCCATGGGAAGTGAGATTGGTTGTTAAACCACTTTGGGACTATATGATAGATGTGCTTACCTTGAATATCTGGAATGGTTTGAAACCTGGGTGTTTAAAGGCCACCTTCTGCTACATGAATGCTACTCTCAATCTCAGGTGTCCTGTAAATGTGTTCGTAGCAGGTGAAGAATGTTTCAGGAAGGGACTGTTCTTTATTAAGGGCAAGAAATCCGGAACTGAAACTCAGCGTATAACTTTATAAGAACTGTAGCTATAAGGACTTGGGCTTGTACATGCTTTTGCCCTCCTCCCTCCCGTGCCCTTCTCCTCATGTACTGTGTCTTTTTAGATTGCCAGCCTGAGCCCTGTGGGCTGGCAGGCACCATATTAGAGCTGATATTCTAGTAAGTTGCTCTGAGACTCTTTTTGGCTAATGACCAGGCAGGGTAGAAGTGCTGTAAAATAAATAATGCCTAGCCATTGAATCGTATCCAAAGGACACTGTATCTTCAACTTCCTGCTGCCGGTGAAGTTTGCAGATAATGGGTTTGTAATGTGAATTTTTGCTGCCTGCAATTCCCCTTTTCACAATGGGTTTTCTAGAAGCTGCTGTTCCCTTTGTAATTGACAATGGGCTATATTTTGAGATGATCATCCTGCTTTTCTGAATGTGCCATCAGCATCAACCCAACCAGGCTAGAGGTAATCCTTGCTTGAAGGCACATGCAAGCTCTTTTTAACTGCCCTTCCTTCCCTGACAGCTGCATTTAACCTTGCCTTAGTATCCCTGTTTCTAAGTTGCCGGAGACCTCCCACTCAGAGTCCTGCATGCAAACCATGCACTTCTGCCGGCAAGTCACTTGATAATTTACTGTCATTTAAATACCCTCCAATATGAAGTAGACCCAAACTGGGAAGCCATCCTCCAGGCAGTATTCCTGTGTGAGTCACATGACATGGGCAAAATTGTGCCTGCCCAAAGTGCTTTTGGGGGCACGGTGCCCCAAAATGTGCGTTTTTGGGTGCTGCGCAAGATCACTGCCCCCCAAAGTGCTTTCGGGAGGGGCAAGAATGTGACCCCAAACCACACAAGATGTCACATTTCCCCCCAACACATTTAGATTCCACTTCCATGTGGGGAGGAGTGCTGGAAGGGGCTCAAAGATTGTGGGATGTGTGCTCCAGAAAAATCACCTGTTATAAAACAGCAGCCTCTCACCATCTGCTGGGTGAATTCTTCAACCACTGATGCCACTGGAGCTGATGACGTCTCCTCTTCTTTCCTGTGGTCAATCAGGGATCATTATGTTGGGACTTGAGGTGCATGCTGAACAGATGCTTCGGTGCCAAGTGCTGCAGAGTAAAATATGTAGCTCTCTTCTGCAATTCAACCGTTCTTGTCTTGTACGTTCTTTCTCCTTCAGTGTATGGAGTTGCGTAGGTAGTACATCCCTGCCAGTCTGCCACTCACACCGTGTATCATTTATCCATTTCTAAGATTTGCTTTTCAAATATTTTTATTCTACTTTTCCAGTAAGCATGCCAGAGGCAACTAACGGCAAACAAATACAAATATTTAAAAGCAAACGACCAGTAAATATGCTGCAGTTTCCAAGGGGCAGTGTGAGAATGTGCATGTGCTGGCTACTTCTTTCTTTCTTTCTTTCTTTCTTTCTTTCTTTCTTTCTTTCTTTCTTTCTTTCTTTCTCTCTCTTTTTTTTCAGCACCCCCAATTGTAAATAGGAGCAGCTCATCATCAGCAGTCAAAATATGATTCACAATCTGGAGGGCATCTATCTGTAAGAATGGGATCTAAAAAGCAAGGAGGCATTGAGCTTTTGAAATACAGTAGCAACTGCTTTGCCACAAAGCCTTTGAAAATAATGGGACTTTCCAAAGTAGTTTGTAATGTAGCATGAGCTGTTGAAAGGAGGGCGGGTTTGTGTGTGTAAAAAAAAATCACAGTGGGAATGACAGACATCTATGGGCTTTCTGGTTTTGGATAGTGATCAGTAGCTAGGATTGCTTTTTCTTTCTATACCTAAATTATTTTTTATTTGAAAGTGGGGCAGGAAGAGGTCTGTGCTATAGATTAAATATTTGACCGAGATATAAAAGGGGTGACTAACCTTTTTTGTTTTGGGCATTCTCTGTTGGCCAACCTCTCAAGGTTTTAGTTCAGGGGTGCATGTGGCCAAAATGTCCGTGGCCACCTCACGTGTGCCTGTTCACACAACACATGAGGGGTGTTCACATCTTACATCCAAGGAGTGTACAAACTGTGTGCCTGCGTTGAGCTGTACGCGTGAACAGTTCCTCACATGTAGTGTTCAATAGGTGTACTCTTTGTGTGCGAAGAACAGCTGAGCTCCACAAACCCAACAAGTGTGTGCTCTTTCACACAAACACTTGCACATGTGTTGGGGCGGCTTTTACCTGTGTCCAATGTGTGAACAAGTCTGCACAAACACACAATACAGAGCAGGCACACCCACTCACACACCCACCCAAGCTCATGCAGGGGCTCAAGCTTCAAACAAATGTTTTCTCTTTGGGGCAGGCGAGACAAGAAGTCTGATTATATCCATGTTGATGGGAAAGGTGTGTGTGTGTGCACATGCTACAAATCACAATCCTCACCATCCGCTTGGTATGGAAAGAAGAAAATGATGCTCGTAATGTATGACCCTGAGACTAGAGGAATTGTAGCTATTTACATCAGTTGTCAGCAACCTGCTGCTTGTTTGCAGTGCTGCTGCATGGATATAGATAACCTCTCTGAAACATTAGCTGAGACAAAGCAAGTAATTCTTTGTTGACACATTGTCAGATTCTAATTTGTTCTCAAACTGTGAGGTAAATCCTCCATCTCCACCGGAAAAAAATGGGGCTTCTCTATCTTGCATCAAGCTCTCTGCCCTTTCCACTTTCTAGCCGCAACTGGAAATGTAGCTGGGAAGGAGTTTCCTGCCCAGCTACAGATAAAACATTCCCAGAAAAAAAAATCATCTGGTAAATTTAACCTGAGCTGCATCCCCTTTACACAAGTAAATGTATCAAGTGCAATCCTCTCTCTATTCCCCACCCCGCCCTGCCAAACAACAACAACAACAAAAACCACCATGGGGAGAAAAAAAAGAGCAGAGTAGGATCTTTAATAGAGCTGGCATTAGGGGTCAAAAGGGATGAGGATGAAGGGATAGGCACTGATTTCTCCCGCAGAGAAAATAGGCTGTTGGCCATAGAGACACATAAACTTAGCATGAGCCTCAAAGTGTACAATGAAAAAAGACCTTAAAACATAAGCAAATGGATTGTTCTTCCGGAAACACCAGATGCCGATAAGGGGAATCAAAGACTGGACAATATCCTCAGCTTTTGCTCTGTGGTCCCCAGGTTGCTCTGAAGAGCTGGTGGTGTTTTAAAAAATGCAGTCAAATGTGATGTGCTGGAATTTTTTTCCCCCTACACAGCCGCGATTGACCTGATTACATTTCGCTAGGTGTAAGAAGCCATTCCTCTTTTTGACTGCTGCTCAGATAGAAGACTGACAGTCGGACTCCATCACATGGATTAATGGGTTAAAACCTGACATCTTTTTAGTATTTTGGACTTTATTTTCTTTTATCAGCTTGACTTTCATGCTCAGAGTGCTCTTGCCACAATATTCTTTTAAAAGTACACTTGTCAGGGTCCATTTGCTACTAGCTACCTTGATGGTGACATCAGCGATGGCTGCGGTTTACCTTTTGACCTTATAGAGGCAGCAGATGGGCCCAGTAATAAATCCCGATTATTAGTGAAGGAGCCAATCGCTTGGAAAGACAGAAATAAAAGTCAGGCAGTTTTACACTGCAATTCTTGTTATCTGCTTTGATATGGAGTTGTGGGGCATGTCGGTGGGGGCAAAGGGTGGGGGGAGAGAGAGAATGACAAGCAACCTCTGCCTGTCTGTGATCTCTCTACCTTCCTTCCTTCCTTCCTTCCTTCCTATTTATTTGCTTGCATGTTTAATGTTTTTTGTGGAAGTGAGAGCAAGGAAACCCAGGTCTGGTGAAGGATTTTCAGCCTTCTGTTAAAATAGTAGCAACGACAGCAACAAAAGATTTCTGAGTCTGAGAAGGATGTGGGGAAGCATAATGGAACAGAGTAGTAACAGAATGATTTTCTGATGAACTCTGGAAAGAGAACTTCAGTTAAGGAATACCAGTGTCAATATGGTCAAACTCCAGCAAGGCGTTTGACTTCCTCAGGGGCTTTTACACCAATTATATGTTCACACTGATGGGTTTTTCAAAACAGTTTAAAGTTACTCAGGGAACAGCTATGAAACTCAACAAGGACAATCTCCTTCCACTGCAGTCTAACAGGGATTAGCAACCTTTTTCAGCCGTGGGCCAGTCCACTGTCCCTCAGACCATGTAGTGGGCTCAACTATATTTTGAAAAAAAAATGAATGAATTCCTATGCCCCACAAATAACCCAGAGATGCATTTTAAATAAAAGCACACATTCTACTCATGTAAAAACACCTGGCAGGCCCACAAGTAACCCAGAGATGCATTTTAAATAAAAGTACACCTTCTACTCATGTAAAAACACGCTGATTCCCAAACCATCCGCGGGCCAGATTGAGAAGGCAATTAGGCTGCATCTGGCCCCCGGGCCTTAGGTTGCCTACCCCTGGTCTACAATAAAACCCTTTGCTGAAGGCTTAAAGCATGAATATTTAGGATGCTTCAGTATTATCTATTGTAGGGCTGGGAAACTATTTGCCCTCCAGATGTTGTTCAACTTCAGGGATGGTCAGGGGTGGTGGGAACTGTACTGCAGATACACAACCCTGATCTATTGTTTCTCCAAGGTTCCCCAAGACAAAGTGAGAGCTTTAAAGGGAGGCTTCTGTTGCTATCTGTGGAAGGACATTTCCCCTCATCTTTATAAACTTGCACTCTCATTCACACATTCTCCATCATTTTGAGTGTTGACTAAACCACATAAGAAGTGGTTGAAACTTGCAGACAAATGGCATGTACAATGAGGCATGCTTTGGAATTCCGTCTTTGTTACTAAGTGCCTATACCAAATGACCTCGATCATGCACCTCAGAACTGAGCTACGCACCACATTTTATACTTTACCAGATGTTGTGATACTATTATCAGCAGCTTGACAAACACCTAAAAATGCATTTGGAGACATGCTTCAAGAGAAGATAAAATTCAAATATGCATTTTAGATACCCTTTTTAAAGTGCAGGTTAATGTGCAAATGGGATGGAATTATGGGTAAAAATATAAAAGAGTATCATGGAGCAGGAATCGATATGTCAGTCCATGTACAACTAGAAGCTATAGGGTTGTTGTTTTAAAAAGTTTAGATTTCTTTTATATCAATACACACCAGCCAGGTAAAGAAATTTCCCTGACAGGAAATGAATGGTAGGTGTCTGTGTGTGAGAGGTGCATGTTCCATATAAATTATCCAGGTGTTTTAGTGCAAACAGGTGGTTTTGTCCCCTTTGGAGAGAATGAAAAGGAAATAAGCCAGGGGCTAATGTGCTAATTATCAGTGGCTGAGCAAGACTCCCAAAAGGATGTATTCTATAACCTCTGGAAAAATTCTGACACGTTATAAAGTCGCTGAATTAGCTTAAATAAGTAAACAACTAACTGGTGCCAGCACAACAGCATAAAATAGTGTGCTGCATGCTAAATGGTTTATTTGTCTAATGCCAAAAATAAGTCTAACACACCACTAAACAGATTTCACTTCATTCTCTGTAGTACTTGCGTATATAGCTTTACAGAGGAAGGTCAAAAGCAGGTAGGCAACTTGAAGGCGAATAAATCCACCCCAACTATGTTATTGGGAAATTAAAATAAAGATGTTACGGTGCTACTTTTGAATCATGGTGGAGTTTCTTTGGTATCTAAGAGGGGTTACGGTGTTTCAGAGTTTTCCAAGCCGTTTCAGTAAACTCAGGTTGGATGTTGAATTCAGTATTCCAAATGTCCAACAGCTGCAGGTCGCCGTCCAATTCACAGTTGGATGCCTCTGGAAGGGAGAACATTTGTCACAATCTGCGACACTGATGCTGCACTGGATTTCAGGGGAAAACACTGACTGTTCGGCCTGTTCAGCAGGAGGGATGCCTGGGGGAGAAGAAGACTTCAGCAACCCACCTGCATGGCCCATTGAGAGGAAACAAAACAGCCCTCAAGCACCTGATCTTCTGGCTGGGAGTCATGGTAGCTACTCCAGTCATTTGCAGCTGGGCTGGCACTGGATGAGGGGCAGTTAGGCCACATAGTTTGTCAACACCAGGTACCTTTGAGGATTGGTCTGGACTCATCTGCTTAGGAAAAACAGGGCGTGCCAGTGCTGTGGGGAATTCATGTTCAGTGGCAGATTTCATTTGTTGCTGCAATGCTACCCATTAACCAATATATTTGCCTGCATGGAGGTGAGGAAGTAAGTCTGCAGTCCAGAGTCTTGCATTCTA
Organism: Podarcis liolepis; assembly: GCF_965112155.1. Classification (NCBI taxonomy): domain Eukaryota; kingdom Metazoa; phylum Chordata; class Lepidosauria; order Squamata; family Lacertidae; genus Podarcis; species Podarcis liolepis. The sequence continues at coordinate 56,502,870 of NC_139560.1, read as the reverse complement.
ATACCATAAATTAAGGCCTTCTTCACAAAAGGGAACTGCATGTACCCTGCATATCTCCTGCCAAATATGCATGAGTCTGTTTATCCACATGTAATGGTGATAAGATTCCTGAAAATTGACATGTGTTTGTTCGTATACCTGTGAGTATGTACAAACAGTCCACACAGTTGCTCTCTTAAGATGATTCCCATGTGCATTCTGTAGACTGTTGCTGTGTGTGTATTCTGCAACATGTCATTGACACAATAATGTGCATTAGTGGCTCATTCATTCTGCTTTAGTGCTTCTCCAATATTACCACATCTCCGTTGCTACCACAGGTGTTACCTGAATAGGAAATGGTATCTTCTGTTAAATGATTCTCAATGCCAGGTGACAATATGCTCGCAAAGGTTGATGCAGATATGACACAGAAAGGTTGATATAGATATGATGTTTTAATGGCAACATATAATTATAGCTTAGCCATTAAAACATCAGAAAAAAAGGCAATAGCCTTTCACCATATGTTTAGACTGGGCAGGGGAGGGGGAAATCTAGCACTGTAATTATGGCATTAGTTTGCAGCCACATGAGTACCAACAGTGGCTAGAATGTAATGTAGATAATCCTTTAGTCTCCAGTCCAAACAAGCATAAGTCCAAAGGACCTAAATATTTTGGCAGTGGGCAGTGTTACACACCAGGGTGTATTGGGTGTTAGAGTAGGGGTTAGAGTACATCTGGTAGGGAACATGTTGTGCTCCTTTTTGGGGTAGTTTGTCCACCTTTGGTCCCCACCCTGCACTCAGCTTTCACCTATATCCCCTAAAACATATGGCCTGCAACAGTAGCCACAACCCAGGAAAGGCTTTGACTGGTTGACTAAACCAGGTGTGGGTAGCTGATGGGTCTTGAACCCTCAGTGAGTTGGGTATTTCCCATGCATGGATTGAGCAGATGTACCAATAGTGGGTCTAATGGCCAAGTAGGTGGTTTCTGCATGTGCTGTAAAGGGAAGTGAGGGGCAGATGGGGCTCCTCGACCTGGGAAGGTAGCCTACCTAAGAGAAGGAAAACACTGATCCTATACGTCCACTGCCTGGTGGGATACCTTCAGGAAAATAAAAGGCTAAGGAGTAAACCCTACACAAATCCAGAGTGGAGTCCCTAAGACAATTGGAAGGTGCCTTGTATGCTTCCTTCTGGCAACTCCTGTAGCCAAGCTACAACGAATTGCTCTGTTTTCCTTTAGACTACATAAGCAGGACTGAGATGTGGGTTTTGTCAGCTAGGCAGCCTAGGACCTCCATACACACTGCTCAGGCCTGCACCTTGTGGAGGTTCTGCTAACGCAACAGTTTGACTTCACCCTTGGAGGTGTACTCCATTGTCTCCAGAGACAGATAGATCCCAACAATGTTAAACCAAAATCTGTACAAGCAAGTCCTTTTGGCTGTCTGGGCAGTTAGGTGATGTATACATTTTCAAACTTGGTCTTTAATGTCAGACGATGTTCCTTGAACACAGGCATTACGTATTGTATTATATTAAAGTTCCGAATACGTAATGAAAGTTATCAACCATAGAGTAGCAAAATCAGGGGAAACAGAAGACAATAACATCAGCTTTATTTGTAAGAAGAACCTTTAATTTTCATTTAAGCAGTGACATGCAGCAGAAAAAGAAAATCTCATTTTGGAAGACTTTGACAAATATTAATATATTGTAGTTTCAATGAGATTCATTTGTGCTCTGGAATCTAAGAAGTCAGTACATCTGTAAAGACTTATAGTACTTAAGAGATGATTGTAGAAGACATATGGTTTAATCATGATGTATTTAAGCCTTTTTTATCTGCTTACGAATTCAATGTTTTTCTTTCTCTAATTTAAGAAACTGTGTGGCATTGATTGCAGCAATGCACAAGTATTAATGCGACAAATATAATTTGATATGAAATTATAAACTGGAATAAGATTGAAAAAGCACACATAGCATATGCCAATTAAAATATAAATATAATGATCTAATAATCTAAGTGTTAATCCTTGAATTCCTTTTTTATATTGTTATATCTTTATCTATGGGTAGCTTTCCTATAGAACCTCATTTATAGTAGAGTAAATCCTCAACGGAAGATAATGAAAATTGCAGAAAGACCCTGTGATGTATATCTCAGCATTAATATGTTCGTGTGACTAAATCTATCTCCTAACAGCAATTTATTTCACTAAAACTATGTCACTAATTTATTTCACTAAAACGGCCCAAACTGTTGCTTTATTTTTAGAATGGCAACAAATGGCTTTCTAGAGTTTTGTGAAATTGTGAAGGTTTTATCTGTCTGCCTTCTGTTGGCCAGCTTACTGTTTGACACTGCAAAGCTCTATTAGGTTCCTTGTCGTGCTCCTATATTCATAAAGAACTCTGTGAGTTAACAGTGTGAGGTAACATGTGACAGGACTCCAGGACTTGCCAGTGACATTTTGCTACTTAAGACAAGATGGCCTCCCCACCACTCCCAATCCACATACAGAAACCACTGTTGAACACCTCTTACTGTCAGAAAGTTCTTGCTAATGTTTAATCGGAATTTTGTAACCAGAATCCATCGGTTCAGGTCCTACCCTCTGGAGCAGGAGAAAACAAGCTTGCTCCATCTTCCATGTGACAGCCCTTTATATATATAGTCATTATACATATATTCTATATATACAGTTAAGTTTGACCATGAAGTTCACTAGGTGACCTTGGGTCAGTCACCAGCTCTCAGCCCAATCTACCTTACAGGATTGTTGTGAGGATAAGTGTGGGTGGGAACCATGCACACCACCATAGCCCTTAGAGCAGTGTTTCCCAAACTTGTGTCTTCAGCTGTTTTTGGACTACAACTCCCATCATCCCTAGCAAGCAAGACTAGTAGTCAGGGATGATGGGAATTGTAGTCCGAAAACAGTTGGAGGCCCAGGTTTGGAAAGGTGGACTATAAATGTAGTAATAAATAACCAAATAAACAAGACCTACTCTGTTTTAGAGAGCTTTCTCCTGGGCATAATATGTCACTTATTTGAGGGGAGAGGTGACAAGGTCAGCTACAAAGAAGAACCAGGATAAAAGGAGAGCAGGCTGAAGATATTTGATTCTACTATCCCCAAAATAGATCAAAGGTCATCACAAGAAGGCAGCAGCAATGTAGAGTTGAGAAGGTCAAGGTGGGTGGACTAGAACAATTGATGGAGTGGGGGGGCATTATTTTCCTGAGGACTTTTTCAGAAATGTTGCAAACAAACAAACAAACCAACCAATCTCAAAGCTCCTTTGATATATCTTCTATTGCAGCATGAGTGAAATGAAATTAGCCACAATCCATATGTATCCTGAGAATTACTGCTTTTCAATGCATTTCCCCTCAACACAGTTTCCATCCGATTTGAAAACATAAGCCGCGGTTAAGTTGAGGTGTGTACATTTGAGACAGCCATTGCACAACTGCAGATGACAGATTTATTGAATAGGAGTTCAGCGCAGGGAAACAAATCAGGTAATGCGTATGGGTGAAGACACCCCTAGCCCCCTCCGGTGTGCAGAGCAATGCAAAGAAGCAAAAGCAACTTGAAATGCATTGAGAGGGGAGGATGACCTTGCTGTAGCTTCAGTATAAGGCAGCTTTCCATGTTCTTATATACACACATATAGAGGCTGAGAAGATGAAAGGGCTCACCTCATTAACAGTCCAAAACATCTCGCTCCCTGTTAGATTTCTAGGGGTCCCTGCAAAGCTGTAGCTTTGGGTTCACTACAGAGAGCAAGTGAGGCCGTTGTGTCTTCCTGGCTCCAAGCAGGACAAGATTGACCCCGGCCTTTTTGAAAATACTAGCAGCCTTGTACCCATATTGTGCAGGAATTCTAAGAAACGGGAAAAAGAAGGCATTTTTGAAATCAGTGGCTACAGTCAATGTAGTTTTGAAAGGCTTTGCCTGCCATCTTAATTCAAAATGGTATCCACACAGAGGCAAAAACCTTCATGCACTTGATGGAAAGTCTGAAAGGGGTTAATGTCTGTAGGGTCCCTATCATAGCTGTCAACTTTTCCCTTTTCTTGTGAGGAATCCTATTCGGAATAATGGAATCCCTTAAAAAAAGGAAAACATGGACAGCTATGGTCCCCATAAGAGCCCTCTTCAGACATTACTGTGAGCATGTTGAATGGGGGTTTGGCAGGGCTGGCCCACTCATGAGGCAAGGTGAGGTGACTGCCTCAGACATCTCCTTGTTCCTGATGTAGATTTTCCCTCACCCCTGGTAGGGAGGGATACCATTTTGGGGTCTGCCTCAGGTGTCAAAGTGTCTTCAGCTGGCCCTGGGGCTTGGGGCCACACATTCTGCCCTACTCCCCAAATCACACTGTATTTCCTGACCCCAGCTTTGCTAGTCTCATGTTCCAGATGATGCTCCCCCTATCATTTACAACCTTACAAAACACAGACAGACCCTCCAGGCCTAGAGAAGACCTGGAGACTTTGGAGCAGGACTAAATGTGCAACCCTGTTCAACGAGCTTACGCTCCACACACAAGTCTTGCAACACATAGCCCCAAATTAATTAGAAAATGAGATATGGAACCCTGTTCTAAATCTATTTATTAGAAAGTAAGTAAGTAAGTAAGAGGGACGCGGGTGGCGCTGTGGGTAAAAGCCTCAGCGCCTAGGGCTTGCCAATCGAAAGGTTGGCGGTTCGAATCCCCGCGGCGGGGTGCACTCCCGTTGTTCAGTCCCAGCGCCTGCCAACCTAGCAGTTGAAAGCACTCCCGGGTGCAAGTAGATAAATAGGGACCGCTTACTAGCGGGAAGGTAAACGGCGTTTCCGTGTGCCGCTCTGGCTCGCCAGAGCAGTGATGTCACGCTGGCCACGTGACCTGGAAGTGTCTCCGGACAGCGCTGGCCCCCGGCCTCTTGAGTGAGATGGGCGCACAACCCTAGAGTCTGTCAAGACTGGCCCGTACGGGCAGGGGTACCTTTACCTTTTTAAGTAAATAAGTAAGCCAATCATATTTTAATTTAAAATGATTGGAATATATTTAAGCAGTATTTGAAAGAATATTATGGAGAAGTACATTTTTTGACTGATTTAGAATAACTCTTGTAAGGAGCAATATTAAAATATAGTAGAAAAGTAGGTTACTAGGTATACAGATATGTTATGACGGGCACTCAATTAAATACAATAGAGGAACCAAGTAAGAAGGGGAGGGAAGTCAAATGTAAATGGAATATAAATGAATCAAACGATTAAGGATATACCTTTGTTTTCCTTATTATGTTTTAGAATCACATATTTAATGACAGGAAAATTCAAAATGTTATAATGTGATTTTTATGAATGTTTGTTAAAAGAAACCAATGAAGCTGAACTGTAAAAAGTAAGTAAGTAAGTAAGTAAGTAAGTAAGTAAGTAAATAAATAAATAAGCAAGCAAGCAAGCAAACCTGCTGTTTTCTACCGTTAATCACTGTTATATACTATAACCATATTTCATGTGATCTGTGGTTGCAAATTTAAATGCAAAAAATGTTTGATTGCCTGACTTATATTAGGCTCCAGGACAGCCAAATCCACCTAAGTGGATGCAGGGCTTGGACAAAATAAGCTGACATTTTGATTCAGTCATAACTTTCTATGATGTGCCGATACCTTTATCTAAATCATGTTTTATCATGCTTACATTTTCTTAAGTGGTTTCCGTATTGACCAATTTGCTTTGAAACACGTTTTATTGGAATCTTGCTTTTTAATTAGATTGCATGCTGGTACCAGAGAGCCATGCCTTTCATTAATAACAAATGCTGTCATGGTCATAGGACAGATTCTGTTTTGCCCTTTAATCTACAAAAAAATAGTCATTTTATGTACATTCTATCAGCTGCCAGACACTGTTTACTTTCTGTGACTGCTGGATGTTTATGTATGTCCACCTCATCAATTAGGAGCAAATAGCCCAGAAAGGATGTATTCTTAGCATCTGAGTAAATAATGGAGATTGATAAATGAAATTTACTAAATCAAGATGAAATACATTTCTAAGGCTGCATCAGCCATGCTTTCAGTCAGAGGAAGAAAATAAAATTGATCACCTGGTCACAATTCAAGGTCAAAGGTCTGTAACAGAGGCTGCTGACACTTAGGTTAATGGCATGTTTAAAAATGATAGGATGAGAGAAATTTTCATCTAAAAGATTACCAGGGCTGCTCACATATGTGTATGTCAGAGCTGTGTTGTCAGTAAAATTACTAATTTCTCAGGGGTTTTCGAGCCTCTGGTTTGTTTAGCACCCCAATCTGCACTAATAATTAATAAACATTTAGTTATTGCATATCAAATGTAAATCAGCTCCATGTTCAAAACCCTCAGCCAATATAATAGATCCTGCATTAACTGAATAGCATGTGTGAAGGTAGATAGATTGGGTGAATGAAGTTGCAAATGTGCTTCAATGAAATTTAAACAAATTAATATTCTTTCCTTCTGCTTGCTTCTTTCTGACCTCCAATCAAGAATCACAGACAGGTCCCCTTAGCCGCTAGCTTTGACCAGGGGTGGATGGGATGGAATTGTTACTGGAATGAGTCTTGCCTGCAAATGGCATCCATCTCTCTCCTCTGAGTAAAGAATTTACCTGAAGATTTCCATACTCACCCCAGGTGAGTAGGTGAGAGACATGCCACATTCGCCAGTCAATTTCTTGCCATTCAAAACTCCAAAGAGGAATGACTCAAAGGACTTTTGTAAGTTGAAGGAAGCCAGCTTCTGACTATAAAAGCATAATGGGAGAACCATTAATACTATCTGATTATCCTGTACCCATGCATATGTAATTGTGTAGAGCCTACATAGGGTTCTATGTAGGCTCTACACAATTACATATGCATGGGTACAGGATAATCAGATAGTATTAAGAAACATCACCCTTTTTGTTGTGTTCCGTACTAGCCCCACGCCTCCCCCACACCCCCCCAGTGCCTGAAGCAGAATCTTGTTCTATGCATATAGACTCCTGAATCCTAATTGCTCCGGGTTCTAAATCACATGGGCAGATTATGCACAGAGCAGGCTCCCCACTACAGACGCCCCTTAATGTGTGGACAATGTTGGGGGAAGGACTGCAGGGAACCTGACATAAAAGTGCTCCTTAGAGTGTGGCCCTCTTTTCTGAAGACTACACCAGGGGGGAAAAAATGTAGTTTTCAGCTGATGGAGAATTTTTTAACTTAGTTCTCTTCCCATCAGTTATTACATTGGGACAGGTGAGAGGTGTTTGCATCTTCTTCTGACATCCCACCTATCCATCCTGATGGCTGGGGAGCGAGATTCAGGCTTGTACTCCTAAAAGCTCCAGGGAGACATGCAACAGTAATGTCTCACAACAAATGTAACTGATCTGTTGAAAACGCAAGTTGAAAAAAGAGAGAATACATGTATTTTAGTAAACTAAGAAATCTTTAATAAAAATTATTATTATTATTATTTTAAAAGTGCATTGGGGCAACTTTCTGTTCTGCTTATTGCTGTTTGGTCCGATTCAGAACTAAAGATCAGGTTTCACTGGGGAAATCATTGGGGCAAATGGAGGTGGGGGTAAACCCCTTAACATATATATTCCAAGCTTTCCTTCAAACAATGAACTGTCTATATTGTGTACCAGTAAGTGTCTGAAGCTCTTTCATACATATTGGCAGACAGATGATCTTGATGAACTTATGAGTGGTGTTTTTTTTTCCCAGGATAAAAATACAGTAACGAATAAAATCTCGACCAAGAAGTCTCAGGGAATAGATTTTTTATTTTTTATTTTTTTACAATAAAGGAAGAAGTGGGCTGAAATCCTGGGAATCACTGAATCCTCTTTTTTCTCTCCAAGCCACTTCACCCTTCGCAAGTTTTGATTACAGCACATTCCTCCAATAGTGCAAGCTCAGGGTGAATAGGTTGATGGAAGTGGGTCTGACAACAGTTTTATACTGGTGATTGATCCCTTCACTCCGTTGAAGGCATATAACCAAAATGCTACTTCATTTTATTTGCCTTCTTCTCCCAGGTAAAGCATCTGAACAGCATTGTCGGCAGTTGTTACTTTTAAAGTCACAGGGTCCCTAAATACACCCCCCCACTGCGCAGTAAATCACCTCTGTTGCGTATCACAGGCTCATTAGCCTGACTGAGTCAAAATCTTGAACTCACTCTAGATGCCAGGCTTGCCATATGAGGTAAACTTCATCTCCAGGTTGCCCTAATATTTATTAAATATTTTAACCAGAAAGACACATTAAAGGGCCCTACAGACTAGGAGCGCAATTGAAAAACCCCTAGAAAGGAAATATCTTATTAATTCATTAAGTCAAACTGCTTGTATCTACACTTGTATGACTAGAATTATGGTTCATTAACTTCATTTCTTTATATGAGTTAATTAGCTCAGAGGAGGCCAGAAATTAATTACCAGCGTATATAGTTTGTGCAGAATGGCATTCTGTTTATTTAGTTTCTCCTATTAACTTTTAATCTCTTCAAACAATAAAAGAGGTAATTAGTATTTTATAAACAAAAATGAATGCAGCAAAGGCAAATAATTTGCTAAACGGGGGAAACTCCTGTGTGGAACCTGGTAGTTCAAGTTACAGACCTTTTCACGGTTAACTACGGACAAAGGGGAGATCAGAGAGGTAGGTAGTCTACACAATCCATCATTAAAGAAGAGCTAGCCAGTAAAATCTTACATGGGAAGAAAGAGCTCTTAAAAGTTTCCAGCTGTTTGAAAATAATTGCCCATGTATTCAACTACAGTAACAGTTTGGGGCGAAAAGCTTCCTTGAAAAAACTTCAATATATCCATATGGAGATGGGAAATTCACTTACAGCAAGTTTAAAAAGTTAAACACAGAATTTATGGTAATAGCAATAACCATTTCAAGCATACATCAGAGGAATATTCCAAAAGATTATGAGCTCTCTCTGTGTGTGTGTGTATGTGTATACACATATATACACAACCATACATGAGCGGTATACTTCAGATTTGGACAAATCCATAGACAAAGTATATTTGGGACTTGTCAGAGTGAAATGGGGTCTCTATGAAATGGCATGAGCTGAATCAGGGAACTATGAAATGCTTAGTGGCACCTAGGCAATACAGTTCTTTCATGGCTGACAGCTAACTTGTAATCAGACAGAAAGAGAATCCCTTTTAGTTGATTCCCACAAAATCAACTTTCAAGGTCCCTAGCACAAAAGTTTCTGGACCTATTTGTCTGCAATTTGGGGATATCTAGGGGCACCTCTCTCATATCTACAGTTTCCATACCAACTGCCTACAAAACACTGGAGGAAATTAAGAGGAAATTTCACCTAATCCAAAACTGTAATGGCGGCTTTCACAGGAAGCTCACTTGAGATGTCCTTCTGAGATATGGCACAAACATTTGGAGCTTGCCCTGCCATCATAAGCAAAAAGGGCTACAGGTGGGACAACACTTATCTTCTTTACACAACACAGAAACATGGGAATTAGTAAAATGATCTCACAAATCTGGTTTACAGAAGCCTTCTGACTTACATTTTATCTATGATATGAACATACTGTTACTGCCCATATAATAAAATCATTAAGTCAAGTGGTGTAAGAAGGTTGCTGTTTTTACACACACCCTAGATATTTTTTTCGGCATGGTGACATAATGTAACATGTAAAAGGTTAGGCTTTTGCATTTGTCTCTTTTCCATTGCCTGCAAAGGGAAAGAAGGAAAGATATGGCAGGGAGGGCTGATTTGGGATTGAATGGGAGCTCTACTTTTCAATTGACCTTTGACCAGAAATGGGTCATAGGCATTCAAGTCATGGTGGGGAACAAGGGAAGCTCACATTTTTAGTCCTCCTTTTAAAATCCCCACCCCCTTCATAATATCCAGCAGAAACATTCCCACTATGAAAAAAGCTATTTTCCCCAACATTGCAAAATCTATATGGTTTTATTATATTATTACACTTAGCATCAAATAGCAGGGTACATTATATTATCCCTCTGGTGAAGATTTCTGAAAGTGAAAGGAATTAGAGAGCTATTCAAGACACACAGTTACTCCTGAAGCTGATTATATCAATAACTCAGAGTAACCACTGAAATGCTGTATTCGGGGTATATTAATGTCTTCATTAGAATAGTTTAAATCATCACAATTGATTTTAACCTGTGACAAAGAATAGCGTTTTCCTTTCCCTGTCTTGCCAGCCAGGCACTTTATTCTGCTTTTGTCTTAAAATCCTCTTGATGTGGAACAGCTGCCATCTTCAACCTGATTAACATATAGGCATGGCTTCTTTATTGCCAGCAATAGCTTTGCGGCACAAATCACAGGGATTCAAAGAGCCAGGGAAATGATCCAACTGCTCGCACAATAACTATGACATATGATTTCAAACAATCCCCCACTTGGGAAAGGAGAGAGCTTTTGAATCTGATATTGCCACTTTGCTTGCGAATTAGCACTTCCCAGGTCAGGTTGGACGGGTGTCACCACGGGAGCCACCAAATCTAAACCTCTTTTCAAGGGTGCAGATGAAGATGTCAGAAGGGATAGATTTCAAAGAGCTGGAGGAACAGGCTCCCTTGGCATTTAGGGATATTGTTCCCGGGATGCTGGTCTCATTTCCCCTGCCTTGAGAGACTACCAGGATTTGGAATGAAGGATCACAGGAACACCGTGACTAAGGCATATCAGGATGACTGGGGACAGGAGACAAGAACAATAAAGGAGTTGGTAGAGCAAAAACTGCCATAATCGCCCTGACCTAGCCACTGTGATCCACACGACGGCCACTTCCAGACTGGATTATTGTAACTTGCTCTACGTGGGGCTGCCCTTGAGACTGACCCAGAAACTCCAGCGGGTGCAGAATGCTGCAGCGAGACTCCTTACGGGGTCCTCACTGCGAGATCACATTCACCCAGTGCTATACCAGCTGCACTGGCTCCTGGTGGAGTACAGGATCAGGTTTAAGGTGCTGGTTTTAACCTTTAAAGCCCTATACGGCGTAGGACCCTCGTACCTACGGGACCGCGTCTCCTGGTATGTCCCACAGAGAAACTTACAGTCTTCAAATAAAAACATCTTGAAGGTCCCAGGCCACAGAGAGGTTAGGCTGGCCTCAACTAGAGCCAGGGCTTTTTCGGCTGTGGCTCCGATCTGGTGGAACACTCTGTCACAAGAGACTAGGGCGCTGCTGGTCTTGACATCTTTCCGCAGGGCCTGCAAGACAGAGTTGTTCCACCAGGCCTTTGGCCAGGGCACAGCCTGACTCCCTCCTTCGGCAATCTTCGCGGAGCTCTGGCCCAATGGTTGCCATTGGTTTGATTTGAATTAATTTTATAATGAATGGTTTTAGAGTGTTGTGTTGTGTTGTGTTGTGTTGTGTTGTGTTGTGTTGTGTTGTGTTGTACTGTTGTACTGTTTTATTGTTGTTAGCCGCCCTGAGCCCGGCTTTGGCTGGGGAGGGCGGGATATAAATAAAATTGATGATGATGATGATGATGATGATGATGATGATGATGATGATGACATGCACCTGATCCTGAGCTGTAGGCAAGATTCTGGCACAGAAGAGGACTGAGGAAGTCCATCAGTAGAAACCTCAGAGTTGCTAAGCTCAGGCTGAGGCTCCAACCAAGCCTGGCAGCCAAGTGACCTTCCTGAGCTCAAATGGAACTGTCCCAAAAACAGATTCCTTTGGTGAACTTGCCCCCTTCACAACAGGGGCCTTGTGTGCTCTAGCTCCTGCTCACTATTGTGGGGAACGCACAAGGAAGGAACTCACAGAGAGGTGACGGAGTGTCAGGCTTTGAGCCAGAACAGTGTATGATGCAAGGGAGGAAGCCTAGGAGGGCATAATCAGGCACAAGAGGCCACAGATGAGCTCCAGTCCTTGATCAAAACAAACTTTCTGCTTGGAGTTATCCAAGGTCCTGAAACTCCAAACCAAAGTTATCTGTCTGCCTGACCTCCCATCAGGCACGATGAATGATGTGCCTTGCAAATCAGAAGATTAGAAGGGGTGGTGATGGTGTTTCTTGCCTAGGAATACACACAAGCCCTGGATGTTTTTGGGCTCAAAAACAGTATGCTGTGAACAGAGCATGGCAAGAGCTTTTGCAACAGCAGATTTGAAGGGAAAATAAATAAGTAATACATCTTGCTAAGGGTTGCTTTTGTGCATATGCATACATAATGAACGGGAAAGGCTAAATGCCATTTATCTGAATAGAGGGATAAACCCTGAAAGGCAGCCCACAAAATTACATCAACAAACATAAACAGTTTCATGAACAGTTGCTTAGACTTTGAAAGTTTCAAAAGCAGTTTGAGAAAAAATAAATTTCATTTATATTTTATTTTATTTTATTTTATTTTATAGAAATAAATGGTTAGGGTACAATAAAGCATGCAAACAGCAATAATGACGATGACAATGGTAATAATAATAATAATAATAATAATAATAATAATAATAATAATAATATAAAGGAAGGATTGATAGCAAATCAGAACAGAAATAAAAGCAACAATAATAACAGTATATAAAAAAAGAACTTGGCCTGCATGCTCTCGCCCTACAAGTGCCTGTGAGAATGAATTAAGTATTCAGCTGGAGATGAAAACTCATAAGGGTCTGTGCCAGCTGAATTGTGTAGCTGAGGTGCCACCACAGAGATCACCTTTCCTCATGTTACCACATAACAAATCTCACCTGGCTGTGGCACAACCAGAAGAGCGACCTCCAACAATCTTAACACACAGGCAAGCCAATATGGACGAAGACACTCATTTAAGTACTTAGATCCCAAGTTTTATAGGGCTTCATAAGTCATCACTAGAATCTTGAATTTGGCCCAGTAACATATTGGCAGCGTTTGCAGTGTTTTCAGGATTGGCATTATACAATTCCAGTAGGCTAATCCACTCAACAGCTGAGCTGCTGCATTTTGCACTAGCTTCAGCTTCTGAACTGTCTTGATGGACAGCTCCACATAGAGCACATTAGAGTAACTGAGCCAGGAGGCTACTGGCATGTGGGTCACCATGGGAAAGCTATCCCAGTCCAGTAAAAGCTGTAAATGTTGAACCAGCAAAAGGCATTTGTTGCCCCTGAGTCCACCTGTGCCTCCAGCAACAGTACACCCCAGACTATAGACCTTCTTTTTCCAGGGGAGTGTTACCCATCTAGGACATCTGCCTAATTCCTGGACACAAGAACCATCTACCTACAGAACCCCCAGTATATTGGCATTCAGCCTTAGCTTATCCAGCCCACCACTGTGTCTAAGCACTGGTTCAGCACTCGTACCACTCCATATGACTCCAAAGACAAGGAGAAGAGGGGCCAGATGTCCTCAGAATATTGGTGGCACCTCGTTCCAAAACTTCTAATGACTCCTCCCAGAAAAGCAGAGATGTTAACCTTGCAGCACTCTGCAGTACAATTGTCATGGGGCCAAGTATTGTTTATCAATGCTACTTCATGGAATTGCAGGTGGCAGAAGAACCACCGATCCCACCATTCCTTCAACTCCTAGCCTGCTGAGCCAGTCCAACAGCACACCATGGTCAAAAGTATCAAAAGCTGCTGCAAGATCAAGGCGAAGCAACAGGATTTGTGCACTCCCTGTCCACCCCCAATAATCAGTTCTCCTGCGTTGGGCACTGATGAACATATTATGAATAAAGCAATTGGTCTTATAATGTACTGAAAAGAAAACCCAGCAGAGGATTGTATTCATCCCAAGCTTTGCATCCCACTACAAGGCAAATTGCCATGGGCTAAGGCAATGAATCATACTATGTATCTTTTTAATTAGTTCATTATACAGAGAGACAGAAACAGAAAAATAGATTATATGTATCAATGCAATCTTAATTAGGGTCCATTTTATCCATCTCATCAAAGATTTCCTGAACTAAAGCATCACTGAAAAACACATGGAGAACACCAATTCAGTAAACGAAATAAATGTATGCAACTCTACATATTGCTTAATATGAACAGCTTTGTAAGGTTAAAGTCTTGCAGAAGATCCCCACCTGAAATTATGATTTTGAGATCTACATCTATACATCCACATGCCATCCAGCTATCTGCTTAGCTTACAGACCCTAATAGTGGCATTTGATTGCTTCTTGTGGCTACACTTATAATAGTTTCTCACACTATTCTTACACTCCAGATGCATTTCACTGGACATGAGTCCAATACAGAAGTGTTCCTCATCATATATAGCCTCTGTTTGCATCCATGCTGAAACTTTTTCAAGCAACTGTGGGATAAACGATTGTTGCTCTGATAATCCCACTTGGGGGCTTTATCAGAAAATATGGGTATAGCAAATAGTGAAGAACTGCTTCTTACACCAACTTTGTGGGTCCCATGGTAGAAGCTTAACATTTCATGGGGATGTTTAACTACAAACTATATATAATAGTTTGACATGGTGCTGATAATGCCAGGGTTGCAGGTTCTATCCCTGTATTGGACTGCTGTGAATTCCTGAAATGCAGAGGGTTGGGTCAGATGAATCTCAGGGTTCATTCTAACTCTACAATTCTTTGATTCAAAGGGTGCCCAGGATTGGTCAAGTTGTCAAATTACGTAATTGGAATTAGTGACCACAACTGCTAAGAAAACCAGCATATTTTGTGAGTGGACAGATTTAGGATATGTATAAAGGTAAAGGGTAAAGGGACCCCTGACCATTAGGTCCAGTCGTGGCCGACTCTGGGGTTGCGGCGCTCATCTCGCTTTATTGGCTGAGGGAGCCGGCGTACAGGTTCCAGGTCATGTGGCCAGCATGACTAAGCCGCTTCTGGTGAACCAGAGCAGTGCACGGAAACGCCATTTACCTTCCCACCAGAGCGGTACCTATTTATCTACGTGCACTTTGAGGTGCTTTTGAACTGCTAGGTTGGCAGGAACAGGGACTGAGCAACGGGAGCTCACCCCATCATGGGGATTCGAACCGCTGACCTTCTGATTGGCAAGTCCTAGGCTCTGTGGTTTAACCCACAGCGCCACCTGCGTATACAGAGAGCTAAAATGGATTCTTAATATTCAGGGAACAACATATCCCTCATTAGAACAGGGATTAGGAACCTGTGGACCTCTCAATGTTGTTGAATTACAGCTCCCATAATCTCTGGCTATTAGCCATGCAGGCTGGGACTGTTGGAAGTGTGTGAGTCACAGGTTTCCCATTTCTAGGGGATAAGGATATCGATAGCCATTGGTCAACAATATTACCACCATTATCAGAGGTGACATGCCTCTTGAATATCAGTTGCTAGGGATCATGAGCTGGAGAGTGCTCTTATGGTCACATTCTCCTCGCAGGCTTCCCCTAGGCATCTAGCTGGCCATTGTGAGAAAAGAATGCTGGACTAGACAAGCCTTTGGTGTGATCCAGCATGGCACTTCCTGTGTTTTTAATGAGCATGCTCAGTGGGCACGAAATGTTGAGGGAAGGGGAGGAGTGTAAAATGAGAAGGGATAGGAATGGAGTATCTTAGAAGAGAATGTGGCTGGCTGGCTGGAACGCTAGACAGAAATACTGTTCTTGTATATGCTGAAACATTTTATTGCATTTCCTTTTTGTTTACAGGAAACCCCAGTCATAAAAGTTCTTTTTTCAAGATTATGTTCTTTTTTTAAAAAATAATAATACAGGATATAGAAAATAATAGGGACTAGCACCATAAATTTTCATGGGATTTGCAGATCAATTTGCAGATACCATTTAATGTACAACCTCTTTTAGTTTTTTGGGGGGATATTACATACAAGAAAAGTTGAATTTACTTATTTGTATCCTGCCCTTTCTCCAAAGACCTTAGGGTGATGCACATGGAAATCCCCACAACAACCTTGTGTTGGTGTTGTACATTATACTGAGAAACCCAGACAAGCTGACAGCTGAGTGGGGATTTCAACCCAAGTCTCACCGTTCCAACACACTAGTCAGCCGCTGAACGATACTGATGCACTGACTATACCAACTGAAAATAATGCGAAAGAATAGGACATATGTAACTGAACATGACATATTCCTAAGACTTGTCCAAACATGAATTGCGTACAGTGGCAAAGTGAAGGAAGCGAGAGTTGGTGGATCATGCAATGGAACAGTACAGGTTAACGTTGTGGAACTGGAGTAGTTAATAACACATATGAAGGAGGAGTTGTGTGTGTGTTTGTGTTTCTGTGAACGCGTGCCATGAGCTACACATTTTATACATCTGCTTATTTCACCTCCTGGGGTACACCACATTGAGCCCAACCATTGCCGAATGGTGAGAACATGATGGAGCGATAGGAAACCTGTGTTCTGAGGGAGGCAGCAAACATTGGATCAGATTGGCTGAGAGAATGTAGTCTGGCAGCTCTCAATTGGCTGGTGTTTCGGCTTTAAAACCGTCCATTGAATTTCCTCTGCATAAATGTATAAATGACACCAAAGGCTGCAAAGCTGCAACGTGCCAACCTCCCTCCTCTGTGCTCCAAGCCCATCATAATACAATTCCTATGTCCTATATATTATTGGCATTGGAATGCAGTTACTGGAGGACATAGGAAACTTAGCAAATGTTAGTGTCCCTCTCTAGAGGCCTGCACCTATGACTGGCGAAAAGGATCATTCGCCCTTCCCTCCCTTCCTTCTCACTGTTGACCAAGGTTATTCTCTTTATCATGCACAGATTTTATTGAGTGATGCCAAGTGAGATGAATAGAGGGAAATAATGACAGTGCTGTAGTGATGAAAAGGGAGACAGGGGTCGTCTAGGTTTTATACCGAACAAATTGAGTCACATCCACTTCTCATCCATTATTTAGGGGTGATTGGGCAGGCTTGGCTTCTATAGATTTGATAATCATTCAGATGTCCATATTAAATATGTAACGTAAATTTCTCATTTGGATGTCAATGGCCTGTCAGCGCAGAACAACAATGCATAAAAAGAGCCGTGATGTATGGATTCTCAGAAATATTTGACATCAATAAATATGTAAAAGGCAGATAATAAAACCTGTTTCTGTCTGCCTGCCAGCTAGCCTTCATGTCAGGCCGGACAGTCCCATCTAATACTGTGATTTTATGCAGCAGTATACTATGAATATTGGCCTGCACACGAGAGATTAAAGCACAGCAGATGTTTCTCTGCAGGCTAACAAATATATCACCCCTGATAACGAATGACAAATGTTGTTCCATATTGTGTCAGACAAAACCAGGGCTCTTGTAAAACAAGTGTTACAGCTGGAATAAGATATTTTAACACAGTTACCTTAGGAGTAGACAGACAAGCCGCCTGCTCCAGAGGTAGCTGAAATCCCAATCTGCGGCTGTGGATTCAGCTACCTATGAAGCTCCATGGCATTAAGCGCAAAACAAGCAAACCTTTCCAAGGGTAGGGAAGGATTTCTCCCAGTCTTCTCTTTTCGCAACAGAAAGCTTTGAAAATGATTTGCCAACCTTTATTAATTTTAATTTTCATCACCTGGGATCAGCCATGGCTGACGATGAGGGCAGATGTTGCCTGTGAGACCTGCAACAAAATGTTGCAGTGTGCCTCTTTGCCCCCTAATAGAAGTGCTCTGGTTCAGGGTTCCGGTCAGCCATCAAGCCGCACCCTCCTCCAGGTGACTATAAGCTGTAGGGGGCTGAAGCAAGGCATTCCACGCTCCCCCCTTCCTGTTTTCTGTTTTTCTTTTCCTTACATGTTGTAAGTCCTACACTGCACCAAGAATTTTTAATTCGTTTTGGACTATTTATGTTCCCAGCCCTGGGATGTTTTGCCTTTCTGCAAACCTCACGTTCATGCAAGCATGTGGATACCCCAATCTCTCATTTTTCAGTGGCATAGTTTTGGCACCAGTCCTGCTGCAACACAACCACGAGAGTTCAGTACAGTGGTACCTCAGGTTAAGAACTTAATTCATTCTGGAGATCTGTTCTTAACCTGAAACTGTTCTTAACCTGAGGTACCACTTTAGTTAATGGGGCCTCCCGCTGCTGCCGCACGATGTCTGTTCTCATCCTGAAGCAAAGTTCTTAACCCAAGGTACTATTTCTTGGTTAGCGGAGTCTGTAACCTGAAGCATCTGTAACCTGAAGCATCTGTAACCCGAGGTACCACTGTATTATAAACCGATAAGCTTTCTGTTTGTTTTGCATGGTTATGCTACATGTAGCCACTCAACAGAGCTGAGTAACAGAGAAGGAAGCGAACAAGCATGTCTCATTTTTTTTTTAATTAAAAAAATGAGCTAAAGGAACAAGCACTCACTTGGAACTTACTTCACGCTATCATTTGAAAAGTGTGTTTGGGGGTAAAAATTACCCTTTTTTTTTAGAGTGAATAATGTGGCATCTTTACACTGAGCAAAAGTGCTAGACAGGCATGATCCGAGTGGCTTTTCTCTTTATCCTTTAATCTCAGCACCAGACTAGAGGTCTCAAAAGGAAGGAAGTGATGAATGAAGCAAGTTAACTAGAATATGAAGTAACAACTGCACAAGAGAGCAGTAAACTGTTTGCATGTTGATCCGGCAACATCTTGAGGCAGAGGTGGATTTAGGGCAGTGCGACCAGCTCCGCTGCATTGGGTGCCGAGCCGAGGTGGGTGTCACAGGGCGCTGCAACTATGATGGAGCGCCCATCCATCATGACAAGCAGGGAATACCAAATGTTGGCCTCGCACAGGGCACCACTGAAATTTGAAAGAAAAAGGCCCATCCCGGCTTGAGGGCATCATGTTGACTCCTCCTCTCTACAATCACATGCATAGTAAGTTCAAACCATGGTTGAAATGTCACAAAAGGAAGAGCAAGGTTGAGTAAACTAAACAATTGCTAAAGACATTTGCTCTATTTGCATAGTTTTCCTGCCCTGAACTCATAGGCTAGGGTGGGTTATAAATCTAATTAACAAAGTCGAACTCTACCTCATAGTTCAGTGCATGTGCGTAACATAAGCCTTGTGTGCAGACTGTCCCAGGTCCAATCCCAGAATCTCCAGTTGGGGCTGAAACTCTGGAGAGCTGTTGCTAGTATACAATACTGGGCAAGATGGTCTCATGGTCTGACCTGGTAGAAGACAGTTATCTCCTGTGTATCTTGTGGGTGTTGAATTTGGCTTTCTGCAGCAGAGAACATGAAAGCCCCGCTCATTCATGTATTTATTATTAAATATTCCTATAAAATACTCAAGGTGGCTTTCAGCTAGGGCAAAATTTGCCAACTATAACCAACAAACAAAACAAGAGGAATAATGCCAATGAAAGCAACTTCAGAAAGAAATGCCCTCATATAGCTCCAATGTTAATAGATTAAAAGTATTTAATGTTGGCACTATGAACGCCTATTATGACTCTGAGATTACCGGCCGTTACGAGCTTCAGCATCGTTCACTGAGTACAAAACGAAACCAAACATGCTTATCCTGCTAACAGAGGTGCTTAGGGAAATAAAGGCAATATAGCCACATGGCAAGTTTCAATCACTTCCTGGCTCGTTAACAAACTTTCCCCCTCCGCCTCTCCGAGCAGACACTTTGCTTCCCAGCTACGGTGTTTTCCCCAAGCAATTTTATACAATGAGACGGTAACAGTTGTTTGTCTGATAAAGCACGTACAATTTAGAACACAGATGTTTGATTATTATTTATTTCTCTCCAAAGCTTGCTAATTCAGTCCCAAATGATCTCTCCCTCCCTCCCTTTTGCCTAAATTTAATTTGGAATGTATGTTGTTGGTAAGTGACAGATAGTTTAATTATTAATAGGATCCCGCAATGCAATGCACCGCCATCTTTAAGGTCACCTGGGGCCAAACAACCACAGCTTCCATC
Source organism: Podarcis liolepis (assembly GCF_965112155.1). Classification (NCBI taxonomy): domain Eukaryota; kingdom Metazoa; phylum Chordata; class Lepidosauria; order Squamata; family Lacertidae; genus Podarcis; species Podarcis liolepis. The sequence goes on along the minus strand of NC_139560.1, from coordinate 56,482,948 downwards.
GCTCCTTATGCTACTGGGATTCCTTGAATGATGCACAGGTAATTACAAAATTTGTGCCAAATCTGCATGTGTTGTGCCCTTTCCTCAACATTTGTGCTTGCCTATGGTTTTGCAAAATACTCCAGTTGCAATGAAATGGTAATGGATCGCGAGAGACTCTGAGAATACCCTTCTTTTGGGGGGATGGTAAATTGTCAAGGGAGTTGAGGAATGGAGGTGGGAAAAAGGAAAATGTCACGAATGGATTTTAAAACCACAGCGTATGTGGCTGAAATTAAAGTTGGCACTCCCGCAAAGAGGAAGTTCAGAAAGAGATGCTGTTACAATATGAATCAATATTCAGAAGGCATAATCTTTATAGCACTCAGCAAAATGTTTGGATTCAAACATTTTTGCAGTGAAAATAGGAATGTCAAAGAGTGGGGAATATCCCCCTGAACCCTATTTTTGTGGCTTTAATGATTTTCCATGCCTTGTATTCTAGACTTTTCTGCACTCTGAGATTCCACCCAACCAGGGATCATGAATTGAATAAGATTGTGTGATCATGCTGTATAACCAAAAATATCTGAAATATTTGACTATGCTTTGCCTTTAGTTTGAGCTGATACAAGAATAGTAAGATTCCAATGACAGACCCTCCAATTGTCCCTATTTTCCAGGCACATCCCAGATTTAGAGAAGCAGTCGTGGTTTCTGATTTGATCCTGGAATGTCCCGCTTTTCCTTAGGATGTCCCTATTGTCATTGGAGAAATGTTGAAGGGAAGAGAGTTATCTGACCCCCAAGCTGTCAGAAGGCAATCCTATATAAGGAAGGCCTTTTTTTAAAAAAAAAAAATGTTCAATGTTTTATTATGTTCTTATATATGTTGGAAGCTGCCCAATGTGGCTGAGGCAGCCCAGTAAGATGTGTGAGGTATAAATAGTAAAATTATCATTATGGAATGGGACATCCCTATTTTCATTAGAGAAATGTTGGAGGGTATGCAGTGATCAAGCCCCGAAAGAACCTATGTACCTAACAGTTGTATGCAAGTAAAGCTCTGTTCACACCTTCTGCTGAGGGTGTAGAAGCTGGAGACATAGTCAGCAACCACAGACCTTCTCTCCATCCATGCTTTTAGCACAGATACACAAGGAAATGCAAAGTGCATTTCTAACTGCAGTTATTGAATGTTAGGAGGGTGGCGCAAGGCTGTACCCATTGGTTCTGACCCCAATCTCCACACATTCACAGAAGGTGTGTACTGAGCCCTGCATGCATGTATAGACATAGTTGATGGTCTTCATCAGGAGCATGGTCTGGGTTTCAGATCACTTGTGTTCATACAGTTGTTATAACAGTTGAACAACACCGATCCATTTGCTGGGTGCATAGAGCTTAGGGTCAAGCTATATGTGACATCGTGTTCTGAGACAAAAAAAGCTCAACAACTTTTTGAAATATGGCAACCCTACCTTAAGTGTATGTGGGGGTTTTTGTTTGTTTGGACAAACAGCCGGTCCAGTCCCCAATCCAGATTGAGACCCCAGCATAAAAGAGGGAATTGGCATTTTGTCCCGTCCCCGCAGTCTCTCAGGGTGGGACCAGAAGCAGTTTTAGGGTAGTGCTACCAGTTCGGCAGCACTGGGCGTCACACTGCAGGGGGCACCACAACAGTGCTGTAGAATGGCACACAAGAGGCAGGGACGGGTGCTGAATTGTTGCACAGGGTGTCACTGAAATTCAAGAGTCTAAAGTCCACCACTGGCGGGGCTCTGGGGCCCATGTAGTTGTACCCTAAGAGGCTGGCCGGTGGGTGCAATTCTGCCCTCTCCTCAATGTGTTTGGGACACTCCCTGACTGGCTATGCTGCACTGTGAAATTATGCCTCCACTACCCCAGTCACCCCCCTCAAATGCTCCTTTCAGTCCCCTCTTTGGTGATCATTATGTACTCAAATGAAAAGAGCATGTTCATCACCGAATGGTATCGTTGTAGAAGTTAGAGATTAGTTAAGTATCTATCATAGTTTTTATACATTTTTATTAGGAATTTCCTTCGTCCAAAAAGGGGAAAAAAGGAAAAAAAGAGTTTTTTAAAAGCATTTTTCTGGAGAATTGTATTTCATGTTATTTTTTAAAAAGGGGGATGGGACTTCATCATGGAACTGAATAGCCATGCTTCTGGTGCTGTTTTTAATTGCTAATGGGACACTGACTTGCTTGCTCTGTTGTAAATTGATACAAATTGTATTTCAGCAAGAACTACTTTATACTTAAAAGAAGGGTATTCTTATTAGGACGGGAGGTGTTCACATTTGAAGCTGTAGCAGATGAGGAGATGTGGGCTAGGAAACTGGGATGTAGCTTAAGGAGCTGAAGGTTAAAGATGGGGTGTTAGGGGCTGAACATGAAGCAGACAAAGTTAACCCTTCACATCAAATGTTTTGCCTCCATGAGTAGAGGATGTTTCCCCACTGCTGTAGACAATGGCAGAGCTGGAACTGGACCTGGAACTCATATGCTCCTGTAAGGTCACCGCATCTGTTTAGTTATGCCCTATTCCGAATGCCTGCATAGGGCTATTGTGTCCTTTGAATATGGAGCCTCCATTTTTAGCTATCTGCTAAACATTCAGTTCATCGTAGGAGCCAACTCCTGGGGCCAGAGGGTTCTTCGGGCCCCCAATAAAATATTTGAGGTGGCCATCCCCCAAACTTGATGACATTGCCATTCAAATGGTATGTGTGCGCCGCATCATGTGATTGATGATGTGGGGTGGGGCTTACCTGCCCCCCCATATCTTATTCAAGTTGGCACCCCTGCAGTCACATCTACAATGATTTGGTTAGCCTTGTGGTCACTGCTTCGAAACAGTTTGACATCTGGACCACCCCTGGTCCCCATTTAAGATGGAATCATGTGAATGATACAACTGGTATTAAATAAACAAACTATTTGGTTTATACCTAAACACAGTTTCTGCAGTTCCGGTTGCTTCAAAGTCAACCGCAGCAAGTCTGTTTGAAATTAACTTTAAATGTTAGCCTCTTACCATAAGGGGCCAGCGATGCTCAAATTTTGGGGTGTGTGTCGGGGTAATAGGTTTTAAAAGAAATTGCTGCTTGGGGTGACAAACCACAAATTCCCAAGCACTTACATCTTGATCTAAGAAATACCTTCTTTAAGGAAAGGTCACCGTGACAGTGACAAAAGGTTGTTAACTCTCACTCCTCTTGCGGGGAAGGAGCAAGTGAAACTTTTAATGCTTGGAGTGACTCAAATGGGAAATGACAAGGGACTCAAATAATTGCAGAGGTGTGACATCCTCCAGCTGGAAAAGAAACTGTTCCTTTTTTGTTGTTGTTCTCCTGTCAAAACGCAGCAGATGCCAATGTAAACAAAATTAAATTCATGCAAAGGTAAGACAAGTTCATTGGAACAAATGCTAGTCATTTGCAAAAATGTCTGCATTCAGCCTTGCATGAGACACGGTAGCATATTGTGCTTTTCCCACCCCAGATCATTAAAGATGGGCATTCTCTTAATTTGCATAGTCCCCTCCCTCCTGGGTTCCCCCCGCCCTCCTTCCTATTTTTTTGGTCAAAGATTCTTGGCACTGCTCACACAAACAAACTTTGCTAACAGCTTTAAACTTGGAAGGCCCGCTTTTTAAATATTTGCCGCTACATAATTGAAACAGCTGTTTTAATGAGATACCTACTGTCATCATTTTACCCTGGCTGAGCTGGGTGACAACAAAGCAGTAATAACGAATTCAATAATAATTAACTCGGGTCATCTGCTCATCTGTCATGGCTCATCAGCTTTAGGGAGAAAAATCCCAGTGAACTTCTCTCTTTTGTGAGCTTTCCAAAAACTCTGCAATAAAATGCTTAGAGAGGACTCTAGGTAGCCCTTCAAAAGTTCTAAGCAAACTGGTAAGTAGGTTAATTAAATTTTATGCATGTTTAAATGCTAATGATTACATTCCTAACATTACAGTGTAATCTGTTATGGAATGATGTCATGCAAGCAGTGGTTTTTAGTGCCTAACACATTTCCATCCTGATGTGGAGAAGCTCTGGATCATTTATCGGAGGGCAGGAGTTGACAGTGGGTTTTCAGAGCCAGGTTTTACAGTCAGATCCTGTCCCCCTGTGTTGAATGTTAAATAGGGAAGTTACAGGGAAACAGAGACTTGAAGCTCCAAGTTCTACAAAGCTGAGTGACCTGATATGTCCATAACCAATCTGTCTGAGTTCAAGAGTAGGAACCTAGTAAAGACCTCATCACACTGCTACAATTCTCCAGAGGATCAGTTACAATAACTTGGTTGAAGTATTCTAAACAACTTATTTTTCTATCTGGAGCTGAGCTGACTATTTTTGGATAGGCGTTAGCAGAAGGAACAGGGGGAAATGAAATACCTTTTAAGGTAACGTCCTCTTGCAACCTTCACTATTGGTTTTGTGGCAGTGGTGTTCCTCACAGTATCATTCCCAAAGAACGTTCTGGGGAGAAATTAAGGTGAACTGCTTCTACTGCTACATTGAGTTCCACTCTTCTCTCCTGAAAACAACTGTCCCTTTCATTGTTATCACCTGTGAAAAAAGCAGCAGAAATAACCATAGACTAATTAGAAGATCCACCAGGAATGAAGCACACAGGACTTACCGTATTTTTCGCTCTATAAGACGCACCAGACCACAAGACGCACCTAGTTTTTGGAGGAGGAAAACAAGAAAAAAATATTCTGAATCTCAGAAGCCAGAACAGCAAGAGGGATCACTGCGCAGTGAAAGCAGCAATCCCTCTTGCTGTTCTGGCTTCTGGGATAGCTGTGCAGCCTGCATTCGCTCCATAAGACGCACACACATTTCCCCTTACTTTTTAGGAGGGAAAAAGTGAGTCTTATAGAGCAAAAAATACGGTAACTGTATTTTTTGTTTACCTAAGGTTTGAAGCCCATATTTTGGGGAGGGGAAACTTCAAAGTAAAAAGGAGACGAGTCCTCTTTTGCATTCTGGGAGGCGATGTGATTTTCATAGAATCATAGAATCATAGAGTTGGAAGAGACCACAAGGGCCATCGAGTCCAACCCCCTGCCAAGCAGGAAACACCATCAGAGCACTCCTGACATATGGTTGTCAAGCCTCTGATTAAAGACCTCCAAAGAAGGAGACTCCATTTTGGAGATTGGGTTGCAAATGTAGTGGTTAAGAGCGGTAGTCTCGTAATCTGGGGGATCAGGTTTGCGTCTCCGCTCCTCCACATGCAGCTGCTGGGTGGCCTTGGGCCAGTCACACTTCTCTGAAGTCTCTCAGCCCCACTCACCTCACAGAGTGTTTGTTGTGGGGGAGGAAGGGAAAAGGAGATTGTTAGTTAGCCGCTTTGAGACTCCTTCAGGTAGTGATAAAGCAGGATATCAAATCCAAACTCCTCCTCCTCCTCCTCCTCCTCCTCCTCCTCTTCTCTTCCTCCTCTTCCTCTTCCTCACAGGCTCCTGCAGACTCCTTGCTGCCTGTGGCTACCATTTGCTTCCCCACAATAGGCATGGAATTACCTTTAAAGCATTATGATATCACTTTAAACCCCTATTTCCCTTCAGAGCTACAATAACCAGAGTGGTTTAACAATCCATTGATCTTCACAGGGAACTCTGGGAATTGTAGCTTGTGGGGATGGGATAGGGGTCTCCTCACAACTCTCAGCACCATTAACAAATTATAGCTCTCACAATTATTTGGGGAAGCCATGGCAGTTCACAGTGAGTTAAAAGTATGGTGTGAAAGTGGCCTCTATGTCATGACATAGCATTTCTCCAAATACATTCAGGGGGGAAATGGTGCTCCCCAAACTGATGGTCACCATTTGCTTCCCTCCAGTGCTCTGGGCCAGGACAGAAGAAATAACATTATTGCATAGTATCATTCTCAGGCATTTTGGAGATAACAAATAGTAGCTGCTATCAGCCTGGAGGTCATAGGAATGCAGATACATTTTGCTCTCCTTGTCTCCCCAAGTTCTCCCTAACTGGCTGGCTTGCCCCTCTGAAATTTCATGTTTTGCAAGCTCTGTGAATGTCATTGCTTTTCTCCCAAGAATTGATGTACTTTAGAGCATTCTTAAAAGTGTGACTGAGACATGTGAACCATTTTTGAACACCTTAAGTTGTTGTATCAAATAACTGCTAGGTTATTCTTACCATGTTAATTAGCATGTTTCACTGAAATTAAATAAAAAGTTTGATTAAGTTTAAACTAAAAAATACTCTTCAGTAAAAAGAAAAGGGGTCTATTTCTAGTTCACATCCTATAATGTGTGTAAATACATATGTGATACACAATAGCTGTATATCAAGTGCATTGGTTCTCATCCCCTGTGGAGATAACTGCTCAGAGAAAGAGGTTTCCTTCTATGTGTGGGTCACCTCCAATACATGCACAAGGGACATTTGTATAGGGGGGAAATCCCCTCATTCAGCAGCCTAGCCTAGCCCACACAAATATTTAGTGAGGTGGTAAACTGTTCATAGACAAAATTGCATAGAAACATCCATATATTAAGAGAAATTTCATGATAAACTGTTAGTGAATTTTCATGAAGGGATTAAAAATAAATAAAGCAAACTGAGGTCAAAACATAAAGAACTGAGTTTAGGATTATGAAAAAATAATAAACTGGGAGAAGCCAAAATTGACTGATTCACCAACCCTTAGAAGTGTGGAATGCACGATTTCATAAATATCAGGAGCAATACAGTAACAAAACAGAACTTGCACCCTCCTATGGTAAGGACAAGTGCAAGTTCTGAGAAAGTTTGATGGCTTATAATGGTTTCCAGAGACATCACCTTGAGGAAGCGGGTTTTTTTCACCCAATATTTCAGAGCTTGTCAAGTTGGTGAAATGGGCTCAGGAACTGCCACCATTACTCCTCAGGTTTGTCAGTCTTACCAAAACGAAAGTATTCAGCTACTGGTGGTGACACCACCAGGTCACTTTCAGGCTTTGGGTTGGGAGAAGGAAGGATTTTTAGCCATGGCTGCTTCAAGGCTAGAAAGGGTAGGGTAGACTAGGGACATTCCTTCCTATTCCACTATCAAAGACTAATATCCAGGCAACATAATCCTATGTAGGTCATATCCACACCATGGAATTAAAGTATGTTTATACACTTTAACATTTCCCCCAAGAATCCTTATTAGTTAAGGGTGCTGAGAGTTGTTAGGACTCCTCATAGAGCTCGATTTCCAACACTCTTAAGAAACAACAGTTCCCAGAATTTTCTTCACATTTCTCCTAATACGCACATTTTGGAAGCATTTATTCCCTAATATAATGCACGTTTGTATGTTGTTTTCACTAGTACATGCCTTTTTGTGCACTGTTTTCCCTATTATATTATTTTTGTGGGGGTGCATCTTCTGGAGAACTGAATTGCAAAATTCAGAGAAGTGCAAATATTTTATTTGCAAATAGTCATGTAAAATAAGGCAGTAAGGAGAAAAAAAACCCCCGAACTTCAGGTCACTTATTACTGAATTCCAACAGAAACTTACACCCTCTAGGCTGGGCTGCATCAAGGTCACAAAAATGATATCACTGCCCTGCCTCTTTTACTTGTTCAAGGTTATAGCAATAAAACACCTCACCCAAAAAAACTTTTAAAGTGGCAAGCCCTTTTATTAAAGTTTATTCTTCAGAGGAAGGGACCAAGGCTGGGAAGATCAGCAATTCAAGGAGGTGTGGCACTACCTAACTTGAAATGGAAAAACAATACGACCCATTTGCTTAGTGTCTTGCTGGTGGTGCATGTTCTGACCAGGTGGCATGGCTCACAGTGGAATGCTCAAGGGGTAAAGGCTTCATTAGTGGTTTTCCCATTATGATCACTTCTAAAGATTTTCTGAACAAAATACTTAAGCTGTTTGTGGCTTCTAATCAATAAGTCTGGAAGAGTTGGCTTTCCAAGATAGCACCCATGTTCCCTCCAATTGTTCTACTAATTTATCACCCACTTTTTTATAATAAATATAGAATCTGAACTTTGGAGGATGCTAGAAAGTATGCCTTTTTAGAATAAGAGACTTATTAAAAGGGAGCTCTTACTAGCCCAGAATTACAACAAATATTGGAGAACACAGTTTATGGATCACTTTACATCAGATTCTCCATTTCATTGGCCAGTACAATGTTCAATGGCAAGCCTATCACACATTGTCATCCTTTGAGAATGCAAGGTATACAACAAATTCTCTTGGAAAAGGTTTGTTGCTGCAGCTTATAGAGCTCCTATGCACATTTCAACTCAAACACTGGCAACATTAAAAACAATTGTGAGAGAGACCTGAGTGAACCCATTGAAGAGACCTGTTGGGATTTTATACAGGATAAGCTTCCTTTCTGGTCATTCTCTGTGGGAGTAGGAGAAAATGTGCACAAAATAACACATATATGGTAACTGTATTCCTCTCTGCTTAATAAATTTAACAGAAGCATATTGTCACCATGCTGGAAAAGTGTGGCAACTTGGGGTTTTTTATTCCTATGTGCTCATTCTTTTTGGGTTAAGGCTTTTCAGGAAATTGAACTGATCATGGCCAAACAATGACTAAAGACTCCAAGATTGCTCTTCCTTCTACAAATGTCCAAGACCTTACAATTTATCTTGCGATGGCAGCACACCTTACAACAGAACTCTAAATGCTGAGTTGTTTGGAATGTGGTTTATATAGGTGTGGGGCTTGGTATTAATGGGGAAAACTGACTAACAAAGCTCGAAACTAAATAAACAAGTTTTGTAAAATGTGGCTTAGCTTTATTTCCTATGTAACTACAAACAAACATGGCTATGGACCACCAGAAACTCACGGGGACATATGGGTAAATATTTTTATTTGAACGAAAATATCTGCATGCATTTTGAATGGGTCTGGGACTGTGCTTGGAGGTGGGTGGGAAGGAGTTTTCCTTTTTTATTATGTCTATTAGGAAAATGATAAATAAGATAGAATATGGATATAAATGTTGCAGACCCTTTTTCAGACAGGGAGCATCCTGAAAGACTGAAAACTCATTTCCAAGGTTAAAAAAGAATAACATTCATGGTTCTTCTTTGACACCTATGCAAAATGGAGTCATGTGACATCTAAATGAAACCCCAGACAGTAATTTGTCTTCTGCATTTTGGACCAGGTTCCAGGCCATCTTCAAGGGCAGCCCTACGTTCAGCACATTGCAGTAATCCAGTCTGCAAGTTACCACAGCATGGAATGCAGTGGCAAATTCATTCCTAACCCAAAATGGTGGTAGCTAACAAACCAGTCAGAGCTGGAAAAGGCACTCCTAACCTACTGAGGCCACCTGAGCCTGCAATCACTATGCTAAATCCAGGAACACCCAAACCTGTGGATCTTCTGCTTTTAAGGAACTACAACCTGTTCTAGAAAGGCTGCCTCTCTGCCTCCCAGATGTGACAACAACTAACTCCTATCTTCTGTCTTTTCAGCATTCAGCCTCCATTAATTGGTCCACACCAAGCCCATCACCATCTCCAAGCACCAGCCTAACACCTCAAACTCCTGTTCCGATTCAACAGATGCAATATAGAGACAGAGCTATGTGTCAACTGTGTCTTGATGACACCTCGCTCCAGATCTCCTGGCGACAGCTTCCAGCAACTTCATATACATGTTAAACAGGATAGGGGACAAGATGAAACCCTGTGGGGGAGGACAACTACCATGATGCCAAACAGTAGCTTCCTGTAACTACTTTATAGAAATGGCCATGGAGGAAGGAGCAGAACCAATAAAGCACAACATCCCCACCAAGATGCTCCGGGAAGATACTGTGAGCAACAGTATTGAAAGCCACTGAAAATTCAAGGAGAATGAGCAGATGACACTCCCCCCTCCCAAAAAATGTCATCAGACAGGGTGACCAAGGCAGTTTTTTGTGCCATGACCAGACTTGATGCCACACTGGAATGAATCCAAGCAATTTCTCCTCCTTCAGTGGTTTATGCTAAAGTATGATGAAATGAGAAAAGGCAATGTGTAAACCTCATGCATACTTGGATGTAGATGTTAGCACAGCATTTGGATGGAATTGGGAGATATGCAGGCCTTGTAAATGGATTAAATGCACATACATTTTATAATGAGTGGCTGTAATGAATCTCGAATGAATTATAATAAAATATGAAGTTTTTTAAAAAAGAAAACTACCCAAAGCAGAACGTTGCTGAGAAAACATTAACAGTTTTTCACTGCATGCTATTGTCAAAGTAAATAACTCCCAAAGACAAACTTACAAAATGGTTTCAACTCTAATGTGATGCGGAAAGTCAGTCATTTAATTTGTTAATTAGTATTATGCCAGAAACTATCTATTCAATATGAAGCAAATATGTTTACAATCTTATCTGCCATCTGTTTAATAGATGGGAGAATACTTAGCTCTGGATTCTTTTACAATTTGTTCCACAATTAGTGGAACAGGATGATAGTACACACACACACACACACACACACACACACACACACACACTTATATACCACTACTCCAAATATCTTTATCTAGAAAAAGGTGTATAGATTCTGAAGCACCTTTTCCCAAGTGGGGAGCACATCTCAGAAGGAGACAGTACATTACTGTTGCTGTTCAAGATTGGCAGTTATAATGGCAGAAAGCAGATGTTTGTCAATTACAGGGACAAAAGTATATATGTGGGGAATGACCTTTAAAATAATAGAGAAAGGTATTGGGTCCTGACCCACAGTTTAGAGTTTCAGACCAGTTGTTATGGTTCATCTATAAAGGGGTCTGAATGCTTAGAATACTCTCAGTCTATTTCTACAATCAGCAATTGTAGCAGGTTTCTTACGAAGAGAATCCACAATTATGCAGTACACTAGTCATTAAAGTGAATTCTCAAGGTGCTTCTACAATTGCTTATTACAAAGGGATATTAAATCTTCATTTTAGAAAGTAGCTGATTTTTCTTTTAAAAAATAACAATAATTTAATCAGCTATCATTAGCTGCAGTGTAACTTCTTTGCCTGGTTCAATTTATACATTTCTTTGTACTTCATTCTTAATAGTTCTAAACTTCCTGCAGTTTAGAAGATATCTGTATATATAACACACATATATATAAATAACACACACACACACACACAAACAAACAAACAAACAAACACATCCCTCCTTAATATGTCTGTAGTAACTCAAACTTTCATTTTCATCTCAGTTTCTATGAACTAAGTTTTAAATTTTTTAAATTTAATTATTTAAATGATACACTTTTAACTTCATAGAAGTGGTTTTAGAACACTTCTGTTTAGTATTTCTGAACACAGATAAACTGATCAATGAGCAGTTGAGAGTACAGATTTTTTTCCTCCCCCCCCTTAGGAAACAGGAATTGTAAAACTGTGAAAACATGCACCACCATTGTACCCAATATGTCATTTTAAAAAAACACCAACTTATATCTTTTTTTCCAAATAGTAACACTGTTTTTGGAGGGGGGTGTAATTCCCCAAAATTAGGTATAGCATGATTCTGACAACACAGCATAATCACATATTATCATGCTTAAAAGCATTAGACGTGTGGTTAGTATCATCTCTCTAGTTCAGAATCACCCTTCATTTGTGCAACTTGACGAAGTATCATTCACAAGGCAGTTCTGAATTTCCTTTATTCCCCACCCCTCGTTTCTGGAAAAGGTTAAAACGGCAACAGGTGGATCATTTATTTTAAGGACTTACCAAAATTAACTGATTATTGTCCTGTCCCCCTGTTAGTCAGCTGCAGAGGGAAATGAACCTAGGGGCTGAGCTTACCAATGAGAAGAAGCAATAGTTCATATCTAAGCCTGAAAGCTCACCTGCATGGTGCGTAAGATGTACCGCTATAGGTCTCCCTTTGCAGGAATATAGCAGAGCAAAGGTGATTAGGTGGAAAATATTCTTCAGAGGCACACAAACCCCTTGTCTTGCCCGCCAAGTGCGAGACTGCATGTTTTGGTGATATATAATTCTACGAGAGGCTCCGTGGGGGCAAGCAAAGTTGTCATGTCGGTGCACTCGGTTTGAAAATGGTTTTCACTTTTTAATTTCATTTGTTTTGCCGTGTGGAACTGACCTCATGAGCTTTTGGATCCTTAGGGAAAATCTCTTCTGAGCCAGCCACGTCTGTGTGTAAACAATGTCCCTTTGTGACATGACTGCTTCCCCCAAGTTTCGTTTCTCTCACTCCCCCCCCCTTCTGCTTCCAACCCACTATTACTCGTGCTCTTGAGGCAGAGGGGGGACGGGTGAGAATTTGCTCTTGAGTTTGATATAATAGGATTCAACTGCTCTCTAATATTCCCAACAATGATGGAGGCTTAACCCCTTAAAATATTTGCCAAGGATATAAAGAAGAAGAGAAAACCCACAACTGCTGAGGTCAGGAACTCAACATCTGTGCTTTGGCTGCAAGGGGTATTTGTATGTGCAAACCAATAAAAGGAGGGGGGAAATTAATTGTGTTTGTAAGATAACAAGGTTTAGTTACAGAGGCACCTGACTCCTTCAAACCTTCTGGATACAATATATAATAGTCCAGTAGTAGACATTACAGGATTAAATCCATTGTAACATTCTAAAAATCAATTCATCTGTTCCTAATAGTGTTTCAATAGTATCCTAGTAACCTCTCCTGTGAAGCTTCATAGGGTTTGTATTTGCAAACACTATTTACAAAAAAGAGAGAAAAAGAGAGTCTTGCATTGAAGGAGAAGAAGAAGGGGAGAGGGGGGGGGGAGAGAAAAGCTTGTGTTAAATCTCTTCACAGAGATTGAACTGCTGGAAGAGGGGCAAGTTCCAATGTGGGCAAGTGTATTTGCCAAGATGCCATATGGGACCCATGGCTGGGACTTTTTTTCCTGGAATAATTAAATGTTGATGGCAGAGTTCAAATGGATCATTAAAATTCAAAAGTGTAAGAAACAGATTTTTTCTTATGTTGCTGAACGCTCCAGAGGGCTGAATAGCTAGCAGAAGTGAGGCAGGCTGCGGCAGTGATCAGCGTGTGCTGCGATAGTACTAATTTGATCATAATATAGTCATCTCTGAAGATTACAGCTATTCAATTAAATATTCTAATTAACCTGAAGTATTAGGCAAATGATACTAATTACAAATATTCTCCTGAGATTCACAGCAATGAAAATCCCACTTGCAACTGATACTTCTAGCCAATGTTTCGTAACACAATGTCCTATATCATAGGCTTTCAGAATATTAAAATGCAGTTAATTTGCCTAAACCTCATTTGTTTAATGGCATTAGCATTTTGTTTGAAATTGTAATAAACGTACATCCCGCTTTCAAGTAAAATTTAAAATGAGTGTACTCTTGGGGTAACTTAAGATTCCTGTTTACAGACCTAGCACTTTATCCAGTCAGCGGAACAGTTTGAGCTTAACTTTCAGCCATTAAACATATTGAAATTGTTTAAAAATGCTAATAATTTGTCTTTTCAAATAAGAAAAAAGGGATATTTTGCAGTAAAATTTCATTATGTTACCCATGTGACCAGTTTCCTACTGTGAGGGCTCTAATGCTTGAACTTTCCCTGTAGTTTTTCTCTCCCTCCCCCTTTCCCTTTTCTTTCCTCTTTCTCTGTGGAATGTTTGTTTTATTTTCCTTCCAGGCTTTTGTCAATTTATTTTTTTGGGGTGGAAGTTTTGTTTTGAAAACCTACCTCCAAATAAAACTATCAAAATCCTTCACACTGTAGGTACGACCTTCCACTTTTAACATTTGCATCAGCCACAAAATGTGCAGGTATAATATTTAATTCTCTATGTAATGATAATTAAATCATTAGTTATATTGGAATAGTCCATTGTTCCTTTCATTTCAGGGAGCTATTTGCATTATGTTGCCAGATATGAAGCTGGCGAATGAGGAAGCAACCGGCAGAGGCTCAGTTCTCACTGAGGTGGTACATTTGTGACTGTACAGCCATTTCAAACTGCAGGTGGGGCTCAAAGAACTGAGAGTTGCTTCCTCCCACAAGAAAGCTTCCTTCCATATAGATGGCTACCCCCTCGGGATGAATGCTATGCTAGAACCCGTCTACCTGACACCAAGCTTTCAATGTGAAGGGAATTAGTTGCATAGGGACGCAGTTAGTCAGGTGAGCTCCCGCTTGCTATCTGAATCAGTCCAGTAAGCGGCATCATAGAGCAGTGTCACTGAGAAGCACAGCTCTGCTCCCTGTGCCCAGCAACCAGCACATTAACTCCATTAGGTGGGCAAGCTTGGCTCAGGCAGTAATTGGCCCAAGGGCACCCAGTGAACCTCCTTTATCAGGTATATGAACCCAGGTCCAGGGCCTTGTAGAGCCAGGCAGAGGCCCGGGCCAGGTAGATAATGTGCCCCCCCTTTTTTACCCTGGGAATAACTGAAGTCTTATAAATAAGTAAGTATATAAATAATTCTCACAAAAGTTATGCTGAAAAATAGCTTTATTTCAAGGCTTGAATCGTATCTGCATATAAAGACAAAATGGAAAATATAGATATACAATAGTGAATATGCTGACTGAGGCCCCCTTTGGAATCGGAGGCCCGGGCAAAATGGCCCATATGCCCCCTCCCCCGTCTGGGCCTGCCCACGTCTCCCCAGCCCAAGTCCAACCACTGCATCATCCTGTGTCAGCTTACTGTTCTATGACGGTCAGCTGATTGCAATAATTTGTGTATTGTGTAATGTAACTGCTGCTCTTTGGGATATATATATATATGGATGTGCCTATAGACTTTCTTTGGGGATGTGGATGTCATAGCGAGGTCCTGCACTTGAAAATTTACCAGAATCCAACTGGGATGAATCAAGGCACAGGTTCCCCAGCTTAGTGACATCATTAATTGATCAAAATATGGCTGTGGATGTAAAGGCCTTTCCAGCTGCCCAGAGAAAACCCAAAGTCACTAAATTAAGGGGGGGGATGCAACTGCAAATATTTTATTTTCTGGATATAGGCCAGATTTAAGCCAGACCTAGATATAGGTGGGGTGGGGTGGGCGGTCAGATAACTCCAGACCCTCCAACATTCTCCAATGAAAATTGGGACATCCTACCATACCCTCCATCATGCCAGGAGGCAAAGGAACCAACCCCCATGGCAGGTTGCCAGGAACGGACAAGACAAGTAAAGGTCCTTACCATTTGCTTTTTATTCACAGAGAGAGGCTTGGGAATGCAGCTTCTTGGAATAATGGTGCTATCCCAAGTGAGTCTCCACCCCCTCTGTCTCTTCCACTTCCTCATGTGTCATCCCTATGGGTGCTGAAAAGTGCCCTCTGCCTTTGAGCTCTTTGCTCTCCTACGTTTAATGCTTGCCAGGTTCTGCGAGAGAGGGGGGTCTGGAATGCTTTCTAAAGACACTGTGTCTGTCTGCTGTTGCCCCCCTGGTGCTTCTTCCTCCTCCTCTCCCATTATTTCCCCCCCGTCTTCCTCTGAGCTGTGATCTCCCTCAAACCCCTGTTGTAATTCTGAACTGTCTTCTTCTCCTCTGGAAGGGTCAAGTTGGGGAGGCGGTCTCCACCATTCCTTCTCTGCCCAGTTCCTGACACAACATTTCTTCACTGAAAATAGGGTCGTTCTAAGGGAAAGTGGGATATTCCGGGATCAAATCAGAAACCAGCATGGCTTCTGTAAATCTGGGACTGTCCCTGGAAAATAGGGACATTTGGAGGGTCTGCAATTGTTGGCATCAATACAATTGCATAAACATAATCTCAATATGCATTGGGATGTAAATATACACATGCACAAATAATATAACTTCCTCTGTGGGTTTCCTCTATTGGATATTTCGTCCATCCAGGCATGCATGCATGTGAACAGCAATGACATAGAGCAGGGCCTGGGCCTTGCCACAAACACCCCCAACTTCTGCATATGATGTTTGGATATATGAAAGGAGAAACAACTCACACATAGGTTTTCTACGTGATTGAGCACCCCAAACTGAAGCGGGTGTGCACATTTCCGCTGCCTGTAACTGGAAGCTTGTATGACTACTTTATAATTGGCTCAATAAAAGTTATCCTTCAGCCAATTGTGTGGAAATTAGAATCTACCAGCAGATGCAAACTTAAGAAATATGCGGAGATAGAATAGTTACATCTATCTGGGGTTACCGGAAGTTATGAGAAAGTCGCATGCAAGCACAAGTGCAACAACCCCCCAAACACAGTATGAAGACTTATCTCAAACAAACTGGCAGCATCTTTGAATGATGTAAGGGATTACCTGCTGGTTTTACATTTTTTACCACATGTACCATTTGTCATGAAAGTATATTTTTTATGTATTTCTCCAGCTTCTTCCCAACCATCTTCCAAGAAGCAAAGGGCAGTTTACACTGTTAATAATAATAATAATAATAATAATAATAATAATAATAATACCCCACCCATCTGACTGGGTTGTCCCAACCACTCTGGACAACTGTTATAGCTGCACTCAATTATCTTCCCAACTCTGTGAGGTAGGTTAGGCTGATTGGTACTACTTATCTCAGGAATGCAGAAACTGTGATCCTCACAATGTTATTGGGCTGCAGCTCCCACCATCCCTGACCCCTGTCTATGCCATCTGGGGTGAATGCAAGTCACCATCCAACATTATCTAGAGGGCCACAGATGCTCCACCACTGGCCTAACCCAAAGTCACTAAATTACTCCCTGTCTGAGGGGTGGTGGTAGAGCTGAGCCTGCATAGCACACGAATGAACTGCAAATAGCATACACGATAAGATTAAGCCAGTGATATTATCTGAAATCAGCTGAAAACACATGCTGCTTTTACCTAGAGCAGGGATGGCTAATCTGTGGCCCTCCCAATGCTTTAGACCAACACCCATCAGCCTCAAGCAATATGGTGAATAGCCAGGGGCGATGGGAGCAGCAGTCCAACAACATCTAGAGGGCCATAGTTTAGTCACCCCTGGCCTGGCAGCCAACTGGGTGAAAATGTCTTCCAATGATGAAAACTGTAAAGATATTATTATGAGAGCTGGAGTCAGAATGAAATTGGAGGGGAGAGGGTTTTGTTCTGTTCTTGTTTTTATTATGTATTTTGTGTTTTTATCTTGTATTTTTATGCTCGGAAATGCCCTGAGATCTATGGATGAAAGGTGGCGTGCAAAATAAATAACTAATAATAATAATAATAATAATAATAATTTATTATTTATACCCCACCCATCTGGCTGGGTTTCCCCAGCTAATCTGGGCGGCTTCCAACAGAATATTTAAATACAATACTCCATCATATATTAAAAGCTTCCCTAAACAGGGCTGCCTTCAGATGTCTTCTAAAAGTCTGGTAGTTGTTTTTCTCTTTGACATCTGGTGGGAGAGCGTTCCACAGGGCGGGTGCCACTACCGACGAGGCCCTCTGCCTGGTTCCCTGTAACTTGGCTTCTCGCAGCGAGGGAACTGCCAGAAGGCCCTCGGCACTGGACCTCAGTGTCCAGGCAGAACGATGGGGGTGGAGATGCTCTTTCAGGTGTACTGGACTGACGCCATGTAGGGCTTTAAAGGTCAGCACCAACACTTTGATTTGTGCTCTGAAACGTACTGGGAGCCAGTGTAGGTCTTTCAAGACCGGTGTTATGTGGTCTTGGCGGCCACTCCCAGTCATCAGTCTAGCTGCTGCATTCTGGATTAGGTGTAGTTTCCAGGTCACCTTCAAAGGTAGCCCCACATAGAGCGCATTGCAGCAGTCCAAGCGAGACAGTCTGTGGGCAGATAGGGTCTCAACCTGCATACGAGATGGAGCGGATAAACAGCTGCCCTGGACACAGAATTGACCTGTGCCTCCATGGACAGCTGTGAGTCCAGAATGACTCCCAGGCTGCGCATCTGGTCCTTCAGGGGCACAGTTACCCCATTCAGGACCAGGGAGTCCTCCACACCTGCCCACCTCCTGCCCCCCCCAAAACAGTACAAACAAATATGGAAATGTGTCTTAAGGAGGAAGACTGAAAACCATAAATTAGGACTGTGTGCAAGCTTTGAACAAATCCTGGATCATGAATTTGGCTGAAATTGCCCAGTGTGGATTCAGGCATTCCCAGGTCACCCTGCCTAGAGGGAGGGGCTCACACATTGAGCTACAGCTGTCAAAGAGGGTGAGAAGTGGAATTAGATCTCAGGTCTAATCAGTCTTTCAAATCCTGGTGTGGCTGGTGGTGTGCAGTGGGGATTCTTCCTTTTAAAAACCACTCCTTTTTTCAGGCACTCGACACCTTTATCCATTCAGAACAGTGCCAGTGCTGCTCAGCCCCCTGGACAGAGAGATGAAAAGTAGGAAGGAGGTGGCTTTGTGGTTGCCACAAGAGCCAGCCAATCAGTACTCTACACAACTGGAGCCTTTTGGAAATAATATGAATTGTTTTCTTCTGAGCTTGATTCAGCTTGGAAGCATGCAAGACCAAAAAGGTCAAGTATTGAGAGCTATAGTGGCCTAACTAACCATGCTTAAAGATATAGAAGGGAATTGTCTGCTGTTCCAAAATTAGAATTAAATGCAAAGATGTAGAATAAATGTAAGCACATAATGTCTTTCTAAATAAATTAATGATGCATATTTTACAGGCCGAGCCCAAACTTACTTGAAATACACCTCACTGAGTTCTAAAGGACTTTCTTCCTTGTAAAAATGCTTGGAATTGTGTTGTAATCAAATTATTTGGTAGATTAATCAATTAAGAGCCTTAGTATAGAACAGCAGTGGAAACCTCTGCCCCATGGGTCGAATTAGGCTTGACAGGGGTCCTCCTAATTTGGACAAGCCATCTTCCCCAAGCCATGCCCAACTGCCCCTCCGCTGCTGACATCATATATGATGCAACTGAAAAGGAACCAATCAGAAGCATTAGACTCACAAGAAACTACCTAGAGAAACCTAGTTTTACCAATATTGTTTTTACTTACCTTAAAATCTGTGTAGATAGCACACATGCAGAGTCTCAGAAAAGTCACCTTGAAATCCTCTTCACCAGTTACTAAACTGCAATTGTCAAACAAATTGCTGGGAGAAGGACTGAGCATGCTAGATCTGCCCCTATCTATCATTATTTCACTGCTTTCTAGCTTGTGGTAGGTGAGTCTGTGAAGCAAGAGGGCTCCTTGTGTATGTGAGAACTCTGCATAAAAGGCTTTCTAAAACATGCAGGAGTCTGTATGGATACAAAGAGCTCCCCAGTTGACTGCTGTCTGCCACAAGTTGGAAGATACCCAAGATGGTGGAAGGGGAAACAAAGTTAGTGTGCTTATTCCTGCTCTCTCCCCCACCTGTATACTTTTGCCATTGAGTAGTGCCTGAACAATGCTGCCGAATGTGCAAACCCCTCTTCTGAAATGTTGTGAATCGTGTTGAACTTCTTACAGCTGCTTCCCGGATAATTCTAGATATTTTATCCAGGAATAGCTGGTGCAGTGAGGCAGTGCTATCCTCTTGATAGTGTGATCGTGAGAAGAGTGGCAAGAGAAATTGATGAACTATGCTGAGATGTCGAGATTAACGGGGAAAATTCGGAACCAGCAGGACCAGACTTTCCTAAAGGAATGGAAGAAGTTTTCGATATATTTGGAAAGCAACTGTAACCAATTGACAACGCTTGTAGGGTAAAAAGAAGTTTTGTAAGGCGTAATATATAAATTATTGTGAAAGGAATTAAGAATAGGTATTAAGATTTATTAATTTATAGCAATAACTATAGTAACAAAATGCATAATTAGAAAAGATTTTAGAAAACCATCAGTTGAGGTTGAAGGAAGTCTTAGGCTATGATAGTCAAAGATTTTGAAATGATGTTTAAAAGAATGATATGCTGGAAAATATGTGTAAAAAATAAAAATAAAAATTATTATGTAAGATAGTGTGATCATGGCCACATATGGGATAGCACGGAGATGTGAAGGCAGCAATGTGGGTGCACTGGCAGGGCCAATCTGAAACCCCGGTTGAGCCCTGATGTTGCTGCCACTTGGTATGCCCCTGCAATGTCATGGCAGATGGGAACAGGTTGGAAACGGTGTGCCTTGGCCCCACTGTGCCAGCTGCTCATGATTTTGTATCCGAAAGGCCCTAAAAATTTGCCTCAACATTTGCTTTAGGTGAAACTAAGTGGCGAGTTCTAACCAAACAGCAGTGATTCTCAACAAGGCTGGAATGTAGAGAAGGCAGAAAGCTCAAGGGAAGAATTATCTTGCCTTCAGGGTCTTACTGGGACATTTGAAATGAGGGTTCTTGGCCAAGGGAAGGAAATATAGGTTCATGGAGAAGGAGGAACCAGAAAAGCACACGACAGCAGCTCTCTGGAGAACGAGCATACAAAAATGGAGACACTGCTGTTGTCTATTGCTGTCTAGAATGCATATGCAAAGGCCTGAGAGAACATTTATATAGAGCCAACAAAGATATGTCATTGTGTACCTACAGAAGGAGTAACATGATACAAGCTGTATTTATGCAGAGAGTTAGTGTAATGCAATGATCTATGGGTATGTTCTCTCACAGGGGAGTGAATCTACTAGAGTGATTTACTTTTGTAAAGGAAATGAATACTCTGATGTAATAAAATTGTCATGTACCACATTGATCTCCTTGCTACAGAGGAAGTGAGGAGGAACTTACATTTATATAAAATGAATATAATGGAATAATAAACACGGAGGGAGTAGATATTACAAAGTGATGTACACATTTACAAGGCAAATAAATGAAATGGAGTGATCCACTTTTATAAGGGAAGGACATTTAGAGAAGTGATATTCACGTTTATAGGAGCAGAGAGTCGAGTACGTTCTGGGTTGGTTTGTTTTTTAAAAAAAGAAATGAAAGTACAACCACAATGAAATCTGACTTTACAACTAATTTTTGTGGGTTGCAAACACTCTGTATCAAAAGCAAAGGCTGTTACCCAAATACCGAGGGGATAATGAAATATGATGCAGTATTTTTCAATGTTATATGTCTAAAACTGCATCTTTGAAAAATCTGCACTGCTGAAAATCAGAGTGACACACTTTTTTTTGGGGGGGGGGGGAATCAAGAACAGATCAGCATTTTGAGGGGGGAGTCTCAAGATTCTCAGGTGATTATTCCTTGCACCTTATTTGTCACATGGAGCGGAATTTGCAATAGTGAAAACATGACGTTGCCTTACAGTACATTCCCCACCTAGCTGATAACGTATCAATTGTTCAGCATTCCATCTTTTTGCTGCCATGTCTGGCTGCCACCTTTCAGCTAGTGGTGTTTCTGTATGGGGAGTCAAGCAGCTGGAAGCTAGATCTACCTTTCCACGTTCCCTGCTCAGGATTACCTTGGGCTCACGATGCCAACCTTGTGTTTGCATTTGATATGACTTGGATCAGGGAATAATTATATTGTCTGTTTCCGTGCACAGAAGAAAATAGAGTTGCTTGACCAGTTTCAGTCACACAAGGCAATTAAAGCACTGATGTGAATTGTATTTTCGCCTGTACTTGCAAAGAGCTATGGTCCCCCTTCCCCCAATCTATTTTCCTCCTAATTCCCCTTTCCATAATTACAGCTCTCTCTGATGCCACTCCAGTGGCCAGCAGGGGTTACAGTCATAACTTTGCATTCTAAACAGGCAATGTTATGCCAACTGGGGCAGCCAAATTGTTGCCTCTGATGATATCTGGCAGGGAGCTACCATGCTGAATGGTCACAAAACCGGTGCAAGCACAACTATTTTTGTTGAAGCGAAAACAGAGAATCGAGAGAGCACATTTAGCCCAGCTGTTATCAATTATTATATTGACCCCTTGCATTTCAGCTTGGTAACACCATTTATGCTAAAATAAAAATAAAAATCCAAGACTTTCTGCCAGGCTCAAGGAATCCTCCTATGGGGGTCTTGTTCCAGTACAACAAACTTGAAGCTGTGCAATTCTAATTGAAACCCACTTTCTAAAACTGAGACAGACCAGTCCTATGTAGATGGGCATGCTAAGTCTACTAATTTAAAAGGGTTTCATCTATGAATAGCTGGTATTTGTATAGGTTTTTTCTTTACATTTTATCAGTATAGTATGCTCAAAATGTTTCACATACATTTTATACAACACCCTAAAGTAATCTTGTATTTGAAAGGCATTAAAATCCTTTGAGACAGGCCAAGTACATGCTGAACAGGCTAGGGGGGTGGAAAGACATTTTGGCATTTGAAAGTTAGACGTAATAATGGGGGAGGGGAGGGAGAGAATCCAAACAGCAGAGTTTCTAATTCCGTGGGGAGCAAATGCTCCCTGGTAATTTCCCCACAAAAAACATGAATAATTTGAAAGTAGTGTTTGAAATATAAAAGCAAGATTACTAGCATTATAAAACACAAACAAATTAATTTATGCATTATTCTGTCATAAAATGTGTATGTTACCAAACAAGTAAGATTACTAGATGCTGGCTACCTTGCTTTTCATATAGGTTCTTTGCACTGATCTACAAATGTTGAACCAGCTATTAGTTTAAAAAGAAACAATTCTGCTCTGAATGAAATCAGTATGAAATCAGGCAAGTGTGAAAAGCTGCAAAGTAACTATTTTGTTACATGTTTTTTATGACATAATTATATTGATTTGAAAGACATTCATCCAGAACCACAACCTATTATACCCTATGAAATAAAGAAAGCCTGTATAATCTTTTCAATCACTTGATATTCATGGTCTTATTCAAAGGTCTCTGAATATGTCATGTGTGTAATACCAATGCAAAATTTGGCACCATAGTCACTACCAGCAATATGTTTCAATAAGGTAATTTTCTTGCTGCCTAGGAAGATCAGCGGGGTGCAATCCTGAACAAAAACAGAGTATGACATCTTATTCAAGCATACATCTGGAGGACAAAACTATACTTTATTAAAGGAAAATGGGATTTCAGGATTGTTTTGACAAGCAGTAAAAAACGCTCACCTCACTTTACATACAGTATGGAGTTTAAATTTAAAGCCACAGTAACTAAAGGTTGGAAGATTAATGTGTGTCTCATTTCTTCCCATTTTTTAAAATAAACAACTACAAAAGGGCCAGTTATATTTTGCAAAGGACACACTGAACCGTTGAACTTATAAGGACTTTACACACACACACACACAGAGAGTGAGAGAGAGAGAGAGAGAGAGAGAGAGAGAGAGTTTGGCACTTGGTTTTCTATTGTAATAAATGAAACAGTTTTGGAATTATTAGTGTTAAGTATTGATAAGATACCCTCATCTCCCCCACCCCCAAATTTCTGATGGAATATGATACAAGCGATATGTTGGTCAAACTCACAATGAGAGACTTGGTTTAAATTTGTGCCTTAATGTCCTTTGCAAACATTTTCTCTCTCTGGTTATGCTGATTGAGGGAGGGTACAGAAGAAAGGGAGTGAAAATGACTGCATCACGGCCACCCCTGTCTTCAAAATGTCACCTTACAGTTGCGTGATTCTTTACTTCTCCCACCCCCTTTGATGTTATCAAAGGTCAACAAAGCTCAGTAACTTTGTTCTCAGTGATCACATAGTCAACTCCAGCTACATGACAGCAAAGTGTTCGTAGCACATTGTAAGCAATAGTACTTGGTAGACATTGGGACTGGTGGGACAGGAAGCATGGAGGCCAGGAGCCAATGACAGAGCCAACTAATTTTAGCCTTTGAGGCTGGCTGATTGGAAGGTTCACAAAGAGGAGACTCATCTAGCAGTTAGCAGCTGGATGCTCAAGCACCCTTACCTAACAGCTGTTGTCATTTGGGGACATGCATCTTTTTTTTTTGAATAGTGCTTTGAATAGGAAAGCGTTGGTTCTTTATAATCCATTACAAAATGTTGAGGGAGGAATGGGTCATATAGCTCAGTGCATTGCATGTGAAAGGTCCTAAGTTCAATCACTGGTATCTCTTGCCTGAAACCCTGGAGTGCCAATATTGAGCTAGATGGACCAATAGTCTTCCATTTTTATCCTGCCTTACTTCTGCCAATGATCTCAAAGTGTCATACATGTGGCTGCCTGGCAGCCACCCATTCAGGTGCTGACCAGAGCTGCTTCAGCGAGGTGGAAGCTTCAGAAAACACCATTTTATATTACAAGCAGGAGATTGGATATTTGAATGTCCTTCACATTCTGCAGCTCGTATCTGCACCCTTAAAGAAGAGTGGGAAACTGCACACTTTCTGCTTCTGTGCTTGTTTTGTAAGGGTAAATATTTTTTTTCCTTTTACATAGAGAAGCATTGAAAGATGTATTTCAGCACTTTCAGATGATGGTGAAGTGGTGCTATTCCTGCTTCCCACCCCCAAATTTCCTGTGTATGTAGACTAGACTCAACTTTTGAATACTAGAATTGGTAAGATTCACTGAGAACAGGAAGAATGACCTATTATTGTCAGGGTTTAGAAATACTAGGAAGCACAGCTGATTACATTTGTATATAGACAATTGCCCTTGCCTGTTCTAGTGATCATTTGATATCACTCTATTACATTAAACTTACTGAGAAATACTTCTTGCTTTCCCCAATTTATGTCCAAAGGACATATTTGCGTATTTTATTTGATCTTTGCAACAATAGCGCTTCAATTCTCCTTCAATTTTCATCTATTTTTTATGTCGTGATGACCTACCGTTGTAAACAACAAATTTGACTTGACGTGCGCAACATTAAATGAAGTCTTCCTTAAAAGCAAGGATGCTATTCAAACTTTATATTACATGTTTTCTACCCCAGATTTTGTTCTCAATTTTGCAAATGAAAGGAGATTGATGTTTTGCTCTTTGAGTTTTCAAAATGATTTGTTGGGAGGCTGCAGCTGCAGTCGGAGAATACCACACACAGCTTGAAAACAGTCAGAGCTGCTAAATGCTTTGTGAAGGGAGGTGGGGCTAAGCATATTAAAAATGGCAGTACTTCAAACATAGGATGGGAAGACCCTCGCCTAATCTGTCCAAATAATAACACCATTAAGAAACTATTAGGGTAATTTTAACCAAGCTAAAAACCCTTGAAGCATTTCAGCTACTTTACCTCAATCACCTCCTCTCAGCAGATGAGAAATTGATGGTTGCCTTTGACTAATCCTCTCAAAATCCACACTATGCTTCACCATGTCGGTTTGTGCATACTCAAAATTGCTCATCTTCACAAAGAGGAAATGTCATTGGCAGACGCAAGGCTTGACAGCAGAGCTTGGAAGGGACGCATGCAAGAAGACATGACAGTGATGGATACCTCAACATTGCTGTGCTTGTTGACGTGAGTGATGGTGGAACAAGAACAATTGGCAAACTGATTTACCTTTGTTTCTGCTATCTTTCTCCAAAAGTCACTTAAAAACAACAACCATCCTACAACGTATTTTAGGCTTTAAATACCCTCAATTCCCCATACAAAAATGTTTAAAGGTTCTATATAAACATCAATGGCTGCTTAGCAAAAAAAAAGAGGAATGAAGAAATTGTTACTCCTCAGAGCTGCACAAACACTTTGTAATCTTTCCTCAAGTAGCTATCCTTGAAAGTAAGGCCCAGGTCCGTTCTCCCTTGATAACTATAATTAACACTCCTTTAAAAACCTACTCTGTGACTTGCAGGAAAGAAATAGCAGCAGTCAAACACTGTAAATGATGTCTCATAGAGCAATATTATGCCACTCTAAACGTTTAAGAGGCCCTTGACTAAATAATGAAGGTGGAGGCAATTATTAGCCAGATAGCTTTAAGTATGATATAGACCCATAGTGAAAAATATGAGCAGAATCTTTTTCATGAAAGTGTGTGTGTATGTGAAAGAGAGAGACAGGCAGATGGGTGAATTGTGTGGACAGGCGGAGTCCCCATATCCTGCACGGGCCCCCCATCATGTGGAATAACGACTCAAGACAACGTGCTATGGGATTAAATTGGCCACAACTTTATTAAATTTCAAATGTGGGTAGACCTTGGCTCAGGCATTGGGCGTTCTCCCTCCCCGGTCCCCAGCCGGGGACCTAGGGAGCATCAGGGTTATCCAGTGTGTATGTGGGGGATGGGCCGGCTCTAGGGAACATATGTTCAAGCAGAGATGGCCGCCCCCGTAACGCCGCCGCCGCAGGAGAGAGCAATGACGACCTTTCGGTGTACGACCAAAGCCTCTCTTCAGAAAACCCCTTTAACGGGGAACCCTGGTATCGCCGCCGCAAGAGGAAGATGGACAAAAGGATTCCGCCCAAGGCCTGATACCGCCAAAGTTGTGACGTTTTGCTACGGGAAAGGCGAAACCTGCCAATGCAGGGAAATTCCTTTAACAGCGACCTTAACGTAGCAGCGCCCGCATACCTGTGAAGAAAAGTTAACCTGCAAAATAAGACATTAACTGAGGGTGGGTAGGGTGGGAGAAGCTCTGGAGCCAAGTGAGGATTCCTAGGTAAGATCCTCCCTCTATTGTGTGGGCACGTAATCCCTCCCCTACCTGGCCTGGTCTCCTTGGCAACGCTTCCCCCAGGTGGGATTGGACAACTGACTGAGGCAGGCGGAGACCTCCAGGTATCCCACCTGAGTGAAGGCAAAGCCAAGCCTATGCTGTTGGAGCCGCTCCAGATCTAGGGGCTGCACGCGTCCACGCAAAGGGCGCCCCCCATTTTAAGCGGGGAGCGGTCATTCCCAATAGTGGCAGGATATGATTTCAGATATGTGTGCGTGGGAAGGTAGCCACAATTTGGCTCAGGAACACAATATCTCAGGACCGCCTCTCTTCATATGAACCTACCCAGACCCTGCAATCATAATCTGAGACCCTTTCTCATGTGCCTCCTCCACGAGACATCTGGAGGGTGAGAACGGCCTTTTTGGGTGGTGGCTCCCTACTTGTGGAATACTGCCCCCAGGGAGGCACACTTGGCACCTTTGTTACATATCTTTAGGCACTAGGCAAAAACTTCCCTCTTCTCCCAGGCCTTTGGCTAATTAAACAACCCATGGCCTTTTGGTTTGAGGGGTGAGGGGGTATCATTTTCATTTGTTACTATGTTTTGTATTTTTGTGGGTTTTTTAATATTGTAAACCTCCCTGTGATCCTCCATCCCTAAATCCCACACCATCCTTTTGAATTCATTGGGACTGGGTAGATATTTACTGAACTGCACTTGAAATAGTTTGTTCATCCCGTTTTCCAGTGTGTATCTGCAAGACTATTTCAAAATTCTCAAGATGGCTCCCTTGATCAGCAGTGCTAAGATTAGGCAGAATGCACTAAACGGTGTGTCAACAAAGGGGGAAGTGACCTGCTCATAAACTTAAGTGGGATTTTTGGCCTGCCTAACTTTCTAAAGCACTTTGCAAATTAAAAGCCCCATATAAATAATAAGCAGCAGGTAACCAAACGAAGGCACAATTTTATATTTAAACTCTATATTCTTTAGAATTACTACTATGGCTAATCCTGATAGGTGGCGACGAGTACCAACCTGAAATAAGAATCTCTGTGTTGCTTATCCACATATGGAAAATAGCTTGCAAATAAAAGCAAACCTGTGTGGTCCAAGCTGACTATACGCTACTTTATGTAGAAACCTCATAGCTCTTGACATATTGACTACAGCCCCACAAAGGCTGCATTATAGGCTTCCAGAAACTCGGAGATCTGAGAGCCTTTATTTTTACAATGGTACAGAAGATCATATTCCACCGGAAATTATATTGATAGTTCTAAATAACTGAAAGGGCTAGAGGTCCTTTTATTTACACATTTCTGCTTCTTGTTCACTTATATTTTATTTCAAATGAAGGTCCAAGCTGCGCTTGTTTCCAGATGCAGGTAATGGCTCTTGTGATTTGGGAAAATGTTTTCCTGGGTGTGTTTCTAAAATGTAAGATTCTGTCCCCTTTGAGATCTGCAGTTTTGTTCTATTTACTGTGTGTGCATTGTATCTTTATTCTATAAAATGTGTGTTCTTGCACATATTTTCTTGGTGATTATAAGTACCAAAATAATGAATTAAATAACCACAGCAGAAAGCATGTTACAGTTCAAGCTTCTGATACTAAAAACATTTTGGTCAGGATATATATCTATATCTATACCTATATAGATAGCTATCTCCTGCTTGGAGTACTGCAATGTACTCTATGTCAGACTACCTTTGAAGGTGATTCAGAAACTACAACTAATCCAGAATGCAGCAGCTAGACAGGTGACTGGGAGAGGCTGCCAGGACCATATGACATCGGTCTTAAAGGATCTACATTGGCTCTCAGTACATTTCTGAGCACAATTCAAAGTGTTGGTGCTGACCTTTAAAGCTCTAAATCAGCCTTTCTCAACCTGTGGGGCCCCAGATGTTGTTGAACTACAACTCCCATAACCCCTAGCTAGCAAGGCCAGAGCTCAGGGATGATGGGAGTTGTAGTCCAACAACATCTGGGGACCCACAGGTTGAGAACCGCTGCTTAATGAAAACAGCCTCGGTCCTGTTATACGTAAGGAGCATCTCCACCAACATTGTCCAGGCTGGACACTGAGGTCACCCCCACTGTGAGAAGTGAAGTTACATGGAACCAGGCAGAGGGCCTTCTTGGTAGTGGCACCTGTCCTGTGGAATGCCCTACCAGCAGATGTCAAGGAGATAAAGAACTATATGACTTTTAGAAGGCATCTGAAGGCAGCCCTGTACAGGGAAGTTTTTAATGGTTGATTTTTTATCATGTTTTTAATATTTTGTTGGGAGATGCCCAGAGTGGAATAACTACACAAAATTAATATCTTCTGGGGGGGAAAAATCTCTGTTGTCATCAGAGCTGACCAGCAAAGCAAAGGTAAAGAAATCAGCAGGGCTTTCTTCCATATAAACTTGGTTAGGATTGTGCTGAACATAGACAGAACTGAACAAAGAAAGAACTGAACGAAATTTAATTAAAATGAACATACAATGTGGATCAGAGCTTCACTCTGATGCATAGCCCATTGTTTAGAAAACTCTGGTGATATGAGAACCACTAAAACCTTTATTTAGCAGACTGAATAAACAAATCAAACATCTTTATAATTTGCTCTTGCCTTTCACTTGAGGGTTCCCCCCCCCCAACAACCCTTCTACATTTTATTGGCAATTTATTACAGTCAGCGGAAGACACCAAAGCCTTAGCAACAAGATCTTGTGATGTGCAAACAAAATGCATTTAATTTGACTCAGTGTATTACAAGCATTATAATCCCTCTTCTGATTTCAACATGATCGACTAATCTCATCTGCTCAGAGGGATAAGCCTTGTCTCGGCCATGATGACAGGCTTAGAGAATGATAAAAATTAGGACATTCTCATAGATTATATACTGTAACAACAGATAAGGCTTATGAATAAAGAATTGACTACAGGTGGTTATTTGTAGAAACATACTAGATTAAAGGGTTAATGGTAGCAAGGTACAATGTCATTCGTAGTTAAATCATGGATACACACAAGTATGGAGAAATCTTTCTTGCCTGTGTAAACACTAAAGGAGATGAAACTACTACTATCATTTTTACAGATGTTTGTAGCTGTTTTTACCAGGGCATGGAATGGGAATGAGGAAGAATGTTTGCAGTGAAAGGACAGCCTTTGTTGGCATTTGGGGAAGTTCCATTTGATGAACCATTTATATGATTTAGATCAAGAGGCATAAAAATGAAATGAGCTTGCGGGGTGGGGGGGAGAGAAATGCTTTCTCATTTTTCTAACTGTATGGCTATGTTAATGCTCTGCTCCAAACTGAATGCCCCCCCTTCCTTCTCTGTGTTTGCTGGTAGATGAGTTTAGTGCACTTGATTGTCCTCTTGGATCCATAAAAATGTTTTATAGCAGTGAGGAGGGAAGTGCCTGAGTGAAAAAAATGAGAACTTTCTAACCAATGACAAAGGCTCCTTTATACACACATCCTTCCAGTTCAAAACTTCAGTGGTTAAATATTGGAGCATGTCTTTGAAAAACGGTAAAAAATATAGAGATTATGAACGTAACTGAGTGTAGGATATCTGCTTCAATCTGCTTTGAAAGGGTACAAGGAACATTAATTATTTCAGCTTAATATAAAATGAGGCATGCCAATAAAGGAACAATTCAGTCGCTACAGGTATTTGGCTGTAATTCCCCCAGAATTACCATACCAGGATCATATAACATATACCTGCTAGAGAAGCATCAATACACCATTTGTGATTTAGGAATATAATGGCTGAAACAGTAATTTATACCTAAGTAGTCAAATTGTAATCCTAATCTAGTAAATGACTAGATCATATCTCAAATGCCAGAATTGGCTGCACACTAACATTTAGTACGGAGTAGGTGTTTACTCTTCAACTTTGCAGTTGTAGCGATCAACATTATTATCATTTCACATCTATCTTTCATTAGACTTTCCCCCATGCAAGTGTTGTATACAGAACTAAAGCCCCAAAGCGCTATGAAATAGGGTTCTGCAACAACCACAAGAATTGGTTCAGGTCCTAATTTGGTACTTTGGGAAGTAGTCAATTTGCTATGGACTCATCTGACCCAATGTGGCCCCAATGCTCCACTTTGCACTCTATCCCTGGTGGGGGTGAGCGAACATGGGATTTGCTGCCATGAACTTGTTGCATGCTGCTGAGCTAGGACTAATAGTATGCGCTTGTGTTTGTATTCATTAGATTTTTCACCCAATTAATGATTTCAAGGAGGGTGTTTTTTGCTAGCCAAAATTGTGGCTTTCTCTACCTGAGGAAAGACGCTCACATTTGCCCTGAATTTTGGTTTAGGTGAAATTCTGGTTGTAATTCTAATTAATCTAATCATGATTTTTATATAACAAAGAATGTGGTATCCTAGCACAGTAGACCTCTCTATTGGGTCTGCCACCTTTATAGTCTCTTATTATGTCAGGAAATTATGCAATGATAAAAATTTATCAGGGTCATGAATCCCACATGGTCACTTAAATTGTTTGCTTGGTAATCTAGGATAACATGGATGAATGAACTGTGTCATTAATGAATATCACTGTCAAGCTGTAACCTAGCAATCCATTTTGAACACCATGTTCAAGTGCCAGGTATTTGCTTGCCTTTATTAAATCTGTTTCCAGATAAAAATAGTTATAGCTTTAAAAATAGAAACATTTTCTAATAACATAACTGTGGCAGGATACACACATTTTATGAAAAGTAAATAGATGACTATACAGTGGTACCTCGGGTTACATACACTTCAGGTTACAGACTCCGCTAACCCAGAAATAGTACCTCGGGTTAAGAACTTTGCTTCAGGATGAGAACAGAAATTGTGCTCCGGCGGCGCAGCAGCAGCGGGAGGCCCCATTAGCTAAAGTGGTGCTTCAGGTTAAGAACAGTTTCAGGTTAAGAACGGACCTCCGGAACGAATTAAGTGCTTAACCTGAGGTACCACTGTACTATACATCCTCAATACAATTATGCAACACTTGCTTTCTCTCTCTGATACAAGCTCCTGTGACTTCAACAGCTTAAAGGCAGGCAGAAACCCAGCTGTTGCAAGGGTACCCTAAATAAAGATACTGGAAGAAGTCAAATAATTTCTACAAGTGTTTGTATAAACTTAGCAAGGAATTGTAACTGTGATGCCATTTAGCTAGGTCTGAGTTTGTAAAAGGAATTCCTCCTATATCAATTATAATTATTAATTAAAAAAATTCATGAAGACAACTATCAAATCTCAGGCCTCCTTTGGTTTTTTCAATATCATCCAATTCTCAAGTTCTATTGAAATTTTTTTTGTTTGTGACTCTTAATTCTGTTAAAAAGGTATATTGAGGACCGTTCCACTTTTTCATTTCCTCTTGTTTCATCTGTATTGCAGACTTCAGCAACAATACCTTGAGTACATAATCCTATATCCTCATGAACACATGAGGAAAGTGCATTATGCACCCATCCACTTGAAATATATTTATAAATTAAACTATCCAATATCAGGCTGTACGTGATGATGCTGCAATAAAAAGGAACATTAAAAATCATTTTGGAAAAAAGCCAAAATGCCATTTATTTGGCATAGTCTTGTTGCGTTTGGCGAGATTACTTAGAAGTGATTTGAGATGCTCTCTTCATAACTGGGATCTCATGTTCACTCCAGAAATGTGGTTTGTAGGGAACATAACTACCATTAATTACCCTGCAATTAATTCAATTCCCATTTTCCTAAATGTGGGATACACAGTGTAAAACAGGCTTCACCAACCTGGTGCCCTTCATATGTTTTGGACTACAGTTCCTATTATGGAGCCATTGGGGAGCTGTAGTCCAAAATATCTGGTGGCCACCACGCTGGTGAAGAGTATTCTAAGAGTTCTAAGAGTATTCATTCAGTGACTTAGAAATGCACTGCTGCAGCTCCCATGCTATCTCTGTAAGATGAGACGCGGGGGCTTAATTGCCACTCAAAAATTATACATGAGGTCCACATGAGATGGTCTTCATTGGTCACAGAACACTCCCACTAAGGGAAGGAAGGACCTTATATTTGTCAGTTCCTCTTCCTACTACAACCCCTTGTGTCCCTCAAAAAATGTTCCAGAAGGTTGGGAGACCCTCTGGAAGCTGATAGGAGATGGTGGTGGGGCCATTGTCTTGTTGGATATCAGTCAGGCCCTTCTGTCGGCAGGAGTCCTTCCATGAAAATAGAACAATTATGGATCCAGCCTATATGCCCATTATTTTCTACTTCACTTCTGCTTGTAGCACACCTTAGGGATATAGGCAGTGCGGGTTAATCTCTTTTGGAGGTGGATAATATGTGGTGTGATGGTTCTGGGTCAGTGCATGGAGATTATTGGTCTGAAGGGCTGTCAGGGATAGTCTTGTAAGGGATACCTTTCAACTGATTTCCATCTTCTTCTTATCTACTGATTCAACAGTGCTGGCCCATGTAATTTTTTTTTAAAAAAACCCACCAAGTTCATTTCATGTAAAGGTCCAGAAGGCACAAACTGAAAAAGTAGTGAACTGGGTTTGGGGGGGGGGAGTTTATTGAAATTGATTGCAATTTAAGACGCATCTGTGACTTTCAGAGTTGTATTCAAAAGTTTCCACCAGCTCTTTCAATTCTTTAGAAACAGAATAATAGGGCTCAGCTTTTTGTCTGAAAGTTCCTTTTTAGCTGTAGTGAAACCTGAGATGTTATAGGCCGACTATGTCTCTGTGTATTTTAAGACTTTTGAACAGGACCTTTCTTTCCCCCCTCAAAGTTCCTATTGTCACATAATTTCAAACTTTAAGCAAAGGGGAAAGGCGGATGGTTTGTAATATATCTGAAAATTTTATTTCACCCCCTAAAGACTTTTTTGTTGAGAGGATAAATGAAATAAGAATGTCTATAGGGAACCATCATGTGTTTTCAGCAGGCAAGAAATTCCAAAAATGTTTTAAGTCTGTTTTGCTCCATACTCCTGCAGAAAAGGTTGTATTTCCTTTTTCAGTGCCTATAATCTTTTTAGAACCTTCTCTTTATTGAGCCCATAAACATCACAGCAGAGCAGCAAATCATGATCGTCTGCAGAAACTCCATCAAGGAAGCTACAGAGTAAATGATGCTGAAAAGTTGATGTTCATGACATTAGACACTTGACTAACTTTGTGATAGTTTTCCTGATATCCTAAATATTTGATCTAAGTGTCACCCCCCCCTCCACAAATACATTGGATGGTTGGCTCACAAATGCTTTGTGGCATGTTGCTAAAGCATCAGTTCAAGTGTTCAGCTGCTAGGAATGTGCATTGTCCACAATATTCAGTTCAGACTCTGATTTGGCACTCTGATAATG
The DNA here is from genome assembly GCF_965112155.1 of Podarcis liolepis. Lineage (NCBI taxonomy): Eukaryota > Metazoa > Chordata > Lepidosauria > Squamata > Lacertidae > Podarcis > Podarcis liolepis. Next base: position 56,449,073 of record NC_139560.1, on the reverse strand, counting down.
GCCCAATTCAGCCTGGACTGATTTGTAGGCCTCTAGTCCCAATCAGAATATCTGTTTGTAAAATCCAAAGTTTGTTGTCTCTCCGTTGATTATCTTGATGGAATCAACAAATGAGTATAACATTTTTTTGACAGAACTGAATCAAATTTGAGGACAAAGTAACCTATTCTGACTATATAAAGGCTGCTAAATGTGGGTTTTATCTCCCCACCGCCACCACTGATAAAGTTACAAGAACAGAGAAGAACATGGTTGATATATTGTTTCAAAGGTTGTCCACCAAAGTGCTATGACTGGAGAAGTCAAGTAAAATATTCCCCTCTGATTAGAAGATAAACCTGTCAGTCACTAAAACTAGACCTAAAACTCTCCCTCAACTCTCTCCCTTTCTTCTTTTCCTTATATGGCAAACATGGTAAGAAATGCTGCAATTTTTGCAGACACTCTGCCTGCAACCCCATTTGACTCTCAGTTCCTGAGCTACTCACAAAGCTTCAGTAGGGCACAGATTCATTTTCCAGGAATTTGGAGGGAGTCTGCTTCACCTCAGGCATCTACTGAGGGAGTCTGCTTCACCTCAGGTGTCTTCTGAAAATTTTAGCTTTCTCTCTGGATCAGTAATTGTACCATTTTTCTTGGGCATCTTTCAGTGAAAGAAGCTCTCCAACATTTTGGAAGATAGTATTACCTCAGTGAATGAAATACCTGTAATACCAAATTGGCTGTATTGGAACAAAAAGGAATATCAATTGCAACTCTAATATTTGCCCTGCAGTTCTCAGAATCAAGACATGAGACACAATAAATGGGCCACAACTTCTTTAATACACAAGCCTGATCCACCACATTCTAAAACCAAGCCCACCAAACTCAGTGCAGGAACATAGAAAGAGCCAACTGGATCAGGCCATTGGTCCATCTAGTGGTCCAGTGTCCCACTCACAACCACCAGCCAGATGCCTGTGGGAAACCTAAAGCAGGATTTGAGCACAAGAGCACTTTCCCTTCCTGTGGCTTCCAGCATCAAGTATTCAGAAAAATTTCTGCCTCCAACTGTGGAGGCAGAAGATAGCCATCATGGCTAGGAGTCATTGACAGCTTTTGTTCCATGAATTGAAGGAAATTTCCAGTTATTGTAAGGGTTCTTTCATGAGTGGTAATCTTCTTCCATGAACAGAATCTCCTTCCATTCATAGAGCGAAGACTTTGGTCCATCCCATTGACTCATGCTGCTTGCCAGATGTTTGAGTGTCAGATCAGTAGCATAACTCTTCTTTACTCCTCACTACCCAAACACCTGAAAGGTGTGTGAAGGAGGCCTGTCAGCATCATCACCCCCTGAGTCACTGAGTCTTGGAGTCAGTAAGGGCTGAATGTCCTGGGAACAATGTCCATAGCACTTACAATCTTATGTTAATAGCACACTGTCATTCAGAGAGGGCAGTGTGTGTGTTTGGGGAAAGGATAGCTGCTGAAAGGTTGCCACCAAAAGGGTCACCTTTATGAAAGGGATGAAAAACCTGGGACCATCCAGATGTGGGATCTGGACTACAACTCCCATCATCCCTGACGATTGGCCATTCTGACTAGGACTGATAGAAGTTGGAGTCCAGTAACGCCTGGAGCCTCAAAGTTTCCCCATCCCTGCTTTAAGAAAAAGAAATGGCCACTGCTACTATGAATCAATTTACTGAACCAGTCAGTACCTCGGGTTAAGTACTTAATTCGTTCTGGAGGTCCGTTCTTAACCTGAAACTGCTCTTAACCTGAAGCACCACTTTAGCTAATGGGGGCTTCTGCTGCTGCCGCGCCGCCGGAGCACAATTTCTGTTCTCATCCTGAAGCAAAGTTCTTAACCTGAGGTACTATTTCTGGGTTAGCGGAGTCTGTAACCTGAAGCGTATGTAACCTGAGGTACCACTGTAATAACCAATAGTCCAGCAGACCTCACTACCACCATTATTCAGTAAATCCCACCCCAATGACAAATAATTTTGTCTCCCTCCCCCAATTCTACAAAATGTCTCCCCAATTAATTGCCTCAAGTGAGCCTATAGTGGGCCATTTTCTTTTTATCCCTAGTTTCTTGTCCCTAAACCTTGATGATAATGATGATGATTTTTTGAAATCTCTTGTTCCTATCTGCATCCAATGTAAAGATCTGAAAAGGATTTCTGAAAAGGCAGGGCTCCCAATCAAGAAGAGCTTTCAAAGTATGTTCAACTTAGAAACTCTTTGAACATGCAAAAGCCTGAAGCAGAGTTCCTACACCCTTATCCAGCTTAGTTGTACCTCCACTTTAAGCTCTTGTGTGTCTAGAGAAACACCGAAATAGGGTTGGTAAGCTCAGCTCAATAAAGCTAACCATACTTCCTGTGACTTACTTTGGGGCTACCTACATTACCATGGACAACAGAGCTGCCTTCACAGCAATACTATTACTGTTACTACTACTATATTGCTTACATAATTCTCCCAAGCAGGTTGCAACAGTGGCACAAGAAATGATGCAGTGGTTCCTGGAGTGCAACAGAGAACAAGAGATCTGTGACTGACATGGTAAGGACTGGAATAATCTTTGCTTTTACTATGCTTCTCAGGGAATGTTTAAAGATTCTGGATTGCATGTGATAAACACATTCCAAGTGAATCTAAATTTGGGACTTTGAGCATGAACTGCAACCCAGATGTTCTCCACTGAAACACACCGACTTCAACCCCCAGACTCGTTTGTTTGCGACACTGGTCAAATAGTATGCCCTCCTGCAAGACCGAAAATGTTCTCTTACGCTATGGTTCCATTCACAAATCAGCAGCACATTTCTCCATACCCCGATGTGTCATTAAGAGTTGCTAGTTAAAATTAAATTGCATTGAAAGTCCGCAAGAGACTAAAATAGTACGAGCCCGGTTCCACTGCCGATATTACATGAAAAGCAAAATATCATCAGAGTGGAACGAGGAAGGTTTATCTGTTGGTGCCAAGTGTATAGCTATAAGCACATGTGCTTGGCACCTGGGGCCATCAACCCGACTGCCAGCATAATTACCAAACACAGAGTAACTGAAAAATATTCAGCTCTTTGAATAGATGGGGTGGAGGGAATCCACAGTCACAGGGAGTCCACCAAAAAGTATTAGTTTTTATCCACAAGGTAGATCACAGCTCAATTTTATTCTACTGTTGAGAACACTGATAAAATATTGCTTCTAATCATATGCATTTATTTCGGAAGATTTATATAATACTTGATTGTAATAAAACCTCAAAGTGATTTACAAAAAGAATAAAACAATATTTATTTTCAGTAGAAAACAACAAAAGTTAAAACGACTATTTAAAACATTCAGAAATAATCACAATCTATCATAAGCTAGGGGGACACGGGTGGCGCTGTGGTCTAAACCACAGAGCCTAGGGCTTGCTGATCGGAAGGTTGGTGGTTTGAATCCCCGCGACGGAGTGAGCTCCCATTGCTCAGTCCCAGCTCCTGCCCACCTAGCAGTTTGAAAGCACATCAAAGTGCAAGTAGATAAATAGGTACCACTCCGGCGGGAAGGTAAATGGCATTTCCGTGCGCTGCTCTGGTTCACCAGCTGTCTGCGGACAAACGCCGGCTCCCTTGGCCTATAGAGCGAGATGAGCGCTACAACCCCAGAGTCGTCCCGACTGGACCTAACAGTCAAGGGTACCTTTACCTTTATCATAAGCTAAAAAACAGATTAAAACACATGTCAATATGCTAAATACCTCAATAGACTTGCCAAAATGAATATAGTGAAGGGAGCTGTCATAAGAAGAGCTTGCAGGGTCAGAGCAATGGCCCATCTAGTCCAGCACTCTGTTCTCACAGTGACTGGTAAGATGTCTGAGGGAAACCCACAAACAGGATTTGAACATAAGACCACATGACCCTCCTGTGGTTTTACTGCAATTAACATTCAGAAGCATTTCTGCCTGCAGCAAAATATTCAAATAAATTCTTGTGGGCATAGTGTTGGGCTTTTTGTTTGGCTTTACTTGTTTTTTAGGTGGCTGAGAGGTGTTTTTGAATCTCCTTTCTTTCATTCTACCAATCATTTCTTCAGTGCACTACATTCTGCAGCCTTCCTGGCTGTACATATTTCCCAATACATACTCACTGTAGATTTCATGTAAGCATGGGAATGTGTAGAGGCTGTTATTATTTGCCAATGTGTTTTCTTTTCTTTATTTACTTTTGAAGAAACCAGGGCAGAAAACTACCTTCCATGAGGTATGAGGAAGAACTTCCCTTAAAAACAAAGTCAGCAGCTGCACTACTATCAGGTTTTCAGTAGCCATGTTCTCTTTGGCTTCCCCTGTTCAATGAAAACCGAGGAGGAGATATCATGAGGTAACTTCTCCCATGCAGCTTTTTTCAGATCAGGAAGCAGGGGCAGGTGGGCAGGCTACAGAATACTGGAGAATGTTTAATGGGCAGAAAAGCACACATCCTACCTTCAGCCATCTCAAAACAGTAAAGTATACCATTCCCCACCTGAACAAAATCTACAGTGCCCTGAAAATGAGGCAAAAAGAGAGAAAAACAAACAAACACTGGAGCCTTTAAAAAAACAAACAAACGGAAGACAAGTTTCAAGAAATTAGAGGGCAGGTTTTGCCATAGCACTAATTCAGCCAGGGGTCGGAGAACCATCCCTGTGATAAAAATGAATGTATTGCAAAAATGTTGTTTTTGTTTCAGACCCTACAGATTGTGGACAGAGTGGAATGTTTTACAAAATGGCAGAGAGATATCTCTAAGTTTGTCTGGCAGGGCAAAAAGCCCCGAATAAAATTTAAAATACTAACTGATGCTAAAGAGAGAGGGGGGTTTGCCCTGCCAGATTTGAGGCTGTATTATGAATCTGCAGCTTTCTGCTGGTTGAAGGATTGGATTCTCCTTGAGAACACTGATGTCCTAGATCTGGAAGGGTTCAATAATGCTTTTGGTTGGCATGCATACTTGTGGTATGACAAGGTAAAAATTCATAAGGCTTTTAAAAACCATATTGTCAGGAAAGCTGTGTATAATGTCTGGACAAAATACAAAGACTTATTAGAAAACAAGACCCCAAGGTGGTTGTCACCAATGGAAGCCAAGGCCCCGAAAAGACTCAATATGGAGGCCAATTGGCCGAAATATTGGGAAATAATAGAAAAAGAAGGTGATACTTGGAGATTGCAGAGCCTTGAGAAACTAAAAGACAAAGTGCGAGATTGGCTACATTATGCTCAGATTAGGGAGGTCTTTAATTTGGATAAAAAAACAGGTTTCCAGGTGGAAAAATCGAAATTAGAAACAGAACTGTTAGAACCTAAGACCAGGGTACTTTCAAAAATGTATAACTTGCTGTTGAAATGGAATACGCAGGATGAAACTGTCAAATCAGCTATGATAAAATGGGCACAGGACATTGGGCATAATATTATGTTTGCTGACTGGGAAAAGTTATGGACCACCGGAGTGAGGTTCACGGCATGTAATGCCCTGAAAGAAAACATTATGAAAATGATATACAGGTGGTACATGACCCCAGTCAAGCTGGCAAAAATATATCACTTGCCCGATAATAAATGCTGGAAATGTAAGGAAGCTGAAGGAACATTTTTTCACCTCTGGTGGACGTGCCCAAGGATTAAGGCTTTCTGGGAAATGATTTATAATGAATTAAAAAAAGTATTTAAGTATACCTTCCTTAAGAAACCAGAGGCCTTTCTTCTGGGCATCGTCGGCCAAGGGGTGTCAAAGAAGGATAGAACTTTCTTTATGTACGCAACAACGGCAGCAAGAATACTCATCGCAAAGCATTGGAAGACACAGGATTTGCCCACTCTGGAAGAATGGCAGACACAACTGATAGACTACATGGAATTGGCTGAAATGACTGGCAGAATTCGAGATCTGGGAGAAGAGACGGTGGAAGAGGACTGGAAAAAATTTAAAGACTATTTACAGAAACATTATAAATTGTACGAATGTTAGGAGTATGCACAAATGAGGGTAACACGGCAGCAGTAAACTCAGTGTAAGACATATGAGAATAGGTGATGTTTAGGGAAATTGTGAAATCTGAAGAAATATTATCTTCAAATTTAGCAGGTTAATCTATGACCAAAATATATAAAGTTGGAATTGAATATTTGAGATTTATAAAATAAGAAATGGAAGTAAGGTAACAAATTGCTGTATTTAACTATATGACTGAGATGGCAGGGGAGGGTGATGCGAGGAAGTCCAAAGATTATGAAAATATGATTTATGAATAGTTGTAATTTCTTTTCTTATCTTTTACTCTTACTCTTTTTATTCTTACTTTTTCTTATAATCTTACTTTGAATTTCTCTGTCTCTAATATGTTTGATGTTAATTTTGTTGTTTAAAATTGCAATAAATATTTTATATTAAAAAAAAAGGAGGGTCAGATTTGCCACTGTTTCACAGTGATGCAAACATGATATCTGAGCATAGCTGTCAACTGTCCCTTATTTGGCGGGAAACCCCCTTATCCCAGCGCTGTGTCCCACTGCTGTCCCTTATTGATGATGTCCCTTAAATTTTCCGGGTTTCATGCTCAGCCGGCTCGGGATGGAAGCAGCAGCTCGGGATCCTCCGCCACGAGAGAGAGAGAGAGCGCACGAGCTGCCACGTCTCCGTCTCTCCTTTTTCCCCCTCAGGGGTGCATCATGAGGAGACGGGTGGCGGCAGGCAGGCAGGCAGCCCCTCTCTTGCAAGACTTCCGCCACGCTGCCAGGGGAAGCTGGAGGCAGCGGCGGCGGCAGCTGAGGAGGCGGCCTGAAGGAGGAGGAAGAGGAGGGGATGGGGAGGGACGCAGAAGGACGGCGCTTTCAGCGGCTGCTGCGGCGCCGCAATCACCTCATGCCGGGCTCGCGGGCGGCGTGGGCAAGTCTCTCTCCCTCCCCCCCCTCGGGCGGGGAAGGGTTGATGGAACTCCTCGCGCCAGGACGACGGCAGCCCTGACGTGAAGCTTAGCATACCCTCCAACCAGTGCAGCATCTTAATGTAGTGCTTTCCCCCTCTGCATCCCTTTCATAACTCTATTTTTATAAATCATTTGTCCATCCATAGTTCGAATTTTTACTACAAGTTTTCTGTCAATCCTACCAATGTATGTAACTCTTTACAACAGCTTTTCAACTAAATTATAAACTTTCCCCATTCTTTATTAAAGAGGTCCTCTTCCTGGTTTCTAATTCTGCCTGTAAGCTTTGCCATCACGATGTCATTCATCAGTTTTGTCTGCCACTCTTCTTTGGTTGGAGTTGTAGACCCTTAGGATCATCTAGTCCAACCCCCTGCAAAACACAGTCAGTTGCAGCAAAAGCAGCATGGCTCCATCAGTGCCGGGTTTCTGCATGAACTAAGCAAAATCCCTTATTTTGGCTGCTGATCCCTTATTTTTGAGGCTGCTGGTCCCTTATTTTCAAATCTGTAAGTTGACAGCTATGTATCTGAGAGCAGCCTTGGGCATTTCTTGCTGCTTCATTTGGGAGACAGGAGATGCCTCACTTCCAGTTTATCACTCCGCTCTTTCAAAGGAGCAGAGTCCTGCCACTTGGTGAACTACATTTGGGGGTCATGAAATCTCTGAGCTGGTGACTGTGCTGCTTGGTGTCCAAAGGTGTGCAGGGAGGAGGGGAGGAAGGAGGGGAGGCAAAAAATGTGCCTTACAGCTGTTCTACAGTCAACATCTGCTCTTTCTCCATATCAATTCCATAATCTTTTGTGTTTTAAATATTTGAACTTTTCCTAAATTAAGACAAACAAGCAGCTTTCTGCTTCAATTATCCTAAACACACAGTTCCCAAAAAAATCATATTCCATTTTGCAAGTATACGTAGGGACAGGGTGAGCTGGAGAGAGAGAGAGAGAGAGAGAGAGAGAGAGAGAGCGCACCACTGACCGTAGGCATTCCTGCAATCACATTTGCTTGGCTTAAGCATGACAGTGAAGTACATTAGTGCTAATTATAAACATGAAATCCTGTTTTGTCCTCCTTTGAGATGAATGTACAGTAAGTACAAGAGTACATAAATGGTAGATAAATCAATCTGTGGGTTGTACAATGGTTATCTGATTAGGGTTTTCTTTCAATGAAGTTCTTTCTTTTGGGTCTTCACTTGTTCTTTTGAAAAAGTGTGTGTCTATATAGTATTTTATTTTACTTTTACTAGTAGCAATATTAGTATTATTATTTTTAAAATGTCAAAAACCTCTAATCTAATCTTTCCAGTCAGAGTTGGAAAGCATCCAGGTTTGAAACCCACAAGATCATTATATGGTCAATGAACTCATTTGTAGGGCAGATTGCAATGCCCCGTATGTTCACTGGAACCCTTTTAGATGGGCACAGCAAAGTCTGGCAGAGTGTTGATCTTCTCCTTTGTGGTGAAGTATTGCCACCCACTGACTACTGTGCAACAGTTTTAGAGTGACATAATGTGGGGTGGCTACACCTTTTTCTGAAAATGTTGAAGTCCTAATTCTCGTTTTACTCCTCGAATTTGACACGACACAAAGGGTTTTTTAATTGTTCTGCTAAAATAGCAAACAATTTTACAGTAGTGTATGCATAACTGTACATGTAACATCAGACACATATATACTCCAGGTTTCTTTAAGTAACTGGTACATAAATAGATATATGCCACAAAGTGTATAATTGAATAAAAATACTTCTACATTAATACTTATAAATGTAGAAATATAGTGCTGTATGGGGCTTGGCTCTCTTCTACATACAATTTTTATCTATCATCTATCTATCATCTATCTATCTATCTATCATCTATCTATCTATCTATCTATCTATCTATCTATCTATCTAGCATCTATCTATCTATCTATCTATCTATCTATCTATCTAGCATCTATCTATCTATCTATCATCTATCTTCTATCTATCTATCATCTGTCATCTATCTAGCCTTCTTCCTAAAGGAACCCAGGGCAGCAAACAGCAAAAATTATGCATACAATTAGCCAATGGGGCAATGTGGGGCACATAGCTTGTGTGTATAACTCTTTTTATTCTTTATATTGGCATTCCAAGCCACAAGGTTGCCATTTCTACCTTTACATCATTTTATAAGTATAGATAACAATTGCAACAGGGGTAGTCATTGCTGGCTCTCCCAAACAAGTCTGCTAGGCCTGATTTTCATAGGTCATTATTACTAAGCCCCCGAGCCCAAAATAATCAAAATAATCATAGCCACTGCTATATTGTATTCAGCATGCAGATCTCAGGAGTAGTATTGTTAATTCCATGAATTAGCATCACAGAAGCATAGGATGCTGATCATGTCAGATCATTGGTCCATCTTGCTTAGCTGATAATACTGT